>NW_006399769.1:22371971-22394721 GCF_000299155.1 Elephantulus edwardii
AACTTTTTCGTTGGTTTACGATTCCCCCTACCTCTTTCCCCGCCCCGCCCCCACCCAATGCACTTGACTATGGAACCTTAATTCTGGATTCCTGTGATAATCATAATACCCCATCATATATCACTTTTAAACTGTTCTCTCCCTCATCTGTTTCAATTCAGTATAATCTATCCAGTTTTTCTCAGTCTCACCCCAACTCTGATGTCAGTCCCATTTTACAACAGTGGCACTATGCAGTATTTGTCTTTGTGTGACTGAGATATTTTATGCTGAGTAATATACCAATATTTTTTATGTTGATGATTTCAATTTCTTCCTTTCCTTTTTTCATTCCACAGCTCTGAAGTTACGTCTTAATCTTGATGCCTGCCAATCTGAAGATTTGGTTTCCAGCAGCAAGCCTTCGTCAGGCTCTCAGTGTGTTTCTAAAATAGCCTCTCTCGTACCACAATTTCTTCCTTGCTTCATAAATAGAGTTCTCCAACAAAACAAGAAATAACTTCTCCTATCTTGGAAACTACTCTTGTCAGGGCAACCTGCTAAGTCAATGAAATTTGTGAGATTGCTTCAACCTTGGCTAGAAAGAATATTTAAGCAGGTGGAGTCAGCCTGTTATAGTCATGTGTCATCTGCTTTGTTAGCTATCATAGTTAGGCCATAGCAGTCTCTCAACTGTACAGATGCTGAGAGGTTACAGCAAAGGTAGATGTAAAATGCCAATTCCTTGGACCTTGTTTTATGCCAGTTTATTCTGAGCAACTTGAACTTCCTCTTTCATCACCATTGCCACTCAATCATATGTTGTTTTTAATGAAATTCATTCATCTCTGTCAACCAGTTCTTGCTGGTACAGTGACAGTGTAATCCTTCCACATTCTTTTTATGCTTCCTGGATCATTCAATATTCTGTCCATAACATCTTTAAGTATTGCAATTCGAGTCGAATTTGTTCTTCTGTTTCTTCAGCAAGAGAAATACCAAGCAAGATTGTACCTTTTGATTTTTCTAACTTCAACTCTTTGCATACTTTGTTTTAATACTTTATGTTGTCATCTTCATCTGTCTCCCCTTTGAAATCTTCTATTCAGCTCCCTAACTTCCTGACTTTTTACCTTTGCTTTGGGTTCTCATCAATCTTATGCAATATTTAGAGTCTCTTCTGATATCCATCTTAGTCTTTTCTTCCCTTTCTGTTTTTGTAATGGTCGTTTTTGCATTCTTCAAGGATAATATTATTGATGTAATCCCACATTTCATCTGGTCTTCACACATTAGTGTTCCAAGCCTCAAACCTGTTCCTGAGATGGCTTCTAAATTCAAGTGAAATAGGTGTAAGATAAAATTTTGGTTCTTGTGGATTTGTTTTAATTCAAACAGAGTGGAGGGAATTACCAGATGGTTAATCTTGACTTAGAAGAGACTGTGGAGAAGGGGATATTATCATTGTTGATGACAGATGAATCTCAACAGAGAGCAAAAAATACTAGAACAAGTTTTACTTATATTTTATTTAGTATGGAAATGTACTTAACTGTGAGAATCTTAATAATTTATGAATAACATTGAGAAGTAAAGAAATTCCAGAACATTTTGGTCTTGTGAATCCTACACATGAACCAAAGGTTATTAAAATAAAACAAGGGGATATGAATGGTTTAAAGTAAAAAAAAGTGTGCATCAGGATGATATTTTTTCACCATACATATAGTGTGTAATCTGAGAAAATAATTAGATAAATTTGACCATATGAAAGCAATGTGCCATTAGGAAATTCATCAACTATCTTCATTATTAAGATAAGATGACCTTGCTGGTGGCAAGTGAAGGGCTCTTGAACCATTACTGAACATGATCACAAATTATAGCATTCATTGTATATGACATCTCAATATAAAGAAAACAAAACTCCTTACAATTTGTCAAATAAGTGACATGATAAAAAGAGAAAAGATTAATGATTCTAAGTATGTTCTTTTACTCTGACACACAATCAAAATCAATGGACAAAAGTAGTCAAGAAATCAATCAATGTATTACCCTGGTAAAACCTGCAGCCAAGAACTTCTTTAAAGCGCTAATGAGTGAGGTTGTACCCAAACTATGATATCAATACCTGTTTCATACACAGGAGAGAGTTGGATAAGTAAAAAGCAAATATGAGAAAGCCTTTGAGTAGTGGTATTGTAAAGATTATAAAATATAAAATGGACTGTCAAACGAACAAACAAGCCTTTCCTGGAGGAAGTACAACCAAGGTGCTCCTTAGAGGCAATTACAGTGAAACTTCACCTCCTACATCCCTTGGACAATTTATCAGTAACAGAAAGTCCTTGTACATCAAGCAAGGAAAAGTGAAGGTCAATGAAAGAAGACACTCAATAAGATGAATTGACACAATACTTGAAACAAGGGACACAGCAGAGATTATAAAGACGGCACAGGATCAGACCAAATTTGACCTGTTGTGTATAGAGTCACTGTGAGTTGGAGTAAACTCAAAGGCATTAACAACAACAATAAGAACATATTTTGTCACATTGACAGTAACCTTCATATTGAAACAGCAATCATCCAAAATCCCCCTTGTGTTTCCAATTTCTATTAATTTCTTATCCTATGCCTTTCTGCCTTCTGAGTTTTATACCTGGGCATATGCTTTTTTATGAGTCGCAAGCGACTTGACTGCACATAACAACAATGACAACAACAACAACAACATGTTTGATGGACTAAAAGAATTATTTCTCCCTCATGTTGTTAACACGTTGCCACAAATGATAGTAATACATCAGGGAAAAAAGTGTTTCTAAGCACGGTCATCAACTTAAAAGTGTGTGGCAACTTGTGTCATAGTCTGGGTTTTTTGGGTAAAGTTGAATTACAAGGATGATTTTAGTTGCAAGTTTGAAGGAAGGCTAACAGTCATGGAGGACAGAATTTCATTTGCTTGCACATCTCTTTTTAAATAACTTTAAAATAGCATAAATTCATTTAATATATTTTGTTCTTAAAAAATAATAGTACTCTCCTATTCTCGCTTTCTTTCCTTGAATCCTGGAGTTAAGAATTAATTTTCATTTTTTTATTTTTAATTCACTACTGTTAATACACTGTTTTAGAACAATTTTCAAATTTTAAGTAAATTTAATCCTGTCTGATTTATGGAAATCTAAAGCTTATGGATTCCAACATGGCATTTTATTACTGTGAAGAACTGTATTAGGGAAGTTATTCAACATTCAACTTAGAAATGTAAGAATTACAAAACACCAAAAGGCAGTACAATTATTAACAACTCTAACTTCTCTTGATTCCTATATTTGGGACCAAGATTAGGCTATTTGTAAAAGCCTAGTTGACTTTGTAAATTTTAGAACAACCTAGAATAAAATGATATCCACTTACCTCCAGCCACAGTGTGAATACCATTTTCACTTTTCTCTTACCTAGACTGAATTGATCTGAGGACAAAGGTTCTTCCCTTATTTCTTTAAATTTTCCAGTTGCTAATACAATGTCTCATTCAATTTATGACTATCAGGCATTTTGTATCAACAACAGAATAAGACTTTGATTATTCTGCTGAGTGACTGACAGATTAAGTTTCTGTGGTGACTAGTTCTTGTGTGGCTTTTGTGTTACATGACCTTGTCAATATGGACAAATTTCACAATAAACAAGTACTCCATTTCTGCTACACTGCTGAATATTTCATTGCTGCCCAAGCTTCTGAAAAATTGTCAGATGTAAAGTAATATGTGTAATATGCCGAAGCTGGAAATTTACTCACCTTATGTAAAAATGCGATCACACATACAGACACTAAGACACATACATAACACACCTCTGTAAAATCTGTATGTATGTTTAGCACACAAATGGAGACAATAACATCATTGTGGGAGCTCTGGTGTCTTAGTTCCAAGGAATTTGTGCTATTAACCCAGAGGCTGTGCCTCTCCAGTTCAAATCCACGAATCGCTCCTCCTGTCTACAATTTACAGTGTTGGAGAGGGTCAGCTATGAGTCAGTTCCAATCCGACAATAACGAGTTTGAGTTTTTACTTGTATGCTTCTCCCCAAATTCATCATCTTGTCTCATAGATGAAATATTTTCTACATTGTGTTTATCCTTCATGTTTTATGAAAGTTGTGTTTAAATAATTTTATCTGTAAATTGGTTATAGATAATTTTATCTACACATAAATCATAGTTGACTGGATGGAATCTAACAATCCCTAAACAATATGAAGTTT
Organism: Elephantulus edwardii; assembly: GCF_000299155.1. Lineage (NCBI taxonomy): Eukaryota > Metazoa > Chordata > Mammalia > Macroscelidea > Macroscelididae > Elephantulus > Elephantulus edwardii. The sequence goes on from NW_006399769.1 coordinate 22,376,229, forward strand.
AGCTTCCATAGTCTTAAAGTTTAAACAATAGGATATCATATTGAAAGAGATATGTTAGAATTTCTTTTATTTTGTTTTTATTTCACGTTCAAGGATGTATTTAACTTCATGCCTGGTTTTTTTTTTGATATATTTATTTTATTATTAATGCTTTGTGTTAATGAATAAACTATTTTATAATTTATTTTTCCAGTCAACAAGCGTTAGGACTGTTTCCTTCATTTTCCTCTTAGAAATGAGCAATGTTTAACCTATTTTCTGCTGTAAATATGCAAGTCATTCTCTAAGTTGTATAAAGAATTAAATTGCTTATTATTTAAATACTTAAGCTCACTGCTTTAGAGTTGATTTTTATTCATGAAAACTTTCTATTGTATTTCTATGGCCGTGCATTTTACACAAGGACACTCCTCTGTCTTTCTCCTTTAGAGGAACTATTAGTTTCAAACTATCAAACTTTTGCCAAATAGCCAAAACTGCAGCAACTAGACAGGCCTGGAAGCTCACTGCCATTTAGTGGATTCTGACTCACACCAACCCTCCAATCAGCTTTTGAGGCTGTAAATAAATCTTAACAGGAGGAGATTGTCCAGCTTTCCTCCTCTGCATTCCTAGGAGTCCTTCCTGCATTTGTGCTGCTGCAGACGCATGGGATTTTGGTTAGAAACACAAGAGGCTACACCATAGCAAGTAAGGTGTCAAGTTGCTAACTCTGAGGCTCATAGTTGTAAATTATCAAGTGCTTTTGGGGTAAAAAGTTGGATTGTTTTCTCTGGATTTTAAAGATTTACAGCAGAAGAAATCCAACAGAGGATTGCTATGAGTCTAAATCAATTGGATGGTGCTCTCTCTCTGTCTCTACGTGTTTCTGTGTTAGATGAAATAAATTTTCTTGATAATGTTAAATATTGTTCAATTGTATAAAGAATAAATAGATTTTTTTAATTTTCATATATTGCACATGCACATTTGTGTGTTAGACTGTTTTATTGTTGCCCTTTAAGATAAACATGAAAAGAATTTGCTAATATAAATTTGTTTTCTCTTTCATATCATTCAAGTTTAGAATCCTTTTATTTTATTCATCATTCCATTTCATGCCCAATGCTCATTTATGTGTTTCTTTTTAGATAATTTTTTTAAAGGGGAATGTAATTTATTGTGTAAATTTTCACCAAAATGACATTAAAGTATTATTGTATTTTATAAATGTCAATATAGTATTTAATATTATTTAATTATATTAATGACACCATACTATTATATATGATAACGTTTTTAATGATATTTGAGAATGTATTTATCTTCTGATTTATAATATTTTTATCAGTTATTTGAATTTTGCACTACAAACAAAACAATGTGTATCTAGCAGTTTGAATCCCATAGCTACTCTTCTAAAGAAAGAAGAGTAGTGTTCTCACAGTCAGACTTACAGCCTCAGAAAATTGGTGTGTGGGCACAAGAGTCAAAATCAACTCTATTTTAAATGAGAAGTAGGTATCATTTCATGGTATTTGACACCCTCACATGTTTCAACAGAGTACTCAGTGACAAGTAATTCTGTTTTATAAGATAGTGAGATCATTATTTTTCCCCCCAGGACAGTTTCTTGAAGTATTTTCAGAAAAATTATTTTCTTAACCTGAAAGTGGTTTCATTTTCCTTCTATGTTTGTTCTAAATGTTTATAATTTTGTCTCTTCTATTTAGGTATATAATTCATGTAGTGTGGTTTTATATCAATCATTAAAAGTTCAGCATCCAATATCTTACTAAGAGATTGCTAGTAATTTGTAATACTTTTTACTAATCTCTTAGTTTAAAGTCAACAAGCACTTGGTGGGCGTGCTTGTATTTAAAAAGCTGATATGCAGAAGACACAACCTTGCTTGCTGAAACTAAGGAGGACCTGAAGCACTTGTTGTCAAGGACTCTAGTCTTCAGTATGGATTCAAGCTCAACATTAAGACAAAGATTCTCTGGGCCAATTGGCAGCACCTTGTTAGATGGAGAAGAGATTGAGGTTGTTAGCAATTACAGCTTGTTCGGATCCACAATCAGTACCAGCAGTCAGGAAATCAAAAGACAAATTGCACTGAGAAAATCTGCTGTCATCGACCTCTCCAGAGTGCTAAAGAGCAACAAAGGTGCTCCTAATCCAGACCATGGTTTTCTCAATTACTTGTTATGCTCCAGAGAGCTGGACAATGATGAAGGATGATGGAAGACGAATAGATGCCTTTAAGTTGCGGTACTGGAGAAAAGTCTTGAACATACCATGGACTGCTAAGAAAGCAAATTGGTTCATCTTGGAGAGGGTGAAACCAATTCTTTCCTTGGAGGCTAAGATTTTGAAGCTCCACCTCACTTAATTTGGGCACGTGACCAGGAGAGATCAGTCCTTGGAGAAGGACATCATGTTCCGAAGGGTGGAGAGACAGCACAGGAGAGGAAGATCCTGGAGGAGATAGATTAATACAGTCACTGGGACAGTGGGCGTTGGTTTCTCAGAATTACTGAGACTGGTTCAGGACAGGGAACTGTTCAGAGCTGCTGTGCATAGGATCGCTATACATCACAAGTGACTCAATGGCATATAACAACAATAATATACTATGACAGATTTGGAAGCAGGAGTGGAATTCACTTCCTAAATATCTCACCAAACTCTATAAACTCTATGAACTTTGATAAATGTCGATAGTTGTAGAGGGGCTTCAGGCCTTTTGTTCATAGGGTCACTATGAGTCGTGCTTGATCAAAGGCAATCAACAACAACAACTACAACCACAACAACAGTTCTGGACTAAGTCTGCAGTTTGGAGGCTCCTGTGAAGTGATTGGATTCTGGAAGACTGTTTCTCATGTTTTAATGAGGATTGGGCATGAAACTTTTGGTTAATTGATTTGGGGATGAATATTCTTTCAAGTGGTAAAACAATGGGTGTCTATTTGCTGTACTGAAGTAAGTTATGGTTGTGGTGATGCTGAATGTTCTGCCATAGGTGTTTCAAATGCCATAATGGTTACCTATCATAGGCAGTGGTTGGTGGAGCTCCCAGATTGATTCAGGTTTCAAAGCAGGAGTGGTATCCACTTCCTAAACCACATACCCCTGCAAACTCTATAAGCATAGAGAAACAATGATAGTTATAGGACAGGGTTCATGTCTTTTTTCATGCGGTTGCTAGGAGTCATGCTCTACTTGATCACTTAACAACAATTTAGTTCTTTATTAGATTAGATATGAATACTTTATCTGTTTCTGTCAAAATAAGGCAAGAATATAAAATTTAAAAATATGCAGTAAATATTGAAACAAAATTAATTACTTTGTTCTTGGCATTCTTTTTTGTCTTTTAACTAAAAGAAAAAATTAAAAAAAAATTGATGGCATTGTTGTAGTTAGATGATGTTAGGCCAATTGATACGTAGAGTGATTCTATGTTGAAAAAAGTTACTATAGCTAAAGATAGATATGCAAAGGCATTTGACTATGTGATTCACAAAATAAAACAAAACAAAACCCCACCAAACTGTGGCTAACTCTGAAAAGAAAGGGATTGAATCCCAGAACACTTTATTGTGTTTGCATGAAACCTTTACTTGGATCAGGAGGCCATATCAGAACAGAGCAAGGAAACATTGCATGGTTCAAAATTAAGAAAGATGTATGTTAGTGATGGATCCTATTTCCGTATAGTTTCAATCTCTATGCAGAACAGATCATCCAGGAGACTGGGCTCTATGAGAAAGAATGTGGCATCAGGATTGGAAGAAGACTCTTAACAACTTGTGTTATACAGATGACACAATCCTGCCTGCTGAAATTGAGGAGGACCTGAAGCATTTGCTGCAGAAAGTCAAGAACTATAGCCTTCAATATGGATTATACCTCAACATGAAGAAAACAAAGATTCTCACCACTGGGCAAATTGTCAGCATCATAATTGGTGAGGAAGGGATTGAGATTGTTAACAGCTTCAGCTAGCTTGGCTCCACAATCATCACTCTTGCTACCAGTGGCTAGGAAACCAAAAGACGAATTGCACTGGGGAAATCTGCTGTCAGGAAACTCTCCAGAGTACTAAAGAGAAACAATGTCTGTCTAGAGACAAAGATATGCCTGATTCTAGGCCATGGTCTTCACAATTACTTTCTATACATAGTAAAGCTGGACAATGACTAAGGATGATAGAAAACAAATTGATGCATTGAGATGTGCTGCTGAAGAAGAGTATTGACTACACCATGGACTTCCAGGAGAACAAACAAGGTCAATCTGGAGAGGGTGAAATCAGATTGCTTCTTTAAGGCAAAGATTTTGAAGCTCTGACTGACATATTTCGGGCCTGTTGTAAAGATGAACCAATCCTTTGAGTGGGACATCGTGCGTGGAAAGGTGGAGGGACAACACAAAAGAGGAAGACTATCGATGATGAGATGCACTGACTCAGTGTCTGAGATAATAGGTATAGGTATGTCAGAGACAGTGTGTTTGACTCAAGATAGAGCATCGTTTAGAGCTGTTGTACATGGGGTCACTATGAGTCACAAGCAACTCAACAACACAAAACAACAACAAAGACGTTGAATAAAAATGAGATAATAAGTTAGGTTTCATAAGCTAGAAGATGATTCTTGACTGTTTTACTCTAATATGTACATTCATGGACAAAGGAATTAGATGATATTCGATCAAAGGAAAAGAAGCTGGAACTAAGAAAGAAATTCATAGAAATACCTTCTAGCAATAAGTTTTAGGTATTTGGGTTTTTTACATGTTTGTGTCTTTTTTTTTGTCTCCATTTGAAATAATTGAATCAATGGTCCCTGGGTATAAGAAGTCAAACACAGAGAAAGAAAGAGCATATGGTGTTTTTAACATACAAAACCACTGCCAAATAAAATTACTTCAGATAGCTCTACCTTATCATTTGGAGCCAATAAGGACACTTAATCGTTTAAACAGCAATATTAAAACTAGTTCTACACACTTACTTCATGGAAACAAGAGGGTAAAGCAATAGAAATCTGCCACTTTGTAGAGTGATCAAATATTGGAAGGAAACAAAGGAAATGGTCATCAATCATTGACTATTTATTCTCTGCATTTATGAAACAGAATGAATTTCTAAAAACGTTCAGAAATGAGAGTCTTTAAGTTACTGGAGTATTTATTTTGCCATCTGGAAGAACCTCTCATAGCTAAGAGATAGGGTTGGCCGACTTCCCAATGCTAAAACTAGAGGAATTACAGCCTATATCCTCACATTATATAGGTATTATCTTTAATAAATAATATTTTATTTTGGTTTTCAGTAGTTTATTTACATGGTTTCTTGATTAGCTCTGTCCCAAGCCACTTGTAAAAAAGCCCTATGCTAGTGAGAAACCAGGCTAATATTCCCCAGTGAAACAAACATTGGAAGAAACATTTAAAATGACAAAAATTAGAAATCACTTAGAAATCTTGGAACTATGAAAAATTTTCTTTAAAACAAGGCACTTTAAATTACTATTGTAATCTGGCTGTTTATTTACCCTTGCCTTTTTTTAAAAAAAATCAAGATATGTAACTGGTTTATTCATTATCTCCCTACTGCTGCTCAGCAATGAATATGTCTTACTCATTTCTCTAGTCACAGTGCTTGACACAATAATAGGTGCTACCACTGATGGAGGTGTCCCTACTGTGGACAAGACATTGTTGAATGATAGCTATTTATACCACTTTCATTACATTTTATAGAGAATTTCACTCATATTTTATATGACACATGAGGCTTATAGGGTACAGAAGTCTTTTCTAACACCATTTTCTAAATCTTAATATTTTTGACCTAAATATATTTAGGAAATTCTAGTAGCCTAGTGGTAAGAAATTATTCTGTCAATCCTGAGGGATGCAACTCCTATCTATGAATAGCAACACGGGAGAAAGTTGGAATATCAATGTTCATGCCTCTGAAAATGCCTCTAAAAACCTGCTGAAGAGTCAACTATGAGTTGGTCCTGACTTAACGATATCGAACACCACCACTAAATTTTTGGCCAATATTCTAATTTGCATTTAACATACTATTTTCAGACTTTAGGCTAGGCCCTTAAAAATGTCTTCTCTATTGGTTTACCCCATAATTATTCCTTGTTTTCTTTTTGCTAGGCATGGAATTAGTTTCTGAGAATTGAAAAACTGAACTGAACCTAGAGTATATTCCACACGAAGCTTAGGTTGTTGTTGATAGGTACTGTAAGTTGAATATGACTCACAGCAACCATATGAACAACAAATCTAAACCTTGTACTATCCTGGGTCATCCTGATACTATCCGAAGTATTCAAACTCATTGTTGCAGTCACTCCATATCACTGAGGACTTCCTCCTCCTTCACGGACCCTCCATCTTTCAAAACATGATGACGCTCTTCAAGGAATAACCTTTCCTAGTGCTATGTTCAAAATATGTGAGGAAAAACTATATCACCTTTGCCTTCAAAGTTTATGAAGCTTATGGTTCAATACAAAGAAAATACCTTGAAAAACTTAAGTAATTATCATATAAGTGAACACTCAAGTCTACGTGGAACAATAGTTAGAAAATAATCTTGTGTTAGAAGATGTGGTTCTGAAATGACCCCATGGTTCAGTGTTTGTGGCACATGATCCAGCATGGTAGGTAAAGGGGCTGTCAAGTCAGTCTTATCATTAGTTTGATGTCAACCATCATTTTGTGCAGTAACTAGTTAAGGTGTAGGCAGGTGGTTCCTGACATTCACTATAGGGCAGAGAGTAAGATCTCTGCCTCTCTAATGAGAGACAAAACCATTGGTGCACATTGTAGCACTTGGCCCCATGAGGTTGTGAACTGAGTCTGGAGGATCTGCTTCTTCTTAGGGTGAGTTTAACATCTTTTTCACAAAGGTGAAGAGGAAGGAGTAACACCATGAGACTGAATAGTGAATAATACCAAGCCTAGTGAAGCCACTGTGATCATGTAAACTTGATTCTGATTCTTGGATATATTAATGTCAGGCAGCCTTAAGATGGGTGGAAGAAAAAAGTGATGGGTAATCAACTAGTGTATTATAGAATGTGGCCTTTGCCTTTGGAGTTTTTCAAAAAAATTAGACACTTTGTCAGTAATCTAAGATTTAAGGTAAGTTACATGAGAGCTACATTCATATCTATTTTGGCATTATAACTTAAGTGCTTCATCTCAGTGTTTATCAATATTAATTTTTTTCAAAAAAATATGTTGTTGTTGTTATGTGCTGCCGAGTCATTTGCGACTCATAACAACACTATGTAAAACAGCCCTAAACCCTGCTCTGTCCTGTGCCAATCGCATTGCCTCTGACAGACCCATCCCGATTACACCAGTCACGGAATCAACCTACCTCATAGAGGGTCTTCCCCTCCTGCGCTGTCCCTCCACCCTCCAAAGCATGATGTCCCTTCAAAGGACCTGTCTCTCCTTACAACATGTCCAAATTATGTCAGAAGAAGCCTGAGAATACTTGCCTCCAAGGAGTAGCCTGGTTTAACCCTCTCTAGGTTGAATCTGTTTGTTTTCTTGGCAGTCCATGGTACATTGAATACTCTTCTCTAGCACCACAGCTCAAAGGCATCAATTCTCCTTCTATCATCCCTAGTCATTGTCCAACTCTCTGATGCATAACAAGTGATTGAAAGACCATGGCCTGTATCAGATGCACCTCAGTCTCCAGAGAGACATTGTTGCTCTTGAGTATTTTAGAGAGTCCCTAACTGCAGACTTTCCCATCGCAATACGTTTTTCTATTTCCTGGCTGCTGATGCCAAGAGTGTTGACTGTGGAGCCGAGCAAACTGAAGCTGTGAACAATCTCAATCTCTTTGCTATCTATCCTGATGCTACCAATTTATCCAGTCTTGAGAATTGTTGTCTTCTCGACATTGAGCCTCAGTCCATACTGAAGGCTGCAGTCCTTGACCCTGTGCAGCAAATGCATGAGGTCCTCCTCAGTTTCAGCAAGCAGGGTTGTGTAATCTGCATAACACAGATTGTTAACAGATCTTCCACCAATCCTGACACCACACTTCTCCTCATAGAGGCCAGCCACTCGAATAATCTGCTCTGCATACGGGTTGAAAAGGTATGGAGATAGGACACATCCCTGGTATACACACCTTTCCCAATTTAGAACAATGCAGTGTTACCCTGCTTTGTTCTGACAAATGCCTCTTGGTCCAAGTATAGGTTTCGTATTAGCACAATTAAATGTTCTGGGATTCCCATTCTTCTTAGAGTCAGCCACAGTTTGTTATGATCCACAGTCAAACTCCTTTGCATAATCAATGAAACACAGATATACATTCTCCTGGTATTCCTTGCTTTCAGCTAAGATACATCTAACATCAGCTACAATATCCTTAGTACCACAACCCCTTCTAAACTCAGCCTGGACTTCTGGCAGTACTCTGCTGATGTTCTGATCCAGTCGTTTTTGGAGAATCTTCAGTAGAAGCTTGCTTGCATGTGAAATCAATGAGATTGTTCTGTAGTTTCCACACTCAATTGGGTCACCCTTCTTTGGAATGGGAACAAATATAGATCTCCTCCTGTCAGTTGGCCAAGTGGTTGTTCTCCAGATTTCTTGGCACAACTGGTGAGCACGTCCAGGGAAGCATCCGTTAGCTGAAATATGCTAGTTGGTATATCATCTATTCCTGGGGCCTTATTTTTATACTATTTCCTTCAAAGCAGCTTGAACTTCTTCCTTCATCACCATAGGCTCTTGCTCAAATGTTATTTCATTAAATTCTTCTGTATCTGCCAATTCCTTTCTATATAATGACTCAGTATATTCCTTCAATCTTCTTTTAATAATTCCTGGATCATTTAATATTCTGCCGAAAGCATCCTTTATTATAGCAACTCGAGGTTTGAATTTGTTCTTCAGTTCCTTGAGCTTAAGAAATGCCGAGCGAGTTCTGCACTTTTGATTTTCTGACTTTAGCTCCTTGCACATTTCATTGTAATATTTTCTTTGTCATTCCGTGCTGCCTTTTGGAATCATCTGTTCAGCTCTTTAGTATCTTGAATCCTTCCTTGCACTTTGGCTTCTCTATGCTCCAGTGCAATCTTCAGAGTTTCTTCTGACATCCATTTTGGTCTTTTCTTCCTCTTCTGTCTTTGTAATGACCATTTGCACTCTTCCTGGATGATACATTTGACATCCTCCCACAACTCATTTGGTCTTCACTCAGTGATGTTCAAGGCCTCAATCCTGTTCCTGAGATGATTCTGAAATTCAGGTGGTATGAAATCAAAGTCATATTTTGGCTCCTGTGGATTCGGTTTAATTTTCCTCAGCTTTAGCTTGAACTTGCATATGAGTAGTTGGTGGTCTGTTCCACAATCAGCCCCCAGCCTAGTTTTCACAGCTTTTATTGTGCTTCTCCAGGGTTTTTTTTCTGCAGATGTAATCGATCTGATTTGTATGCATACCATCAGGTGAAATCCATGTGTATAACCTGTGTTTATGTTTCTTATAAAGTGTATTTGCAATAAATAAGTCATTCATTGTACAAAATTCAATCATTCTATCTGCAGCTTCATTTCTGTCACCAAGCCCACCCATGTTTTCCAACTACTGATTCTTCATCTCTGTTCCCATCTTTTGCGTTCCAGTCATCCATTATTATCAATGTATCTTGATTGTGTGTTTGATCTATCTCCGACTGTAAAAGTTAATAGAAATCATCTATTTCTTCTTCTTTGGCTCTGGTTGTTGGTGCATATATCTGAATGATAGTGGTATTCACTGGACTTCCTTGTAAGCGTATGGATATAATCCAATTACTCACAATGTTGTACTTCAAGACGAATCTAGAAATTACTTTTTTAACTATAAAAGCAACTCCATTTTTCCTCACCCTTTCATCTCCGGAGTAATGTATCATATGATCATCGGACTCACAATGCCCTATGACTTTCTATCTCATCTCGCCAATGCCTAGTATGTCAATATTTATTTGTTCCATTTCTTTCTTAACAATTTCTAATTTTCCTACATTCATGGTTCTCACATTCCATGTTCAAATCACTAGTGTCTGCTTACAACTGTTCCTCTTCCTTTGTATTTCCATACTTGAAAGTTCTACCTAGGTTGCCCTTTCTGTTAGTCTATGTGTGTTCTGTTTTACATAGGGTTTTCAGAGGCCTGCTATTTCAGAAGCGGATGGCCAATCCTTCTTCCTAGTCTGTCTTAATCTGAATGGTTAGATTTAGAGGAGTATCTGACAGACAAGCAATTTGTGGAGCAGTGAAAGATAAATCCCTTATTGTGGAGTTACCATTAGTTACAGTGTTGTCCCTCCCCTTAGCCCAGTGCCTTGACCGACTTATTTCCCAGCTTCACCCTCCACCAGGATACCCCTTCACTTCTACCAAATTACTTCAGAATTTATCTCCCATTTTCCAACCCATGATCTGACAGCTTGTATATGAAGCTTTCTTAGCTTCTGTGATTACGAATACGTCAACTGCTGACAACTTTTTATGCTGTGTCCAGTGTCTCTTAAGTTTAGTTGTACTGTCTCTGAAGGGAATGTGATGTGTCCTGTAGAACTCCTGTATAGATTGTTTTTTTTTCGTGGCCTGAGGGCCTGCAGCTCTTGGGCCCAACCAATTTTGTCTCCACCTTGGGGCTTTGTACCTGTGGGTGTGTCAGAAGCTACTGATGCTTCAGTTCAATCAATAGGTACATCTTTTTGTTGTTAGATGCCATTGAGTCAAGTATAACTCATAGTAACTTTGTGAACAGCAGGCCTGATCTCTGCCCTATCCTGTGTTATTCCCATCATCTCTGACATACTTGAGCCTGTTGCTGTAGTCACTATGATAATCCCTCTAGTTGAGAGTCTTCTTCTCTTCCCTGATCCTCGTCCTTTGCAAGGATGATCTCTTTTCATGGAATAGCTAGCTCTAGCAACATGCCAAGAGCATATGAGAGGAAGTTTTATTTCTTTGCCTCCAAAGAGAATTCTTGGTACTTTTTCTCCAAGACACTCTGCTCTTTTGTCACTACATGGGATATTCAGTACTCTTATCCAACACCACAGTTAAAAGGCATCAGTTCTTCTATCGCATAGAAATTTAATGAATATCTGAACAAATGCATAACTCTGTTTTGTATAAAGTAAAACCTGTAATATCACTTTTCACCCCCACTTTCCTGTTTCTTGATCTTTTTCCATTAATTTGATTTACCCTATTTCTCTATTTCCTCTTCTGATTAAGAATAAGCGTACAAACATTTGTGTTTTAAGCCCTTGGAAAAAAATAATCCATTTATATAAAACAACTTCTGGTAATGTTTACATATTTGTTTAAGTAAAAAAAAATTTGCTCCTAAACCCATAAAAATTATATGGTATTATTGTTATTTGTGAAATACAGAGGTTTATAAGGAATGAAAGGAGAATGTAAGCACCACAACCTGAGACACAGTACAACTTGAGCATTTTCAATTTATTTTAGATTAATATATATTTTGCAAAGTTCATACTTTACTAAGTATTTAATTATATAGTCTACCACACCTTCTCAAATGTAATAATTCAGCCTAAACATTTTTACTGAAATAAGCTGTGTCCTGTTTTTGTTTGATTTTTTTAATTGTTGTTGTTTTTGTTGTTAAGTGCTGTCCAATGGCTTGCAATTCGTAGAGACTCTGTATAAAATAGTCTTGCAATCTGCTCTATCCTGTGCCAAGCTTACTGTAGCTGATACACCTACCCTCATTACTGCAGTCACTGACTCACTCAGTCTCATCAAGGGTCTTCCTCTTTTGCTCTGTCCCTCCTCCCTTCCAAGCATGATGTCTTTCTCCAAGGACTGATTCTTGTTTGCAATACACCCAAAGTATTTCAGACTATGCCTCAGATTTCTTGCCTCCAAGAAGCTGCCTAGTTTCATCCTCTCAAGGATGAGCATGTTTGTTCTCCTGGCAGTTGAAGATTTATTTAATACTTTTCTTCAGCAACACAATTCAAAGGGATCAATTCCCTTTCTATCATCACTAGTCATCATCCAGCTTTCTGACACATACCAAGGAATTGTGAAAACTATGGCCTGAATCAGGTGCACCTTAGCCTCCTACAGGCATTCGTTGCTCTTCAGCACTTTGGAGATGTCTCTGACAGCAGAATTTCCCAGTGCAATTCATCTTTTGATTTTTCTGGCTGCTGGTACCAAGAGTGTTGATGGTGGAGCCCAGAAAACTAAAGCTGTTAACAATCTCAAATCTCTTCACCATCTATCATAATGTCAATTGGCCCAGTGGTGAAAATCTTTGTTTTTTTTTTATGTTGACCTTCAATCCATATTGAAGGATGCATTCCTTGACCTTCTGCAGCAAGTACTTCAAGTCTTCCTCAATTTCAGCAAGCAGAGTTGTTTCATCTTCATAATGCAGGTTGTTGAAGAGTCTTCTTCCAATCCTAATGCCATACTCCTCATAGAGCCCTGCCTCCCCGATGATTTGTTCTGCATAAAGATTGAAAAGATGTAGAGACAAAACACGTCTCTGGTGTATACCCTTTCCAACTTTGAACTATGCAGTGTTCCTTCACTCTGTTTTAATGACTGCCTGCCGGTCCAAGTATAGGTTTCACATAAGCACAATCAAATGTTCTGGGATTCCCATTCTTCTTAGAGTTATCCATAGTTTGTTGTGATCCACACAGGCAAAAGCCTTTGCATTGCCAAAGAAACATAGTTAGGCATTCCTCTGGTACTTCCTGCTTTCATCCAAGATCCATCTAAACCAATTTTATAATTGGTTTATAGTTATAATTTTATAAATCAATTTTATAATTATTGTTAATGATATTTTCCCTGATTTTTCAAAACTTCTATGTTATATTCTCTTGTTATTACATACAATTAAGTTGGAATCAACCCATAGCTGATCCTCCAATGGGTTTTCAGAGGCAATTTAACTGCGTGGGAGGAAATTGTTCATCCCACAGAGCACCTGGTGGATTCAAACTGCGTGCCTTGGGGATTTCAGCAGAGTTTCTCAGTAGAATCACACCAAGATAGGGTAGTATCATATCAAAATCTTAAAGGTTATTTGAAAAATTGCTCTACTAAAAGATTTTATCAACTTTTAGACTCCTGTTAGTTGCTATGGAAACTATTTGCCTTAAAATATTTTGAAGTCCCTTGAAAATTGAAATTCATTTACTTGTTTGTTTTGATCATTTACTATACCATTGATAGCAAGCAAGAATCCAAGATATAAGAGGTCATATAGACAAGCTTATGTGTATACAAAGAAAATTGGGATAATACAAATATTTAAGCATATTTCTTATGACAACCAGATTGGAAGAAATGTTCAGGAAATGAAAATTAGCATTAAAGCTTTCATGGAGAAAAATCTCATCAAAATTTTCCTGAGGTAAATTCCAGGTTTGGCCTTGTTAAATAAATGCCAGGGAAATGATAGAAAATTAAAAAGGTGAAAGTCTGAGTACAAAGTTGAGATTATAGTAATTGCCAGAATTAAGCAAGCAAACAAGCCAGATTCAACTAATATAATTCCATTTAAAGATTATTACCTTGGGAGAAGGGAGAGGATCCCAGTAATTGGAATGAAAGATCCATGAATATTCTAAGGGCTTATTTTTTAAGCTGATCCTTTATTTTAATAATAAAGTTCTTAAAAAGTTGTGCTACTAAAAAGTTAATGACCCTCTCAAGATTGGAATCCATCTTGGTTCTGAGAGAAAAAGATATGCAATCTCCTCCCCTTAGAAAATCTTCTGGAGGTTTTAGCTTTGCGTTGGTTTCAACTAGATAACAATATATTTGAGAGATCTTTATTTGTGTGTGTTTATAAGACCATCTTTGAATATTCTAGAAACTTCATTCTCTTTTCAAGTTGTTTCTTTTATATTGATTTGCTTACAAAGTTTATATATCTATTGTGTTTCACAATATCTTCATTCACATTGTTTTGCATAAAACTGAGACAATTTTCATTTTTGGGGGTCTAGGGAGTGCTGGTGACCTAGTGGTAAGAAGCTGCCTTGCAAAAACAAAGCCACACACTTTCGATTCAAAAGCTGCTCTACCGGAGAAGGATGGCTAAACTTCCATGCCATTTACTATTGCTGAAAACCCTCTGGAGGGTTAGCTATGAGTCAATTCCAGCTCCATGGCAAATAGACGTTTGTTCTAAATGGCTTAGTCTATAAGAAGTTAGGCTGATAATCCAAAATTCACCCCCTCAGCTAGTCTGAACCAATCAACGGTTATGAGAAAGTAAACCATTTTCTCCCTAGGGATTTACAGTGCCGAAAACCCTTTAGGAAGTTCTGATACCGACTGCTAACAATGATACCAAGGCAAAGACTGTTGTTGTTTTGTACCATTGAGTCAGCTATGACTCATAGTGAACAAGGGCTCAGAACCTTTGTCCTATCCTGAACCAACCTCAACATCACCTGACTCCATTGCTACAGTTACTATATCAATCATTCTCATACAGTCTTCTTCTACTGCAATGAACTTCCACCCTTCTAAACATGATATATTTTTCCAAAGACTGTCCTCTCCTGAAAACATTGAGTTTCAAAATCTTTGCCTCCAAGAAACAACCTTCCAGAACAAAGCTGTTTGTTCTCTTGGTAGTTCATGATGTAGTTAATACTCATCACCAGCACCACACACCAAAGGCAACATTTCTTTACCTGTCATCTTTAGTCATTGTTTAGATGCATAGTAAGCAATTGAGAAGACCATGGCCTGGTTCAGACACACTTTACTTCCTAGACTTACATCATTTAGCACTCTGGAGAGGTCGTTGACAGCAGATTTTCCCAATGCAACTCACCTTTTGATTTCCTGACTGCTGGTGTCAAGGGTGTTGATTGTGAATCTGAGCAAGATTAAATCATTAATATTGATCCTTTCTCCATCTACATTGATGCTGCTTATTGGCTCCTTAGTGAAGATTTCTATTTTCTTGATGTTGAGATTCAATCTATTTTGAAAGGTGAAGTCTTTGATCTCCTGGAGCAAATGCCCTTACAAGTCCTCTTCAGATTTAGTGAGCAAGATTGTGTCATCTTCATAAAGCAGGTTGTTGGTAACTCCTCCTCCAATTCTGATCCCTTAATAAAGTTCAGCTCCTCAAATAAACTGTTCTACACACAGATTGAAAAGATATGGAGAAAGAATACATCGGAACTCATTAGGCTTCCTGTTGCATTTAGGAATTGTAACACCCTATTACCAGTATTGATCCTGTGTAGTGTAGCCCTTCTTCGGTACTAGACCCATTAAGGAAATATTCAGAGAGTAACAATGGCAGAAAATGGTGATAATGAAAAAATGGCTGACCTGGAGGCCAAAATCTGTCATCAAATTGAGTATTATTTTCATGACTTTAACTTACCATAAGACAAATTTTTAAAAGAAAAGATCAAATTAGTGAAGGATGGGTACCTTTGGAGATAATGCTAAACTTCAACAGACTAAATCATCTAACAAAAGACTTTAATGTAATAGTAGAGACATTGAAGAAATCAAAAGTAGAGTTCATGGAAATAAGTGAAGATGAAACTAAAATCAGAAGATCTCCAATCAAACCCCTCCCTGAAGTGACTGATGAGTACAAAAATGTTATAAAGAATGGATCTGTTTATATTAAAGGCTTCCCAATTGATACAACACTTGATGACATAAAAGAATGGTTGGAAGACAAAGATCAAGTACTAAGTATTCAGTTGAGAAAAACACTGCACAAAACATTTAAGGGATCAATATTTATTGTGTTTGACAACACTGAATGTGCTAAGAAGTTTGTAGAAACCCCTGGCCAGAAGTACAAAGACATAGACCTACTAATACTTTTGAAGGAATATTATTTTATGAAAAAGAATGAAGAAAGAAAACAAAATAAAATGGAAGCTAAATTAAGAGATAAACAGGAGCAAAAACTAAAAACAGAAGTTAGAAGAAGATGCTGAAATAAAATCTCTAGAAGAAAATATTGGCTGCTTGCTGAGATTTTCTGGTGACTTAGATGATCAAACCTGTAGAGAAGTTTGAGCATCCTTTTCTCAAATCATGGAGAAATAAAATGGATAGACTTTGTCAGAGGAGCAAAAGAGGGAGTGCTTCTATTTAAAGAAAAAGCTAAAGAAGTACTGGATAAAGCCAAAGATGCAAATAATAGTAACCTACAACTAAGGAACAAAGAAGTCATATGTGAAGTATTGAAGGAAGAAGTGGAAAAGGGAGCATTAAAAAAAAATCATGGAAGATCAACGAGAATCCCCAAACAAATGGGGGTCAAAAGGTCAGAAATTTAAAGGAAAAAAAGGGAATAAGGTTGCCCAGGCTGGTTCTGTTAAAGGAAAAATACAGATTCAGGGCAAGAAAATAAAATTTGGTAGTGAGGAAAATGATGCAACTGGAGCAGTGAAAAGAACAAGAGAAGAAACTGAGAGAGGAACCTGCATCAAAACAACAGAAAATGGCACAGGGGGCCAGTAGTTAAATGTATATCAATTCGCTTTTAATCTACTTTTGTCATTTGATTTTTTAAAAGAAATAAAATCGAATTAGATCCACTTCAATGTGAACCTGTAAGAAAAGACAATGTTTTATTCAGTGAAGATTTTTTCAATGTATAGCTCTGTGTTAACAGATGATACTAATATCAAAAGGAAAGTTCTATTAAAATATATTTTAAATTTGATAATACAATAATATAAACTTTAATAAAAAAATTCTCTAAAAAAGCAAAAGCTTAGTTTACTCCCTTCCCCCCCACACCTTGTGTGCATTCAAAAAGTATTTGTTATCTTATTCAAACTACTGGCTGTTTGATTGTGAACCCATGTTACAGATGATTGTCCTAGATCCTAGATCCTAGCTTTTTATGTTGAACATAGAATCCAGACTTAGAGATTTCTTTTTATGAAATTTATATGATGCTTCTCTGCACTCCAGTGCAATTTTCAGAGTCTCTTCTGACATCCATTTTGGTCTTTTCTTCCTCCTCTGTCTTTGTAATAAATGAACGTCTGCCCTCTTCTTGGATGATACCCTTGATATTCTCCCGCAACGCGTCTGGTCTTCGCTCACTAGTGTTCAAGGCCTCAAACCTGTTTCTGAGATGGTTCTAAAATTCAGGTGGGATAGACTCAAAGTCATATTTTGGTTCCCGTGGAATAGGTTTAATTTTCCTCAGTTTCAGCTTGAACTTGCATATGAGTAGTTGATGGTCTGTTCCACAATCAGCTCCTGGCCTAGTTTTCACAGTTGATATTGAGCTTCTCCTGTGGTTCTTTCCGCAGATGCAATCAATCTGATTCCCATGCATACCATCAGGTGAAGTCCATGTATATAACCTGCGTTTACGTGTCTTAAAAAACGTATTTTCAATAAATAAGTCATTGATTGTGCAAAATTTACTCATCCTTTCTCCAGCTCTATTTCTGTCACCGAGTCCATGTTTTCCAGCTACTGAATCTTCTTCTCTATTCCCAACTTTTGCATTCTATCCACCCATTATTATCAATGTATATTGATTGCATATTTGATCGATCTCAGACTGCAAAAGTTGGTAAAAATCTTCTATATCCTCTCCTTGGCTCTGGTTGTTGGTGCATATATCTGAATGATAGTGGTATTCACTGGCCTTCCTTGAAGGCATATGGATATTATCCTGTGACTCACAATATTATACTTCAAGATGGATCTAGAAATGGCTTTCTTAACTATGGGAGCAACTCCATTTTTCCTCACCTTTTCATCTCCAGAGTAATATATCATATGCTCATCTGACTCAAAATGCCCCATGACAGTCCATCTCATCTCCCCAATGCCTAGTATGTCAATATTTATGCGTTCCATTTCATCCTTAACAATATCTAATTTTCATACATTCATGGTTCTCACATTCCATGTCCAAATCATTAGTGTCTGCTTACAACTGTTCCTCTTCCTTTGTATTTCCATACCTGAAAGCTCAGCCTCAGTCACCCTTTCTGTTATCTACATGTGTTCTGTTGTACATAGGGTACATATGGGAAGAATTCAGGATACTAAAGAGTTGAATAGAAGATTCCAAAAGGCAGCACGGTATGACACAGTAAAATATTACAATGAAATGTGTAAGGAGTTGGAGTCAGAAAATCAAAAGGACTGAACTCACTCAGCATTTCTTAAGGTCAAGGAACTGAAGAACAAATTCAAACCTCGAGTTGCTATAATCAAGGATGCTTTGGGCAGAATATTAATGATCCAGGAAGTATTAAAAGAAGATGGAAAGAATATAGTGAGTCACTGTATCAAAAGGAATTGGCAGACACAGAAGAATTTCATGAAACAACATATGAACAAGAGCCTATGGTGATGAAGGAAGAAGTTCAAGCTGCTTTGAAGGAAATAGCAAAAAATAAGTCCCCAGGAAAGATGGTATA
>NW_006399769.1:22401533-22407610 GCF_000299155.1 Elephantulus edwardii
TATACATATATACACATATATATATAGATACACATATATACATACACACACACACATACATAAATTTTAATGAAAACTTACAGAGTCTTTGGATTTCCATTTATTCATTGTGGCACTTTTCGCCCTTCCCTACCTCTCCCCCCAGTTTGCTCTTTCCTTTGAAAAGTAAAATTCTTTAATTGTTATACAATCCCTCCCCCAAGTCCACTCCACAGCCTTCGTTCTGGACTCCTGTCATGACAATAATTGTTGTTGTTAATTGCTGTCAAGTTGCAGGCGACTCATAGTGACCCTATGAAGGAGAGTCCTCAATGCTTGGGTGTCTCTCATCCTCTCTCCAGGTTCATAGGGTTTCCTGAGGCAAGCTATGCCACTTCTACTTCCAAGCTTGTTTTAATCGGGGAGCTCCACCCCATTATCTGTCCACATTGAGTAACCAGCCATTAACACAATTGACACGCATCAGTGTCACAGTGTTCAGCCTCACAGCAACCACAAGTTACCGCTGTAGGGCAACTTGTACATCAGGCTATATGACCTAGAGGAATGTCTGGACAAAAACAATGAAAGATTGGCCTGAGGGCAGCAGGCCTGAGGGCCCTTGAGAGTCTCACCAACTTGGCATGCCAAATGCTGGCAAAATCCTTCTGGTAGACCCCTCATTCATCTGGCATGTCTGCTCTGCCGACCCTCACATGACAATAATACCTACTCGTATATCCCTTTTAAACAGTTCTCTCCCTCATTTGTTTCAGTGCAGAATATGCATATTTTTTTAAAGGAAGGAAGAACCTAAAATGTGGTGAAGGAAAAATGCTAGAGGGTTAAGAGCTGACAACCCAATAAAGATACAGCCCTATTCCCATGAGTTTGATACTGTTCTGATAAAACAAGAAAAAGCAAGGCAATCTGTCATATAGAAGAACCTACTATTTATTGCTCTTCATTTGTTGTTAAGTGTCATTGAACTGAGTACAACTCAAAGCAACACTATGAACAGGAGATCTGAACCTTGTCCTATCCTATACAATCCTTATCATCTCCCATGCACTTTGGCCTATCACTGCAGTCACCATGTAAATTCAACTTGTGGGGGATCTTTCACTCTTTGAGAATGTTTCTAGAAATGGCTATTACTTGGAAAGGGACACCATGTTCTTCACTCGGAATATAATTATCTCAACATAAACTTGAAAATAAAAGCACAAGTAGTAAGAAAGTGGTCAAAAGTGATAAGAAATTAGTACAATTCAATCTGAAAAGAAGAAAAAGCATTGTCCTATCATCATAAGCACTTAAAAATAGGGTTACTAATTCTACCTTTAAAAGACTTATTTATTTTACAAAATGCTTAGATATCAATAGAATAATTTAATCTACATAAATAATACTAAATAAGCCAAAAGTTACTAAGCATTCTTTTTCATTTTCATTGTCAGTCAACAAATATGACAGAACAAAATCAAGTAATCATGGAAATATAAATTATAAATTCATGCAAAAATCTTCAAGGAGGAAAAAAGTAAACAACAAAGTCAATACAGGAAAAAATAATTAAAAGTGAGAGTGACAAAAGTGGGTTCATTGTATAGATGGAATAAAGGAATAAGTTATACCTGGAATAAATAATTGTTATGCTTGAATAAGGAACAAAGTTATAGCTAGAATAAGTAATTCAGTTAAATTTGGCTAAAGTTGTATGTAAATATTTTAAATACCTCAAATATTTTACTAAAGCAAAGAGACACTGAACCATAAGTACATAGAGACAAGTTAGTATGTAAGCACCTCTTCAAAAGGTACATCTCATCTACCTCTGGGAATAAGTGAATTGTCAAGCACTTTATTGAGAGTTGAAAACTAGAAAGAATAGTGGAAGTCATATATTCCTCTTTAATGGTGATATGTTTGAATAGCAGAAAGATGACAAGGTCCCAGGTCAGCTTTGTTTTTCATGTGGAATGATCATATTTCATTTACCAAACCCTAAATCACATTCGTTTTTGAGAAGTATAAGACCTTAGAAAGTGCCTGATGTATTTTTAAATCCACAGATAACTTACTGTCTTCTCATTCATATGGAAGTAAGGCATGAAATATAGAGAGACATGAAAATTATAATATTTAAAAAGTCACTTCAAACAAATCATTATACCAAAATAACATCATTATTTTATCATTTATTCCAGGGACTTAACAAAGTACAGTATACATATCATTCAAATGATACATATTTACTTTTGAAGTAGAAACTATTTTCTCCATATCACAGATAAGGTAATGAACTCAAGTAACTTACTCAAAGTTTTACATGTAATAAAAAGCAGAACAACTAATTAATCTGATTTGAAAGCTATGTTCTTAAATTGTATCATTTGTATCTCATGTGAATGCTTTTTTGGATAACAATACAAAGAGCTGTAATAAAGTTAGAAATAATAGATTAATTTAACGAGGAGAAAATAATGGTATAGGTAAAGACAGATGAGTAAGAAATAACTGAGCTAGTATCTGAAACACTAAAACTTCAGAACATCTTGCCCAAAATCTTAACTCAAGCACATACTTCTGTTTAAACCTGCTGGATACAGTATAAATAGTTTGGGTTTTGGTTTTTTGTTTTTGTTTTTTAAAACATATACCCAAACACACCCAAAACTCACATGAGAGAGATCTATACACAACAAAGAAAAAAAATCATGATAAACAATAAAAATAACTAATTCAAAACTGAAGGAGAGGGATGCCAGATTAACTGCCTATTAAAAGTATACAAATCTATTTTTTTTTACAAATCTACTTTTGAGATTATTAAAGCACGTACTTCTTAGTGACAGTTATGGTGAAATTTTAACCCATATTTTGGGCATTTTAGCAGGAGGAGCCAATTCTTGGAAAGGGTAATAATGTTCGGAAAAATAAAGGACCATGAAAGGAGAGGAAGACCCTCAATGAAATTGATTGATACAATGACTGCAACAATGGGTTTGACCATGGTAGAGATTATGATAGGCCAAGATTTGACCTACTGTATGATCACTATAGTGAAGCTAACTCAATGACATCTAATAATCTTAAATTGGTGGGGGAGCATAACAATCTATGTATCTCCACTCTGAGGCTATTGTGTATCTCTGAGGTTTTTATGTATCTCTGTATCATCTATCTATCTATCTATCTATCTATCATCTATCACAATATGACCATATCAATATTTTGGAAGTGAAGGTGCAGAGTCTAAATGCAGCATGCTAGGAAGCAGGTGTTTATTAAGGGTATGAGTGGATATTACAAATAGCAATGTCCAACCACTTAATTTGCATAGGTGGAGACCAAAAAGACACACCAAAGAAAATAGTTGAGGCTATTATTTTGTTAAAGTGGTTGACAATATAATAATCCTCTGAGTTTCTTACGAGACTTCTCCAGAGATTTTGTTGTTGTTGTTGTTGTTAAGCAATTGGAGGCAATGTTGTTGTTGTTATGTGTCATCAAGCCGCTTGGACTCATAGCAACCCTATGTACAAGAGCCCTAAATGCCGTTCTATCCTGTGCCAACATAGCCATCTCAAATGCACTTATTCCCACCACTCCAGTCACAGAATCGATCCATCTCATTGAAGGTCTTCCTCTCCATCACCACCCCTCCATTCTGCCAAACATGATGTCCCTCTCTAAGGATCAGTCCCTCCTTGTAACATGCCCAAAGTATGTCAGACGAAGCTTCAGAATCCTTGACTCCAAGGAGCATTCCAGATTCACCCTCTCCAGGACAAGCCTGTTTGTTCTCCTAGCAGTCTATGGTATATTCGGTACTCTTCTCCAGCACTACAGCTCAAAGGCATCAATTCTCTTTCTATCATCCCTAGTCATTGTCCAATTCTTGGAGGCAATAGGCTGGTAATTTCTTAGCCTCTTCGTTTCAGGAGAAGGTAATGAATTTTAATTAGGGAAAGAAGAAAGCTTTCTGCAAAGAGAAGAAAGCAGAGGAAAAGAAACATCAGTGTAGATAGAGGATAATGTTAAAACACGTCTTACTAGAATTGAGTTGATGGATAATTCAGTTTCGGATGTTCTGTACTTCTCTGTAACATTAAAAATAGAAACATGTACTGCATATTGTGATGAAAAAAGTGCTGTAGACTTTAGAAATAGCTTGATCTAGGTCACAATGTCCCTAAGACACAATGTCACTAAGACACAATATCCCTAATTATCATTCTTAGTAAATTATAATTGATTTTCATTAGTCTTTGATCTTACCTACTGAATATCCCCAATACTCTTTTGCTGCCCTTAGGGAATGAATAGGCTTATCATTTATAACACATGATACCTTCGTTTTTTAAATTCAGGTACATTGTGGTTTTTTATAACCATTCATAAACATTGTTTCGTTCAATACACCTTGTGTCTTATATAATCACCATACTCATTGTGTTCTATATAATTATGATTGATCTATGCCTTTTATCACATGAATAGAATGTACAGACAATGAATTAGGATAGAAAGAATGAACTAATTGAGATAATGGCAATAGAGCCATTTCATTTAGCAAATAGCAACAAAATATTTATAATTTATAACAATTCCATTTTTAAAATGTTTGCTTGAGTTTAAATGTTCCTATAATGACCATCTGAAAGGATTTGGAGAGGCTAAACAAAAATAAAATATGATTTGCCTCATTGTTCTTTTTATATGCCTTCAGATTAGTCCACCTTGTAGATGCCCTGTCTAAAACGGCAAAATATTGTCTGCTCTGGCATTGCCTTCACAAGTATAGTCTTCCTCCTTTCTTCTAACCCTCTATTTTATAAACAGGATGTTTTCCCTCAAGGTTTGGCTACTGTTGATAACACATCCAAAATATCTGAGAGGAAGTCTCATCATCCTTGCCCTGAAGGAGTTTCTTGCTGAACATCCTCTAAGATATATTGTTTATCTTGCATTAAATAGCAACACTACTATTCAAAGTCATTAATTCTTCTGGCTTCCTGCTTCACATTCTAGCTTTTGTGTACGTGTGGTTTATAGCTCATTCACACCTTAGTGCTCAAAGTGACTTCTTTAACATTTTACAGGAATTTTACAGCAGATTTGCCCAATGCAATATACATGGTAATTTTTTTTATTGCTTTTCCCTTGTCATTGGCTGACTCTCTACCTTTTTAGGTAATATGTCCTTCTTTAAGGAATAGTTCCTCCTAGCAACATGCCCTAAGTATGTGAGGTAAAGACTCATCATCTTTGCCTCCAAAGAGCACTCTAGCTGCACCCTTTCCAAGACGTATTTCTCTTGTCAATCCATGTTCAGCACTCTTCTCCAATACCACAGCTCAAAAGTATTAATTTTCTATCATCCTTTCTTCACTCTCTAGCTCTCAGAAGTATAACATGGGCTGAATCAGATGCACCTTAGTCCTCAAATTGATACCTTTCCTCAATAATTTGGAGAGGTCCATAACTTCAGACTTTTGCAGTGCAATATGTTTCCTGATTACTTGACTATTGGTACTGTGGGTTTTAATTTTCCTATTTGTGATTTATTGGCTATGCATAGGCATTTGACCATGTTGATCATAACAAGTTGTATCTGACACTGAAGAGATTGGATTGAGATTCCAGAGCACTTAATTGTGCTCATGCAAAACATACACCAGTAGGCTGTTGTGCTAACAGAGCAAGGGAACACTATACAGTTTAAAATTAAGATGAGAGTGTTTCAGGGTTGTATTCACTCTCCATACCTATTTAATCTGTATGCTTAGCAAATTATTCAAGCATCTGGACTCTATGAAGAGGAATGTGGCGTCAGGATCAGAGACTCATCAATAACCTGCATTATTCAGATGACAAAACCTTGCTTGCTGAGAGTTCAGAGGACTTGAAGCACTTGTTCCAGAGGATCAAAGAATACAGCCTTCAATACGGATTGCATTTCAATGCCAAGAAAATAAAAATTCTTGCCACTGGACCAATAGGCAATCTAATGATGGATGAAAGAAAAGACTGAAACAGTGATCAACTTCATCTTACTTGTATCCACAATTAAAACCCATGATACCAATAGT
>NW_006399769.1:22407710-22415174 GCF_000299155.1 Elephantulus edwardii
TGGAAACTATAGAACAATCTCATTGATTTCACATGCTAGCAAAATTCTACTGAAGATTATCCAAAAACGACTGGAACAACACATCAGCAGAGAACTGCCAGAAGTCCAGTCTGGGTTTAGAAGGGGTCGTGGTACTAGGGAAATTATAGCTAATGTTAGATGGATCTTAGCTGAAAGCAGGTAGTACCAGAAGAATGTCTATTGGTGTTGTTTTCTTGATGCTGAGATATAATCCATATTTAAGTACTTCAAGCCTTCCTCATTTTTGTTCAGCATGGTTGTGTCCTCTGCGTAACAAAGCTTATTGATAAGTCTTCTTTGTATCTTGATGCCACCTGGTTCTTCAAAAGTTAAGATTTTCAGATGATATGTTCAACATATATATTGAAAGTGTAATAGAGAAAGGATACATCCTGAAACACTCATTTGCTGATTTCGAACAATTCAGTTTTCCCTTGCTCTGTCTGAAAACTTCTTGGTCTAGGTATAGGTTTCACATGAGTTCAAACTAATGTTCTGGTGTTCTCATTCTTCTTAATATTATCCACAATTTTCTGCAATCCACATAGTCAAATGCTTTTGAAATCCTTTTGATACTCTGCTTTTAGTCAAGATCCATCTGACATGAACAATGTTCTCCATGCTGTTTTGGAAAACGAGCTTGTATTTCTGGCAATTCTCTGTTGTAGTACTGTCATAGCTGTTTTGTGATAATTTGCTGTAATATTTGCTTTCATGTGATATTAATAATATTGTTCAATGATTTCCACATTCTGCTAAATCACCTTTTGGGGAGGGGAATGGGGATAAATATAAATAAATCTCTTGCAGTCAGTTGGCCAGGTACAGTCTTCCAAACTTCTTGTCACAATCTGGTAAACATGTCCAAGCCTGCATTTGTTTATTGAAATGTTGGTTTTGCATCAAATTTCCAGGGCATTTCCCCCCCACCCCCAATGCCTTCAGTATAGCGTAAACTGCTTTCTTTTTTGTTATTGATTCTTGATCATATAATGATTCCTAAAATGCTTTTATATCAACTAATTATTTTTGGTACAGTGACTCTGAAAAATAGTTAATTATAAAAGGCATAGACTCTCTAATTTAATTGAAAAATACTGACAGTTTTGTAACTTTATGTCAAAGAAGTCTTGATGGTATATTGGTTAGGTGTTCAGTTGCTAAGCAGGTCTGCAGTTTGGATCTACTTGCTATTCTACTTGAAAAAAAGATACATCAGGCTATTTCTGTAAATATAATTCTGTCTTAGAATTTTGTTAGTGCAATTCTACTCTGTCCTACAGATTTGTTATGAATTGCAATCTACTTAACTGCAAACATATAGATAACCTTAGACAATTCTTTAAATACTCTAAAAATTCAAAGTTCAATTAATTGCCAGAATATTAAATCTAGTTACTTTTGAATTACCTCTGATTCATGGGAACCTCCCACATATTTCAGAATAGACCTGTTTTCAACAGGATTTTGAAACATTAAACACTAAACTTTGATTCTGACGTGTCTTTAGGTGGATTTAAGCCTTCAATCACTCTGCCAGGTAGGCTTATCTATTCTCTCTACCATCCAATAACTCCATCACATAACTTTAGTAAGAGTTAAAGATCAATGCTTATAAAACTATTAGAACTCTATACGATTCCTACCTTTTCCTCTCTTATTTTGTCTTTTTTTCTGGCTTTTTGCTTGTGTCTCATCACTTTCTCACCTTTTAAAAACACTGTCCTTCCTACTGATTATATTTTCCACAGCTTCCAGAAAAGTAACTCAAAATTTCTCAAGCTCTATTTAACTAAATTATCACTTCTTTTATCTTCACCATAAAACAAGAAAGATTCTATGACTGGATTTGTCATAGAATTCTTTACAATCTGCACATTTTATGATATCAACAAGCATTTGACCTAGAAAATAATCCTTAGTATAAATTTCTACTCTAATCCAGAGGATAAAGGCATTTTTCTTCATTGTTAATGTCTAAATTAATATCATACATCATTCTACAACATCTTAGAAATATGCAAAAATATCTGTTATCTGGATGATGTTAGTAAGTAGAAAGTTAAAGTGTGTTTTCTTTCAAAAACATTAGCTATAATTATTAAGATACAGATTGCCCTCGTTCAGGGGCAAAATTTTATATTGCATACATATGATGGGTGAGTTATTGCATATAGAAATGTTTGTGTATTGCCAGGATTCTTAATAATGGAGCCTGCATATTAAGTTAGACTAAGAAAAAAAGGCTTGGTTATCTCCCTCTGAGAATCAGTTAATGAAAACTTTGTGGACCCAGAAAGTTGACTTGCAATTTAATCTAGGGTTGACACACGACTTTATAACATTTTGTCCTGCTCTTTGTGGAGTCGCCATGAGCCAGGAATGACTAGATAACCACTAACTATATCATTTAACACACATTAATTATTGTGTTGGATTTACAAACACACAGAGAGAAAGAATAAAATCAGCGTAGTTTAAAGAACTATAGAAGTTGGATGAAGTCCCAAAACTATTGTATTCAGAAAATCTCTAGGCCATAAATCTTGAATCACTATTGTACCCCGATTTCTTAAAAAACAACAATAATTTTGGTTTATCTGGTAATGCCTTGAGCATCGTGTTCTTTTAAGAACTATCTACATGGGATCAAACTGATAATTGCAACGTAAAAGGTTAGATGCTTACTTTAGAAGTATAGAGTTTATGTTAGTGTTAAATTCTATAAAATTAACTACCACTGATCACAACACTGCTCTGTCTTCCACTGTCTGTCCTGAGGATCTTTGATAATGCTCAAACTCATTGTTACAGTCATTTTATTAATGTATTGTGATAAGTGTTTCCTTTCTTTCTCTGACTTTCCACTGTTCTTAGCATCATATTTTTTTCCCCAAGGTCTACCCTCTTCTGCAAACATTGTTAAAGTGTGTGATGCAAAGTTCAGCATCCATGCCTCTAAAAGAGGGTCCTGTCTGCTCGTCCTCCAAGGCAGATTTATTTGTTCTTTTCACAATTAATGGAATATTCAGAAATTGTCTTCAACAGTATAATTCTTCTGATATCCTTATGCATTGTCCAACTCTGTTAGTGAGAGAGGATCAACTAGTAAAGGTGAATAAGGATGATGGGACAACTTGGAGAATGTGTTCAAAATCACTGAATTGTACATAGATAAATCATTGAATTGATGCTTATTTTACTGTATATTTTCAACAATAATGAAAATAATTCTTAAAAAATAATTGGACTCTCTGAGATAACTTTACTCAGAGAAACTTGTAAAATAGCACTTACAATGTAATGTCATGTAAAGTCTCAAATCTGACAGCTCTGTGTTTAAATATGCTTAAAGAAGAGTTAGTCATAGTGGGGTAAAGTTTAAGCTGATAGTTCAGTTAGAGTTTGCATTTCAAAGTCTAGGTTGGAGAAGATAAGGTAATTACATCTTCCTCAGAGGGGGGAAACATGCTTAAAAAGATTAAGAACAAGGAATGAGCTTGATATTTTCTGGGAGTGACAGTTCAGCATCATCAGGGCCTAGGATGTGTGTGGGAGAAGGTTAGAACACTAAAATCAACAGATAGGCAGCAGCAGCATCATGACAGGTGGTCTATAAAATTTGTATAGCAAAACTTTACAATTTTACTTCATCATATTTGTGTTTTAGAAGTGGTTTCAAGTGAACAGATTATAAAGAGTTAGATTGGAATTTAGTGAGCCCATTTCTTAGATTATAGCAATTTTTTCCAGGTAAAAATAACAAAAGTGGTATTAAGATATTAAAAACAATGAAGGTTAGCTCATATGTGGGATGGTAGTTGTCCACATTCATTAATAACATGCATTTGAGAAGTATATTACTTAGCATATATTCTTTACATTTTAAAATTTTTGTTTTCTCACTCTTAAGACTACTAGGAAAACAACCAGGTTTGACCTGAAGAGGGTGAAGCCAGGCTGCTCCTTGGAAGCAAGGATTCTGAAGCTTCATCTGACATACTTTGGGCATGTTGCAAGGAGGGACCAGTCCTTGGAGACGGACGTTATGCTTGGGAGGACCAGGGCAGAAGAGAAAGACCCTCTATGAGATGGCTTGATTTAGTGACTGGGGTAATGAGGGTAGGTGTGTCAGAGATGGTGAGATTGGCACAGGATAGGTCTGAGTTTAGGGCTGTTGTATGTAGGGTCGCTATGAGTCACAGTCAACTCAATGACACATAACAACAACAACATTCATAAGATGGCATTTATGCTTCCAATTCTCAGAATTGTGAAAGAAATTTAGCAAGATAGAATAAGTAAAGTACCTCATATAGTAAATAGGACAGAATATCTTCTCAGCTACTATTTAAATGTCATTATGGAATGTATTCTATAATATCTTAACAGAGAGATATAGAATAATGAAATAAAAGAAATTTTCTGATTATCTACTACATATTTTTATTGTGAATATCACTGTAGTTGTTACTATGTGCCATTTAGTCTTCTACCATTCACAGTGACTGTATGAACAATGGCTCTGAACCTTGCACTATCCATAGTCAATCTCACCATCTCCAACACACTTGATCCCATTGCTACAGTGACTGTATCAATCTATCTCATCCAGGGCCTTCCTCTATTACATTGACCCTCTACTCCTTCAAGCATTATGTCCTTTTTCTAAGGAGTTGGCATTCCTGACAACTTGTCCAATTGGTGGATGGCGTTTCAACTTCTTTCTCTTCATGAAGCGACTTGGTTTCACCATGTCCAGGACAGATTTTAGTTCTCTTTTTAGTCTATGCTTTGTTCAATATTCTTCTCCAGAACTACAACTCAAAGGCATTGTTTCCTCTTCTGTCATTCTTAGTTGTTTTCCAGTTCTCAGATGAATAAGTAAAGCAATTGAGATGATCATGACTTGAATCAGGCATGTCTTAGTGTTTAGACTCTCATCATTGCAAGGTATAATCCATGTGCAGAAAAAACAGACTTTTAGAGAGCTCTTTTAAATTCTAGATAAGTTTAGATTGAATTGTGTGTAAGATAATCAGATGAAGAAACCTAGAAGACGTCTTGATCTGTGTGCGTGTTTGTGCAAGACTTACTTAAAGATCATTTAATCACTTAACATGTCTGCATAAATAACATGCACATTATACAGTTTTTGCAAACTGCAAATCCCTTGATATATTAGCTTCCTGCATATGCTATATGTGCTATTTAGGCATAGAGTATTTAAATGGGTGCGCTGTTTTTTAAACATGATGATCCTTGATCTTACCTCTCTCTAGAAAGGAAAAGATCATATCACTACTAGAATGAAAAAATAATAGAAAAGCACATTCAGCTCTTTTGCCTTATTTTTTTCTATAGTTGGAATAGAAAATTTTGAACCAACTGAATACAGCTCAGACCCTTACTTTTGCCTTCTTCTTTTATCATCACATTCTAACATCAACTAACTGGTTTTAGACTTAATCAACATCTCCTCCCCATGATGACATCACCAGGGTAGATGCTTCTCCACAATATAGACATTTACAGGGGCTGGTCACTAGGTGATGTGTATAACCACAAAATTTGAATTTTAAGCATGTTTAAACCCAAGTTTAAGCATATTATCCACAAAAAAAACCCCTTCTGTTTCCAGAGAGAAAAAAATCTTTTATTAGAAGTTTAATATAGTAAGCTGTGTCTTCACACGTAACAAACTCCCTTCCAATGTTTCCCGTATTTCAAACTCAAAATATCACTACTGTCCAGTTAGAACTTACCCATTGCTCATCTTTCTGAAGTTCCATGCAAATAAAAGGGGAGGAGATTGTCCATCTTTCTCCCATGGAGTTGCTGGTGGATTCAAATTGCCAGAGACGGCATGACCCTACGGACTATGACTCAGAGGTCCAGTATAAAGGAGAAAGAAAGACAAATAAAGGCTGTGAGGTAGAAATCAGTAGTCTTGCTCATAATTTTTTGTTAAATATCATCTTCAGTGCTGGTTTTCACTTCATCAGTTTAGAAATTTTAAGGGCTTATCTCTTTGCTTTTTCTTTTAAATTGTGACGTTAACAAAAATTTGCAGAAAAGTTGGATTTTCATTAATTTACTGTTGCACATTTTCTCCTGCCCCAGTTCACTTTGGTATCCAGTTCAGATATTCAGAACTCTTTTTTAAGGTTCTTTTCTCATAATTTGAGCTTGTTGTTCCTGTTCGGCTAGTTCTAATCATTTCTACATTCATTAAGATTGTTGCAGTTGTTGTTGTTGTGTTCCATAGAGTCAGAACCAACCCATAACTGACCTTTCAGTGGGTTTTCAAAGGTAGTAGATTTCATGGGAGTTGATTGGTCATCTTTCTCCCGTAGAGTAGCTTGTAGATTCAAACCACGTACCTTTGTGCTTGCAGTGCAATTTAGTACTCCTAAGCTACCAGACCATCAAGAATATAAGTTAATATAAATCATTAGCATAGGTTTAATTATAGGAAGAACAAACATGCATCATTATTGCCAACTGCCTGGAACTATTCTTAGAGGCAATATCATGATAATTGGAGAAAAGATTGAAACTTTCAATGAATTCACCTTACTTTGATCCATAATTACACTAGAAAAGTCTGTAGCCATGGAGTTTTCCAAATTATTGAGAAGCAATGAAGTAGATGTGAGAACTAAGGTGTACCTGATTCAGACCATGATATTTTCAACCACTTGTTATGAATATGACAGTTGAACAATAAACAAGAATAACAAAAGATGAATTGATGCCTTTTTCCTGTGGTGTTGGGGAAGAGTACTGAATATCTGTGGATGTCAAAATACTAAACTGTTATGTCTCAGAGAGGGTGAAGGCAGATTGTTCTTAGGAGGCAAAGATGATAAAACATTATCTCTCATACTTTCCTCATGTTGCTAAGAGAGGCTAATCTTTGGAGAGGGACATCATGCTTAGAAAAGTGGAAGGCCAACAAAAGAGAGGAAGACCATCAAAAAGGTAGATTGACACAGTGACTACTGCAACGGGTTTGAGTGTGTCAGACAGAGATTGTTACAATGGCACAGGATAGGAGAGGGTTAGCTCTGTTTTTCACAGGACTATTATGAGTCATACTCAACTTGACAGAACCTAACAATTGGGTAAGTAAATGTAATTCTAGATGAAGGAGAAATGTATCAATTCCAATTTTAGTCAGAATTAAGCTGCTTATAGTATTCAATCTTTACCAGCCATGTCACTGAGAGTGTATGCCTTCAGTATATATATATATATTTATATAAAATGATATGTGGGAGGATGTCAAATATATCATCCAAGAAGAAAACAAATGGTCATTACAAAGACCAAAGACAGAGGAGAGAAAAAAGACCAAAATGGATGTCAAAAGAAACTCTGAAGATTGCACTGGAGCGCAGAGAAGCCAAAGCACAAGGAAGAATTCAAGATACTAAAGAG
>NW_006399769.1:22423509-22424910 GCF_000299155.1 Elephantulus edwardii
ACACAACCCTGCTTGCTGAACTGAGGAGGTCCTGAAGCACTTGTTGCAGAGATTCAAGGACTGCAGCCTTCAATATGGATTGAGGCTCAATGTCAAGAAGACAAAGATTCTCACATCTGGACCAATTGGCAGCATCAGGATGGATGGTGAAGAGATTGAGACTGTTCACAGCTTTTGGCTTCACAGTCATTACTCTTGGCACCAGCAGCCAGGAAATTAAAAGACGTATTGCAATGGGAAAGTCTGCTGTTAGGGACCTTCCGAAGTACTGAAGAGCAATGGTGTCTCTCTGGAGACTAAGGTGGGACTGCTACAAGCCATGGTCTTTGCAATCACTTGTTATGTGTTAGAGAGTTGGACAATGACTAGGAAGGATAGAAGGAGAAATGATACCTTTGAGCTGTGTGTGATGCAGGAGAAGAGTATTGAGTGTACCATAGACTGCTAAGTCAATACCCAAATTTATCCTGGAGAGGGTTAAGCAGGGCACGTTCTAGGAGTCAAGGATTCTGAGGCTTCATCTGACATACTTTGGATATGTTGAAAGGAGGAACTGGTCCTTGGAGAGGGACGTTATGTTTGGGAGGGTTGAGGGATGGTGCAGGAGGGGAAGACCCTCTATGAGTTGTATTGATTCAGTGACTGGGGTAATTGGGATGGGAGTGTCAGAGACAGTGTGATTGGCACAGGACAGAGCAGAGTTTAGGGCTGTTGTACATAGGGTTGCTGTGAGTCGCAAGTGACTTGGATGGCACATAACAACAAAAACAACAACAAGAAGATATTAGCTATGTTCAGTGTCATATAAACTATAATGATTTTTTACAGTGTCCAGAAGAATTAAGGTGAAGTAATTCTATATTATGTAGAGCTGTGCAGAGTTTTGGCATCTCTATCCTCTGACCTTTAAATGTTAACAGTACTTCCCAGGAAAGATAATAATGAAAGACCACACCCAATCTTTTCAGTTGTGCTATAAATGGGTGGTCCTTTTTTGATTGAGAACCACTTGAAAGATGGATTCATCAAATAAGATTAGTGAAATTTGTGGCATTAAATTTAGTTTCACAACGCACTAGTCAACTCTTTATTTTATATTACTTAACTTATTCATTTATACATTATGATATTTGAATTACTAATATTTTCAAAGACAATATTCTGTTTTTTCTACTTGTGCAGGTGTAATAAACATCACTGAGGCTGTATGTCTGTGAATGCGTGCCTACACATAAACTTCAGAATGATTGATAGATTCAAATTCCCAAAGATGCATAACGTTTGATTTAGCATTACAGAACTTTTACAGCTTAGTGTGTAGTAACTTTGTTTTAGTAATATACCTTTTATGCAAGTAAATGAAAAATATTAATGTTTTTGTTTTCTTTTATATATATATCA
>NW_006399769.1:22425010-22429896 GCF_000299155.1 Elephantulus edwardii
AACAACATGCCTTAGGAAACTCTATGAACTTTGATAAATGTCGATAGTTGTAATAGAGAGGCTTTGGGCCTTTTGTTCATAAGATTGCTATGAGCTGTGCTCAACTCGAAGGCAATATATAAATATCTATATCTATATATAACTCTGTTATAAATGTACAGAAATGATGTCAATTTTAGAACAGAGTTCAGGTATTTTGTGCAAAGCTTACTCTGAGTCATATTTTACTCGACAACACTTAACCACTGCTAAATGAGACTAGTGCTGTTATATCTGGAGGAACATTCTTCCACTTTGCAAATCACTCTTTGTCAATTTGCAATATGAGGTATTCTGGATTTGCTGTTATGCTGAACCTTGTGTCATACAATATCAAATACCAGAATGGTTTCTCATTTTGGACAGTGTTTTGTGGAGCTCTGAGTTGTAAAACAGGTTGGGAAGCAGGAGTGGCATCCACTTCCTAAACCACAAGCTTCTGGAACTCTATGAACAATGATGAAACAATGATACCTATGGAAAGGTCTTTTGTTCATAGAGTCATCAAACTCGACTCCAAGGCAATCAACAACAACAACAACAACAACATATCTATCTCTATCATGTATATCTATATCACCTATCTATCTAAATTTTATATATATATATATAATTGTTGTTGTGTATAAAACTAGGGATTTCAAATCTAGGCCTCTTAGACCATATCCAGCCTGATTTTGTCAATAAAATAATAAAATACTATTGGCACATAGGCATATCCATAGTAACATTTGGTCTGTGTCTATTTTTTGCATGGCAACAATAAGATTAATTAATCATAATAGAGGGGGTTTTGCACATAAAGATGAATAGATCTACTGAGTTTGCCTTTAAGAATTTTAAGAATTCTACCATCTTCTTTTTTTAAGACTATTATATATTATATCTGATGTATGTGTTTATCTTCTTTTTCTTTAATTAAATATTTGCATCCAAAAGTATCCTGAAACTTATTGTTCTAATCTATGAAATTTGAATTATAGTCCAACTCAGGATGAAAGGAGCATGATAAATTAACTGTAAAGCCATTTATCTCAAATAAGTTTAAAATAATCAAGAGTTAAAGGCCAGGACATAGATATATCATTAGTAGAACCAACAGCTAATATGAAGACTAAAATAATACATCTTTATCATTCTCACATTTGTTAATGAGACTTGTGTAATAATGACTCATGAGAATTTAATGAGCTTCTAACTAGAAACCACATTTTCCTGTTGAGAATTATTTCCTTTCAAAAACATTTTTCAAGCTATTGATTTCCATATCTAGTACTGTGGAATGAATTCAACAAAGCAGTAAAGTAAAAGTAACAAACCCAAACACGGAGGGAAATTTACAAAAAGCAAATTACCAGCTTGTGAAGGAAGAACACAGATGATAAGGTCATCAAATAAGGAAATTTATTTATGCAATTTTTCTCAAGGTTTGATATGCACATTTTTATTGTGAGGGAACACTGTGTTATCTCACAATGATAGAGGAGAGACAACAAGCAAATAACTAAATAAAGTAAACACTATAGTAGGTGCTAACTTCCAAATGCTAAGTGTTGAAAATGTGGGCTAGAAGGTTGTAATTTAAAATCAGATAACTAGAGAAGATGCCCCTTGCTTGTTGTTGTTATTTTTATTGTTGCATGTCAGTAACTTGACTTAACCAAACAAGATTTAAAGTCTGAGTGTCCAAAGGCAAAGATAAATGTAGATTCTTCCTACAGTTCGAAGGAGTTAATGGGGAAACAGGAATTCATAGCAAAATATGTTACTATGAGGATTTGTCATGGAAGACTCAGTAATGAAAGCAATTAGACTATTTTCTAGTGATAGAATTTAAAGAGAGTTGCTTTTGGTACATACACTATTATTTCTATTATAACTATTCTCTGTTTAGTGTTCATAGGACTTTCTAAAGCCTCTTATTCTTTTCCTTTTCTCCCCACTAGTTTATTTATAAAATTCTAATACAAATTCAAACAAATTCTTTCAATTTCCCTCACCCTCTCACCCATCAAATTATACAACCCAATGAGGAATCCCCTCTTCCCCCTGTACATCCACATCCCTCTGCTTCCAGCCTTTCCCACCCCTCTTGGATCCTTATACTCTTTCTACATCAATGGTCTTATACAATATTTATTTTGTGGGACTAAGTTAGTTTAAAAAAAAAAACAACAAACAACTGTGATGGAAAAAAATAATATGGTGTACTAGGCTTGGGGTAGGGAGAAAAATGTACAACAATGAACGAATAAAAATGCAACTTTTCTGTAAATTTTCATTAAAATCACAATTAAGAGAATTGAATATCAGAAAAGGCCTATTATTTAGGAAGAAGATATCCTATCCTGCTTTAGTATGGATTACACCTCAATGTCAAGAAAACAAAGATTCCTACCACTAGACTGATTGGCAGCATTATGATGGATGGAGAGGAGATTGAAACTGTCAACAGCTTTATCTTGCTTGGATCCACAATTAACATTCTTGGTACAAGCATTCAGGAAATAAGGACATTCATAACACTAGGACAATCTGCAATTAGGGACCTTTCTGAATTATTGAGGAGTAACGATGTCAGTTTGAAGACTAAGGAATATCTTATTCAGGCCATAGTCTTTTAAATTACTTGCTATGCATCTGAGAGTTGAACAAGGAATAAGGATGACAGTAAAAGAATTGACACCTTTATCTGTGGTGTTGGAGAAGAGCACTGAAATTCCTATGGACAGCCAAAGGAACAAACAGATATGTCTTGGAGAGGATGCAACTGAAGCACTCTTTGAAGGTTTCACCTCACATACTTTGGGTATTTTGCTAGGTGGTGCTATTCCTTAGAGAAAGACATGATGCTGAGAAGGATAGGGGGTTGATGAAGGAGAGGAAGACCTTCAACTAGGTGGATTGATAAGGTGACTGCTATGATGGACTATAGTGTGTCAGGAAGTGTGTAGAAGGCACAAGACAGAACAGGGTTTAGGTCTTTTGTTCACAAGGTCTCTAGGGTCCATGCTCTACTTAATGGCACCTAACAACAAACAACAACAACAACAAGAAATTTCTGGTACAAAAAGTGAGGCGTTAGTTTTACTTCTTGATTTTCAATTGTATCTTTTTTCTATTGAAGCTATCACAAATAAACACAGTCTATGTTAAAAACTATTTAATCTGGTGCAAATATGACTAAAAAAATATTCAAAATTTAATTAACCAACAGAATAATAGATGAAGGTTAAAACAACATCTATAGGACTAATTAAGTCCCATTAGAGTCATGAACTAAGAGATTTACAGGAACAAAACCCAGAATTGCACAATCCAGGAATCTCTCATGAAGACAATTGTGGACTGACGCAGCATTAATAGACTTGTTTTTGCATATGCTTCTCAAGGAAGCGTGCATCCTAAAAAGAAGTCAGAGTTTTATTTTTCCCCATTTCCAAATTAACAGTTCAGATAAATACTACCTCTTAGAAACAGAAAAAGTAAGATTGAGGAAATGTAGATTTTAAGAAAGAAATGAACTCCAAATAAATGAAACATTTTAGAACTATCAAAGAAACAATCTCCCTAATATGAACATATTGAAAATACAGAAATTACAGAAATTACAACTTTTGAAAGCTGGACATTCAAACTTTGTTGCTCACAAATACAATAAATGAACATTTCATTTAATAATGTGTTCCCTATAAAGATATTTTTTCAAATTCAACTACTTTTGATACTTTTTACAAAATATCATTGTTAACTACTGAATGAACTTAATTATATTGGGGTCGTTGGTGGTGGTTGTTTTTAGGGCCTATAGAATCAGGTATAACTCATAGCAACTTTGTAAACAATCGATTGATCATTGTCTTATCCTGTGCCTTCCTCACAATCTATGACACACTCAAGCCCATTGTGGCAGTCCCTGTATCAATTAATCTCTTTTAACATCTTCTTTCCTATGCTGATCCTCTAACTTTCCAAGCATGATTGCACTTTCTAAGGAACAGCATTTTCTAACAATGTGTCCAAAGTATGAGAAACAAAGTTTTGTCATCTTTGCTTTCCAAGAATACTCTTGCTATACCTTCTCTAAGATATCTCTGTTTCACTTTCAAAAGCATTTCCTCACGTACATTCATTCGCCTGTTCTTAGTAGAAATGTTCTCAGGGACCAACCAGTTTTCATTTTCTTTACTCTTTCCTAATGGAAACTTTCTTTAGAAAGATTAGGTAGTCCATGGGATATTCAGTACTTTCCTCAAACTTCACAGCTCAAAGGAATAAATTCTTCTTTCTTCCTTATTCACTGTACAGCTCTCAACAGTATAGCAAATGATTAAAAGTACCACGGCAGAAATAAGGTGCATATTAGTTCCTCACACTAACATCATTACTCCTCAATAATTTGGAGAGGCCCATGAATGCAGAGTTTCCCAGTACAACCAGTCTCCTGATCTTTTGACTGGTGGTACTAAGTGTGGTATTTGTGGATCCAAGTAAGATGAAATTATTATCCATTTCAATCTCTTCTCTATCTATCATGATATTGTCTACAAGTCTAGTGGTGGTTTTTATAGGAAAGGTAATTTATAGAATAAGGCTATGAAAGGCACTTTGTGACCTCTAATAAGGTAAGGGGAAGCTTGTCTAAGGAAAGATGTCTCATTTAAAAAAAAAAATTTCATTAGAAAAGAGTATAGAAGATGAAAACTAGTGTTGGTTTCTGAGAACATATCAGTTAAAAACAGGAGAATAAATGTATGTGAAGGAATGATTTTAAAAGTGAAATAATTATTGGTTGAATTTTGTAATAAATTAAAAAAATTAGAAAATGCCTTTATCATATAATTATC
>NW_006399769.1:22430199-22431790 GCF_000299155.1 Elephantulus edwardii
ACCACTTGGCCAACTGACTGGAAGAGATCGATATTTGTTCCTACCCCAAAGAAGGGTGACCCAACAGAGTGTGGGAACTATAGAACAATATCATTAATTTCACATGCTAGGAAGATTCTACTGAAGATCACCCCAAAACGACTGGAACAACACATCAGAAGAGATCTGCCAGAAGTCAAGGCAGGGTTTAGAAGGGGTTATGGTACTAGGTATATTGTAGCTAATGTTAGATGGATCTTAGCTGAAAGCAGGGAATACCAGAGTAATGAATATTTGTGTTTCATTGACTGTGCAAAGGCGTTTGACTGTGTGGACCATAACAAACTGTGGCTGACTCTGAGAAGAATGGGAATCCCAGAACACTTGATCGTGCTAATGAGAAACCTATACTTGGACCAAGAGGCAATCGACAGAACAGAGCAAGGGAATACTTCATGGTTCAAAATTG
The DNA here is from genome assembly GCF_000299155.1 of Elephantulus edwardii. Lineage (NCBI taxonomy): Eukaryota > Metazoa > Chordata > Mammalia > Macroscelidea > Macroscelididae > Elephantulus > Elephantulus edwardii. The sequence goes on from NW_006399769.1 coordinate 22,430,648, forward strand.
GGAAAGGCAAACACCAGGGATGTGAGCTGTCTCCGTACATTTTCAACCTGTATACTGAACCGATTATCAGGGAGTCTGTGCTCTATGAGGAGAAATGTGGGGTCAGGATTGGTGGAAAATCTAACAACAATCTGCGCTATGCAGATGACACAACCCTGCTCCCTGAAACTGAGGAGGAAGTGAAGCTCTTGCTGCAGAGAGTCAAGGACTGCAGCCTCCAATATGAATTGAGGCTCAAGGTCAAGAAAACAAAGATTTTCACCACTGGACCAATTGGCAGCACCAGGATGGATGGTGAAGAGATTGAGACTGTTCATAGCTTTAGTTTGCTTGGCTCCACAGTCATTACTCTTGGCACCAGTAGCCAGGAAATTAAAAGAAGTATTGCCATGGGAAAATCGGCTGTTAGGGACCTCTCCAAAGTACTGAAGAACAATGGTGTCTCTCTGGAGATGAAGGTGCATCTGATACAGACCATCGTCTTTGCAGTCACTTGTTATACATCAGAGAACTGGACAAAGAGTAGGGAGAATAGAAGGAGAATTGATGCCTTTGAGCTTTGGTGCTGGAAAAGAGTGTTGAGGGTAACACGGAATGCTGAGAAAACAGATTCATCCTGGAGAGGGTTAAACTAAATGGCTCCTTGGAGGCAAGGATTCTGAGGCTTCATGTAGCATACTTTGGACATGCTTGGGAGGGTGGAGGGACAGTGCAGGAGAGGAAGACCCTCTATGGGGTGGATTGATTCAGTGACTGGGGTAATCGGGATGGGTGTGAAGGGGACAGTGTGATTGACACAGGACAGAGAAGAGTTTAGGGCTGTTGTACATAGGGTCACTGTGAGTCGTAAGCGACTCCAAGGCACATAACAACAACAACAACAACAGCATAATAAAATCACAGATTAAATACAAAAATAAGTGCAAAATAATACATACACACTTAAGGCACTCTTGTACATGGTTTCAACCCACAAGCTGGTCCTCAGAAGAATGATGTGCATTCTCCCACGTGATTTACTGCCCGTAAAAACCTGATGAGAGGGCAACTACAAGTAGATTCTTACTTGATGATAAAAAATAGTAACAACTGAGAGAATTCATATATTGCATATCAATACTAAATATTAATAAAATTATAAAG
>NW_006399769.1:22431919-22436207 GCF_000299155.1 Elephantulus edwardii
CCTATGTACAACAGCCCTAAACTTTGCTCTGTCCTGTGACAATTGCACCTTCTCCGATGTACCCCCCACCCGATTACCCCAATCAATGAATCAGTCCACCTCATAGAGGGCCTTCCCCTCCTGCACTGTCCCTCCACCCTAACAAGCATGATGTCCTTCTCCAAGGACCGGTCCCTCCTTACAACATGTCCAAAATATGTTAGAAGGAGCCTCAGAATCCTTGCCTCCAAGGAGCCACCCGATTTGACCCTTTCCAGGATGAATCTATTTTTCTACAGGTCCATGGTACCCTCAATACTCTTCTCCAGCACCAGAGCTCAAAGGCATCAATTCTCCTTCTATCCTCCTTAGTCATTGTTCAACTCTCAGATGTGTAACAAGTGATTATAAAGACCATGGCCTGTGTCAGATGCAACTTAGTCTCCAGAGAGACACCATTGCTCTTCAGTATTTTGGAGAGGTTCCCAACAGCACACTTTCCCATGGCAATGTGCCTTTTAATTTCCTGGCTACTGGTGCCAAGAGTGATGACTGTGGAGCCAAGCAAACTAAAGCTGTGAACAGTCTCAATCTCTTCACCATCCATCCTGATGCTGCCAATTGGTCTAGTGGTGAGAATCTTTGTTTTCTTGACATTGAGCCTCAATCCATATTGTAGGCTACAGTCCTTGACTCTCTGCAGCAAGCGCTTTAGGTCCTCCTCAGTTTCAGCAAGCAGGGTAGTGTCAAGTGCATAACGCAGATTGTTGTTAGATTCTCCACCAATCCTGACCCCACATTCTTCTTCATAGAGCTCAGCCACGAGGATAATCTGTTGTGTACAGTTTGAAAAGGTGTGGAGATAGTACACATCCCTGGAGTACACCCTTCCCAATTTTGAACCATGCAGTGTTTCCTTGCTCTTCTGATGACTTCCTCGTGGTCCAAGTATAGGTTTCTCATTAGCACGATCAAGTGTTCTGGGATTCCCATTCTTCTCAGAGTCAGCCACAGTTTGTTATGACCCACACAGTCAAACACATTTACATAATCAATGAAACACAGATATACGTTCCTCTGGCATTCCCTGCTTTCAGCCAAGATCCATCTGACATCAGCTACAATATCCTTAGTACCATGACCCCTTCTAAACCCAGCGTGGAGTTCTGGCAGTTCTCTGCTGATGTGCTGTTCCAGTCATTTTTGGATAATTTTCAGTGGAATCTTGCTTACATGTGAAATTAATGATATTGTTCTATAATTTCCACACTCTGTTAGGTCACCCTTCTTTGGGATGGGAACAAACATAGATCTCTTCCAGTCAGTTGGCCAAGTGATTGTTCTCCAGACTTCTTGTCACAACTTGGTGAGCACATCCAGGGTAGCATCTGTTAGCTGAAATATGTCAATTGGTATACCGTCTATTCCAGGGGTCTTATTTTTTGCTATTTCCTTCAAAGCAGCCTGAACTTCTTCCTCCATCACCATAGTCTCTTGCTCATCTGTTGTTTCATTAAATTCTTCTGTGTCTGGGAATTCCTTTTTATACCGTGACTCATTATATTCTTCCCATCTTATTTTAGTACTTCCTGGATCCTTTAATATTCTGCCTAAAACATACTTTAAATTATTTATTCATATATCTATGGGTTTTTTGTGTATATATTATTCATATATATATTAGGGTTTAGCAGTACTATAGTACAACCTTGTTAATCTAATCAAACTATAAGTAAATTGAATATGGTATACTTTGCAGAAATAATAGCTTTGTGGGGGAAAAAAGAGGAGTTAAAATATGTGGACATAGGAAAGGGTATAAATGCCAATAAACAAAGATAGTTGATAAAGCAAATGTAAACTAAGATAGGATCTGAGAATACAATTATAAAGGATTAAAAGTGTCACAGTGAATGTAAAAAAAAAAAAAAAGATCTCCCTGGTGATACTTTAGATAAGGATGCTGTTGATTTAGCTTCATGAATTAGTAAGTATAACTAACAATAGCTTAAGATCAAGTAGCCATAAAAGACTTCAGAGCAATAAAGGCATTTTTTTGTGAAGTACATACTCTTAAAGAATGATTCTAAATTTGCTAAGGTTGTTTAAATAATAAAAAAAACCATTTATCTTTCCTTAACTAGTTCAAATCTACTCAATTCTTTCTCTTCTCTCAAGAGTTATTATTTGTTCATTGCACAGAAAATTTAAAATACCAATCATCTTTTTTATTTTTAAACCTACTTTTCGCCTCCTCTCTCCTTCTACCCTTTCCAACTATTTCCTCTCTCTCATGTCTTTTATTTGTATGGGAAAGTCTACTGAGAAAAGAAAATTCCTCTACAAGCAAGGCTGGGTGACTGAATTTCCAAAAAACAAAAAAATAAGCAAACAAAACCCTACTGTAGTCAAGTTTCACTGGGTTTTGGAGGCTATATGCCTTTTTTAAGAGGAAATTGCTCATCTTTGACCAGTATAGTAACTGACTGGTTGAACCAGACAACTTACATGTTCCTTTAACAACCTGTATGTTATTAGGTGTCATGTAGTCATCTATGACTCACACCTACACTCTGAACATATTGGAACTTGGTCCTACCCTACACCATCCTCAGGATCTCTTTTATGCTCCAGTCCACTGTTAAAGTTACTGTGTCTATCCATTTTACCAAGAGATTTCCATTTTGTTAAATGTCATAGGGAGGGGTAAAAATGAGAATGAATATGAGGCATTATTTACATTTAAAACGATCCTTTTCTTAAAATTATTAGACTAATAGTTAATCACACATCAAAAACAGCTGGGGAAAGAACCACTCAGGTCTAGTTCAGCTCTCTTCCCCTGCTTGATTTTTGTCACAGAAGCAAAGCCATATTATTTTTATGAGGGATCACGAGACTAACCAGTTGTCTATTTCTTAATTTTTAGAAGTTCTTAGTCTATTTTGGATACTATCTATCGTTCAGAGTCTTCTAGTCAAGTCTACCTTCAAAGCAACCCTGAGTACAACAGATCTAAAACTTGTCTGAACCTGAAACATTATTAATGATCACAACCATTCTTGGTGTCTAAAGTTAAAAAAAAAAGTCTTTCCTAGACAAAAGATTAATTTTTATGCTGGAATAATTATTGTATTAAGGAGACAGGATTTTATTTAGGTGGGCAATAATATGCAAAAGGAGAATACTAGCCTATCTATCATTCACAAAGAGATTGGCTACTTTCAACATTCTACAAGGGGATCAGCTAGTATCTTCATTGAGCAAGCCAAAAGGAGAGACAGACAGATCTTCTGGTGTCATTGAAGAGAGTGATATAGGATAGGGCAATGCTTTAATCTGCTTTTCAACTCTATCATCACTGACCCAATGCCACCAAACAACAAAATAATCTGTATAGTTTTATGCAAAATATAAAGTTAAAAATCACTAGTAGGGAAGATAACACATTTTTGTTTGTGCATCGTACATACCAGACGAGTTGTGAGAGGATATCAAGGGTATCATTCAGGAAGAGTGCAAACGGTCATTGCAAAGACAGAAGAGGAAGCGAAGACAAAATGGATGTCAGAAGAGACTCTGAAAATTGCACTGGAGCACAGAGAAGCCAAAGCGCAAGGAAGAATTCAATATACTAAAGACTTGAATGGAAGATTTCAAAAGGCAGTAAAGGATGACAAAGTAAAATATTACAATGAAATGTGCAAGGACTTGGAGTCAGAAAATCAAAAGGGCTAAACTCCCTCAGCATTTCTTAAGCTCAAGGAACTGAAGAACAAATTCAAACCTCGAGTTGCTATAATCAAGAATACTTTAGGCAGAATGTTAAATGATCCAGGAAGTATTAAAAGAAGATGGAAAGAATATACCAAATCACTGTATCGAAAAGAATTGGCAGACACAGAAGAATTTCATGAAGCAACATGTGAACAAGAGCCTATGGTGATGAAAGGAGAAGTTCAGGCTGCTTTGAAGGAAATGGCAAAAAATAAGACTCCAGGAATAGATGATATACCAATTGACATATTTCAGCTAACAGTTGCTGCCCTGGATGTGCTCACCAAGTTGTGCCAAGAAATCTGGAGAACAACCATTTGGCCAACTGACTGGAAGGGATCTATATTTGTTCCTATCCCAAAGAAAGGTGACCCAACAGAGTGTGGAAACTACAGAACAATCTCACTGATTTCACAAAGAAGCAAGATTTTACTGAAGATAATCCAAAAATGACTGGAACAGCACATCAGCAGAGAACTACCAGAAGTCCAGGCTGGGTTTAGAAGGGGTCGTGGTACTAGGGATATTGTAC
>NW_006399769.1:22445292-22456073 GCF_000299155.1 Elephantulus edwardii
AGTATTGAGTATACCATGGACTGCTAGGAAAACAAACAGATTTGTCCTAGAAAGGGTTAAACTGGGTGGTTCCTTGGAGGCAAGAATTCTGAGGTTCCGTCTAACATACTTTGGACGTGTTGTGAGGAGAGATCAGTCCTTGGAGAATGACATCATGCTTGGGAGGGTCGAGGGACGGCGCAGGAGAGGAACGCCCTCTATGAGGTTGATTGTTTCGGTTTCTGGGATAATTGGAATGGGAGTGTTAGAGGCAGTGTGATTGGCACAGGACAGAGCGGAGTTTAGGGCTGTTGTACAAGGGGTCGCTATGAGTCACAAGCGACTCAACGGCACAAAGCAACAACAACAACAACTGGTTCCAAGTGTATTGACTGGGGAGCCATGCAAGCTAAAGCTGTGAACAATCTCAATCTCTTCACCATCCATCCTGATGCCGACAATTGGCTCAGTGGGGAGAATCTTTGTCTTCTTGACATTGAGCCTCAATCCATATTGAATGGAGGCTGCAGTCCTTGACCCTCTGCAGCAAGCGCTTCAGGTCCTCCACAGTTTCAGTAAGCAGGGTTTTGCAAAGCACATAATACTCTAATCTTAGCTTTCTTATTTTAGTTGGTTCTGTTGTTAATTTTCCTGATTCATCTCTTATTTGCATTATTTGTGTCTTCTTTTTCTTTTATTTTGTGAATTTTACTAATGGTTTGTCGATTTTATTGACCTTTTCAAAGAACCAACTCCTAGTTTTGTTGATAGTTCCAATGGTTTTTCAGTTTTCTATTTATTTTATTTCTGCTCTAATTTTTATAATTTCTGGTTTTAGAGGGTGTCGAGTTTTCTTACTGTTCTTTTTCAATTTTCTGAAGATGTTGAGTTTGAGAGTCAATGGTCAATTTTTATTGCCTTTTTATGTGTTTGCTTATTGCTATACATTTACCTCTGATTACGGCTTTGGCTGTTTCCCAGATGTTTTTGGCAAGTGGTGTTTTCATTGTCATTTGTTTCAAGAAACTTTGTATTTCCTTTTTCATTTCTTCCTGTACCCAGTCATGTTCAAACAAGGAGTTGTTCAGCTTCCAAATGTATGTTTTTTCCTCTCCTTTATCTTCTTCTTATTAATTTCTAATTGAGTAGCATTATGTTCTGAAGAGATGGTTTGTATTATTTCTATGTTTCTTTATTCATTGATGCTTGCCTTGTGACCTAGAATATGTTCTAGTCTGGAGAATGTTCCATGCACACTGCCTAAGAATGTATACTGTGCTTTTTTGGGGTGTATTACCTAAAAATATCTATGAGGTAATGTTGGGTTTTTATGTAGCTTAATTCTTCAGTATCTTTGTTGAGTTTCTTTCTGATACTTCTATCTTTTCTTGAGAGGGGTGTATTGAAGTCTTCAAGTACTATAGTAGTGTTGTCTATTTCCTTTTTCAGTTTTGTCAATGTTTGTCTTACGTATTTTGCAGGTTTTTCATTTGGTGCATAGATATTTATTATTGCTATATCCTCTTGTTCTGTTGACCCTTTCAGCATTGTGTAGTGACCTTCCTTGTCCTTTGTGATGGTTTTAACATTGACATTTATTTTGTCAGAAATTAATATCTCTACTAGTGCTTTTTTCTGGTTGCCATTTGCCTGGTATATTTTTCCTCACCCTTTTATTTTTAGTCTGTCTTTATCTTAATTTTTCAGGTGTGTCTCTTGTAGACAACATATCCATGAATTTTAGTGTTATATCCCATAAGTTACTCTTTTTCTTTTCAGCAGTTCATTTAAATTATTTACATTCAGTGTGATTATTGAGAGGCAAGGTTTTATTTCTATAATTGTGTTTAATTCTTTTTGGTGTTGTTGCTAGTTACGTGGTCCATGATGCTTTTGGTGGTACCTCTGTAAGAAAGACATCTCTGAGTCTTTCCTGCAATGTTGGTCTTGTTTTAACACACTCTCTTAGGTTCAGTTTTTCTGGGAATATATTGATCTATGCTTCATATTTGATGAATAGTTTTGCTGGGTACAGTATTCTCGGTTGACAGTTGTGTTCTCTGAGTGTTTGACATATGTTCTTCCACTCTCTTCTTGCTTGCATGGTTTCTGCTTAGAAATCAGCACTTAATCTTATCTGCCCTCCCTTATAGGTTACTCTTTGTTTCTCTCATGCTGCTTTCAGGATTCTCTCCTTATCTTTGGTTCTGGAAAATTAAATTATAATATGCCTTGTTTTTCTTTTGGGGTCTAGTCTATATGGTGTTCGCTGAGCTTCTTGTATATATATTCTCTCATTCTTCATTATGCCTGGGAGTTTTCCTCTAGTAATTTTTCCACAACTTTTTCAGTGCCTTTACTTGCTTGTTCCTGTTCTGGGATCCAATGATGTGCATATTATTTCTCTTGATTGTATCTCATATTATTCTTAGGTTTTCTTCTTTTTCCTTCCTTTTTGAGTCTGTTTTTCTTTTTTTGCTCTAGTAGATCAGTGGTGACAATTCTGTCTTCTATTTCACTTGGTTATGTGTTCCATGTCTTTAACTCTGCTCATGTTTCCCTCTATCACATTGACAGCATCTGAAACATTGGACCTCCTATTTTGGATAGTGGATTCTTGTTTTTCCAGTGACTCTAATGTCTTATTTGTTTTCTCTACATTGTTCTGGTCTGTTTTTTTGAGCTCTTCCTGGTTTTTGCTGATAGTATCCTGTAATTCTTCAAGTTTTTCTTTCATCCATTGAAAATATTCAATCATTGTTCTTTTAAATTCTGTGTCAGAAAGTTCCATCAGACTTTCTGGCTTCAAGAAATCCATTGATACTGTGTCACCCTTTGGGGGTGACATCTTGTTTTGTGCTTGTGTATTGTGTGGGATAGCCTGCTTTCTTTGAGACATTGGTATGTTCTTGATCTGAAGACAATGTTCCAGAGATCAATTGAGTAGCTATCCCACTTGTGTTTTTTTCTGAAATTCTGACTCCAGGGAAATGTCACTTCAGAGCCTGTGAGAGCTGCCTCTTATAGGTAAGACAGGTCAATGTGCTCAGGATTAGAGGCAGGTTGATAAACCAGACGTTTAGGCACAGGTGTGGAGCCAAATATGGTGGGCATGCCCGGCTGTGGGGCAATCACAAAGGCAGGTCAACCACTTGGGGACCTCAATCAGACCTCAGCTGTCTGGGTGTGCTTACAGTTGGGGTCCCTATTTAAATTCCAGCTGTCTGTCTCCCACCCAGTGGTTTTCCCTTAGTGGTCCATGTCCAGTGGCACTTATACAGGTAACCTTATTCAGTTGCCCCTGCCCAAGCAGGGTCCTGGGTCTCACAGGATCCAACAAGACAAAGTAAAATTCCCAACAACCCATTCACCTCAGGCTGGTCTGCAGTGTCTACAGAAGTTCAGACAAGTTAACACTGGCCCACTCATTCCTGGGCAGTTGGCTTGGCACAAGAGTGTTCAGCCAAATTCCCACCAGTGGGCTCACCCTTGGGTACTCTCCCAGGCAATCAGTGGTGACCAAGAAAACCCAATTAGGATCCTACCAGCCTTTCTCGTGGCAGCTCAGTCCCACAGCAGCTTGATTGGTAGCTTCAGAAGATGGCTGTCTCTGCTGCGTGCCTTTGTTTTCTAATTCAACATCCTACTGTCCATGGCTGTGGTAAGTCTCTGTGCTGCATTAAGGACTCTTTAGTGGCCCTGGGGTGCCTCCAGGGGTGCAGGACTGTGGCACAGCCACCAGGGTGTGCCGGGGGTGCAGGGGTTTGGGATGTTGGTGGGATGGTGTTCAGGATGCGGTGCTGTGGCGGGGGTGTGGGTGTGGGTGAGGGGGACAGGGTGGGCTTGGGCACTGCTGGGAGTTAGGAGTTGCAGTCTGTTTGCAGATGTTAAGCTGCCAAGTCACCAGTCCTCAGCACATCAGACTGCCAGCATCACTGGAGTGTGCCACTGCGGTGCTGGAGTGCGCTGCTGCCACATCTGAAACATGTTTTATGATCTCCTGAGTACTAGTACCATGGTGGCTGTGGATTCAAAGAAGGGAAATTGTTGACAATTTTAATCTTTTCTCCACTTGTCATGATGTTACCTACAAGCACAATGATAAAGATTTTTGTTTTCTTGATGTTAAGATGTAGTTTATTTTGAAGTCTGAGTATATTGATCCTCTGCAGCAAGTGCTTCAAGTCCTCCTTATAAGCAAGATTATGATATCTGCATAACACAGATTGTTGATGAGGTTTCCTCCAATCCTGATGCCACATTCATCTTCATAAAATACAGTTTCTCATGAATACAGCCCTGATACTCAGCTTTCCATTTTAAACTATATATTCTGAGGCTCCGTCTAACTTACTTCGGACATGTAGTGAGGAGAGACCGGTCCTTGGAGAGGGACATCATGCTTGGAAGGGTGGAGGGACGGCGCAGGAGAGGAAGGCCCTCTATGAGGTGGATTGATTCAGTGACTGGGATAATTGGGATGGGAGTGTCAGAGACAGTGCGATTGGCACAGGACAGAGCGGAGTTTAGGGCTGTTGTACATAGGGTCGCTATGAGTCGCAGGCGACTCGACGGCACATAACAACAACAACATTTAACCTATGCTCTATTAGAACAACAGCTTCTTGATCAAGGTGCAGCTTTATATTAAACATAATTAAATATTTTCAATTTCCCCTTCTTTTCAAGGTTAGCCATAGTTTGCTATGATGTGCACAGTTAAATAGCATTACATAGTCTATAAAATATAAACATTCTACAGATATTCTCTACTTTCAGTCAAGATCCATCTGACATCAGCGAAAACATCACTGGTCCCACAGCCTTTTCTAAACCCAGCTTGAACTTCTGACAGTTATTTGTCATTAGAGTTCTGGTTTTGGATCACTTGAGTCGTATATGTGTCTATTTTAGTACAATCTTCAATCAGAAAGTGACTCATAATCCAAAAGTTCAAAATGACACTCTGATGAATATTCATTTCACTTGCAGAGGTTGCAGAAAAGAGAAAGGCCAGGAATGATATAAAAGATATCGTATTGCAGAGTGTTTATTTCAAAGTGATTGCAGCAGTAAATTGAGAAGAGATGCCTGTTCTCAGAGCAATAATCCACATATTTTGCTATAAACTTGAGCAAAGCTAGACAAATAAGAAGACAAAATGAAAAGCAAAAATCTTATTTTAGATTGAAAAAATAGGATTTGGAGACTAAATGAATCTACCATACTTCTCAAGAGTGACTCTAATGTTTCAAATTTGAGTCGGTGAATGAATAATAAGGATATTAATGGGAATAGTACTGAAAAAAATAAAATTTATATGCAAATTAATTTACTTGGAGATAATTTCTTTGATATAGACATTAAATGCATATATGCTGAGAACTATACTGATTCATAAAAATACATGTAATAACCTCAACATTTTTTAAATCTGAAAAAAACAAATTTTAAGCAAATTGTGTTAAATTTGAGTATACTAATAACAGAGGAAGTAGCAAAAATTTATAAAAACCTGAGCTGAGTTTGAGATTAAACTTGACAGTTTCAAAATTATAGGGTTAGAACTGCACATGTTCCAATTTACAATAAGAATTTAATAAACATCTATCATTATTATCACTTTTCAAAATTGTCACTAGGGGAAAGGCTGATAGGTTAATACTTGAGAGTTAGTATTTAAAATATATTCTGTAAAAAACAATAAAAAAAGAAAAAGAAAAAAATAAGAAAAAAAATATATTCTAGTCAGGAATATTCTTAAATTGTTAGAAGATCAAGGACTATAGTCTTCCACATACTCTTCAACATCTAGGAAACAAAACCATTACTTCAGAATCAACATCTTGAAAGATGGAGAAAAGATTGAAGTTAAGAACAATTGATTTCCTTTTTCTTGGATCCACAATTAACATTTATGGTATCAGTGTTAAGGAAATAAAAAGATATGTTACATTTGGAAAATCTGCTCTTGAAGACCTCTTCAAAGTTCTAAAGAACAAAGATGTCGTTTTAAGAATTAGGTGGGCTTGATCCAAGCCATCACATTTTCAATTGTTTCCTATGCATCTGAAAGTTTGATTATGAATTATGATACTAGAAGAACCTCCAATGTCTTTGAATTGTGGTGAGTTAGTGAAAACTGTTGGATATCCGATGGCTTGCTAAAAAAAAAAAAGAAATATGTCTTGAAGAAACTACAACCAGAATACTCCTTGGAGGATTTGTTGTTGATGTAAGACCCTTGGAGGATAGGATGGTGAAACTTTGCCTCACTTACCATGGACATATTTTCAGGAAGAATTAGTCTTTGCAGAGATACATCATGTTGGAAAAGGCAGAGGATTGATGAAAGTGAAGAAACTCTTAACGAAATGGAGTGATTCAGTGACTATCACAATAACATTGAGAATGAAAGAAATCATATGGATGGCATGGTATAGTGTAAGTTTCCAATATGTTATTTATAGTGTCACTCTGAGTAATAATCTACTCAATGGCACTGAACAGTAATGACATTTGAAGAAATTTTTAAAAATGGAAACAATGTACGTTTATATCTGGGGTACACTCACTTTTGGAAGAGACAACAGAAGAAGTATGTTTTCATAAATTGACAAAAATAAAACAAAACACCACAACATAGATAATTGGGAACTCAAAAACCAAAGAGAGGTTAGAGAACTTACAAAAGCCAGGAAAAAAAAGTGAATTTAAACAAAATAATAATAATAAAGAGCGAGATTACAAAACATAAAGGGAAATACTATATATACATGTACACAAATATTTATTTCAGACATTTAACACGATGTTGTTGTTGTGAACTACTGAGTCAGAACTGACCTATAGCTGCAGAGGGTTTTCAGAGGCAGATAATAGCACAGAAGAAGATTGGAATCTTTCTTTTGTGGGGTCCCTGGTGGACTTTTGCATGCATTCAAAATGTACCTTAGAAGATAATCTGACTTTATACTTTGGGCATTAGTATTAGGAGACACTTGTCTACAGTTATTAGGTGAGATTTGTCTATGGAAAGACATTATGCTTAGTATTATAGAGGAGAGGGGTGTGGAAACCATGTGCCTTTGGAATTGCAATGCACAGATTCGTATCACTAGTTCAACAGAGTTCCCTAATATGATGAGCCTTCCATAAAGTCACCAGCTATAACTGAGTTGACAGCTACAAGAAACCCAAAAGGAGTCTTGAGATATTTCAAGTTCCATCTCCGTCTTCACCATGTGACTAGAAGGAAATAAAATGGCAATGTCCTATGAGAACTAGGTATGTGAATAAGTATAATCTGGTAATGGCAGCAGATAGGAATAGATATTCCATCTACTCTTCTGATAACACTCTCTTTTTCATCTACAGGTCTATTGATGTTGTATGCCATAGAGTTCTAACCAACTCATAGCTAACTTTCTAGCTGATTTTCAGAGGCATACAAGCAGCTGGTGGATTCATAACTTGTGCCTGTGGGATTGTAGTACAAGAAACTACCACTTAATCAAGTGACTCTGGTTGTTGGTGCATATATCTGAATGATAGTAGTATTCACTGGACTTCCTTGTATGCGTATGGATATTATCCTGTCACTCACAATATTGTACTTCAAGACGGATATAGAAATGGCTTTTCTAACTATGAAAGCAACCCCATTTTTCCTCACCTTTCCGTCTCTGGAGTAGTATATCATATGATCATCCGATTCAAAATGCCCCATGCCAGTCCATCTCATCTCATCAGTTCCTAGTATGTCAATATTTATGCATTCCATTTCCTCCTTAACAACATTTAATTTTCCTACATTCGTGGTTCTCACATCCCATGTTCCAATCACCGGTGTTTGCTTACAACTGTTCCTCTTCCTTTTTATTTCCATACTCAGTTGCCCTTTCTGTCATTCCACATGTGTTCTGTTGTACATAGGGTTTTCAGAAGACTGCTATTTTGGAAGTGGATGGCCAATCCTTCTTCCTAGTGTGTGTCAATCTGAGTGTTCAAATTTAGACAAGTATCCAACAGATAAGGATTTAACAGAAAAAGTGAAAATATATCCCTTATTGTGGAATTAACCACTAATTTTGGTGTTGCGATGGGAAAGTCTGCTATTAGGGACCTCTCTAAAGTACTGAAGAGCAACAGTGTGTCTCTGGAGACTAAGGTGCATCTGGTACAGACCATGGTCTTTGCAATCACTTGTTATGCATCAGAGAGCTGAACAATGACCAGGGAGGGTAGAAGGAGAATTGATGCTTTTGAGCTTTGGTGTTGGAGAAGAGTGCTGAGGGTACCATGAAAACAGATTCAACCTGGAGAGGGTTAAACCGGATTGCTCCTTGGAGGCAAGGATTCTGAACCTTCGTCTGACATACCTTGGTCATGTTGTAAGGAGGGATTGGTCCTTGGAGAAGGACATCATGCTTGGTAGAGTGGAGGGCAGGCGCAGGAGGGGAAGGTCCTCTGGGAGGTGGATTGATTTGGTGACTGGGGCAATCAGGATGAGTGTGTTGGTGACAATGAGATTGGCACAGGACAGAGCAGAGTTTAGAGCTGTTGTACATAGGGTCGCTATGAGTTGCCAGTGACTTGATGGCACATAACAACAACAACATATCTGTATATCTGTATGTATATATGTATGTACATAGGGTCGCTATGAGTCTCAGGTGACTCAACGGCACACAACAACAACAACATATATGTATGTGTGTATGTGCGTGGATATATATACATCTCCCTTCCATTTGGCCCACTCTTTTCTAAATTATTTGATATAGACAAGTGAGCACTTCCAGCACTTTATTTGCTTGCTAAAGTATTCCTATTATTCTGTCACTTACTTCTGGAATCTTATTTTTTGTCAATTCCTTCAGCATAGCTTCTATTTCTTTTTTCAGAACAATTGATTCCTGATCATGTGCTGTGTCCTGAAACGGTTGGGCATCATCTAATTCTTTTCAATATTATTAATGTGTATTTCTTCTATGGTCTTTGGATAATTCTTATATAATTTTCTCTTTTATCTTAATAATCTTGTAGCATTGCAATTCAAGGGCTGATTTTCTTTCCCCCTTTGGTTATTTCGGTTTCAGAAATTATCAGTGTGTACTTCCTTTTTGTTTTTCTAACTGGGGATCTTTGCATTTCACAGAATACTTTCCACTACCTTCTTGAGTTATCCTTTGAGATTATTTGTTTAGGTATGTTATGTTATTTCTTGCATTTCTATGTTATAAAGCAAAGTTTAAAGTCTCTGTTTTTGACATCTGTCTTAGGCTTTTATCTCTTTCTGTATTTTAAATGACGTTTTAGTTCCATCACATATGATGTCATTCCACAAATACAGTCTTTAGTTATTAATGTTTGACGCATGGAATGTATTGTAAAGATTGTCTCAAAATTTAAGTGGAATATAGTTAAGGTAAAATTTTGACTCTTGTGGACTTAATTGAATTTTCTTAACCTTCTACTTGAACTTGCATATAAGCAATTTATATTTGCTTCTACAGTAGTCTATGGCCTAGTTCTGACTGATAATATTGAGCTTCTTCATGGTCTCTACCTCCATACCTAGCCAATTTGATTCTTGTATATTCCACATAACAACAAATCAACTTCTAGTCTTTCTAATTCTTTCTGTGTATTTTTTTCTTCAGATTCAATTATTTCTCCTATAACCTTTATTATTTCTTCTGCAAACTGAAGACATTTTTATTATTACTTTTTTAAGTGCTAAAGGACTGATTTTGTCTCATTCTTTTTAATGTGTGCACTAATTACTAGAATTGATCCTTTGAGTACTGCTTTTGCTCTTTTCTAAAGATTTTGCTTACTTTTTATCATCTAATTCGACTTTTTCTTCTTTCCCCCATTCACACTGTGTTTTTTACAATCATGCTCATGCCTTATGTCCTATGAAACGGATCATTGCTGATCTGTGCCCATTATTATCCTGTCCTTTCAGATCCCCACTGGATCTTCAAAATATTTTATTACTTGTTTCACCTTTTTTTCAGGTTCTGATTTTTTGTTCTATCTTTTATCAGAGCTCTGGTGGCCTAATGGTAAAAAGTTGCACCAATTCCAAAGGCATGAAGTTTGGATCCACCAGCCTTTCCATAGGAGAAGGCTGAGCAATCTCCTCCAGTGGGCTTTTTGACAACGAAATCCCACTGGAGGGTCAGCTCTGATTCAGTTCCCACTGTACAGCATATAACAACATCAACATCCTTTATCAAAACTGGTTTGTTGAACTCTCCTACTACTTTATTATTATTTTGGAATATATTTCTCTTTCCAATTCTGTTCACATATAAATGCTTTATACTTAGATTCTTTCATTGGGAAAATAGATGTTTATTTAACATGTATTTTATGGCTACATTGTCTTCTTTACTCATTAGATGATATCTTTTCTTGTCTTTTGGAGGTAAGAATGATGAGGCTTCACCTCATACCATTTGGACACGTTGCTAAGAGGAGCTATTCCTTGGAGAAGGACATGATGCTGTAAAGTGTAGAGGGCTGACAAAAGAGAAGAAGACATTCAACCAGGTGGATTGATGATGGTGGGTGACTGCTGCAATGGCTCTTATGTGTCATGACACATAAAGGTGAGGATGGCACACGTTTCAGATCTTTTCTTCATAGAGTCTCTATGCCTCATGCTTGACTTGATGGCACCTAACAACAGTAACTCCTTTTTAATTTTTTTTTATTTTTACGGTTGTCATTTTCTTGGTACATTTCTCTGTGTTCACTGATTTTTTTGTAACTGTATTTAGACTTTGTGT
>NW_006399769.1:22456466-22463164 GCF_000299155.1 Elephantulus edwardii
GATATTTCACTCAGCATAATGTCCTCCAGGCTCACCCATTTTGAATAATATTGCGTGAGTTCCTTTTTTTTCCTTCTCTATCCATTCTTTTGTTGATGGGCACTTAGGCTGTTTACAAAGCCGCGATAAGCATGGGTGTGCATATATCTGCTTGGATGTCGTTTATGGTCTCTTTAGGGTATATTCCCAGTAGTGGAATTGCTGGGTCAAATAGTATCTCTACTTGCAACTTTTTGAGAAAGCACCACACCGCCTTCCACAGTGGTTACACTATTTCATACTCCTACCAACAGTGAATAAGGTGTGTTATTTGAAAGCTGTGTACTGTTGGGAACTTTTTTCTTACCGAGTCTGCTACTTTCTTTCTCTTGACTTATATATTTAAACCCTTTCCATTTAGCATAATTATTAATAGATATAAATTTGTAGTTATTACTCATTTACGTTTTTATTATTATTTTTTATTTATTTGCTCCTTATACTTTTTTGGTTCATGTTTTTATTACATTTTTTAAAATGTTACTAATTTTATGTTTACTAAAAATCCTTATAAGAAAGTTGTGGTGGCATAGTGGGTAGAGAGTTGTACTGTCAACTCAAAGGCACTCTGTTCAAATCCACCAATTGTTTGTTGCATTTACAGCTTCTGAAAACCTGCTGAAAGGTCAACAATGAGTCTGTTTTGACTTGACAGCACATAATAACATCTATTCCTTACAGTTTTCTTCTTTTAAATGTAGATTTAACTATCTTTGTCAAGACAGGGGAGGGTTCAGATCTGATGTTCATACTATGAGTTGTACTCTCCTCCATGGCACATAACAACAATTATCTTTGTGATAACTCTGTAGTTTATTCCTATAGTACTAATTTTAAACCAGTTTGTTCAGTCTAGATATTATGTTAACTTCCTTCATTTAGATGTTGTATGATTAATCCATATATTGCTTCTTTGTTGATCTCCACTTTCAGTTTTTAAAACTTATTTAATTTTTGAGATTAAGTGCTCAGGCCTACTCCTAAGAAAAAAAGATTCTAAAAAATGTAAAAGGAGCACCAGTTAATATTAATGCATCTAAATCTCATGTTTGATCAAATTTGTACTACAAGTTTTTGTTAAGCACTGTCAGGTCATAGATGACTCATAGAGACCCTATGAATGAAAGACCTGAGCACTTGTAAAATTTTCGTCATTTCTCCATGTTCATAGTTTCCAGAGGCAAGCTATTTCAGAAGTGGATGTCACTCCTGCTAGAAGAGTTGGTTAAAAAAAATTGTTAGAATTCTTCCATTTCTCCAGCTTTGTCTTTAGTAGCTAATGAATAAATTCAAATAATAGGGAACTCTGATGGCCTAGTGACAGGAAGCTGCTCTGCAATCCTGAAGGCCTCCAGTTCAAATCCACCAGCATGCTCCATGTAAGAAGGACAGGCAATCTCCTCCCCTGTGATTAACTGCTTCTGAATACCCACTAGAGGGTATGCTATGGGTTGGTTCTCACTTTACAGTACACAACTAGCATTATCAAGGATTTTTAATATGTGCATTGATATAATTATATCACAGTATTGTCTTTCAAGGTATATCTATAAATATAATATCTATCCTCTTTAATTCGTCCATCTTTGCATAGTAGACTATGATTATCTGATCTAAAATGACCAATACCACTCAATCTTAGTTCATTATTGCCTAAAAATTATCCTAGATGAATCTTTAATGCATTTCATGACCTGATTACTAATAAATATATGCAACATATACTCCTCATTGTGAATTATGTAGTATGAGTAAATAAAGGTCTTTCATTGGCTAAAAAATTTACTCACTCCACATCCTTAAGGTAGATTCTACTTCGAAGAGGCAGCTCTTTTTCAACCATAATTTGAATGTTTTTCAGTCTGAGAGTCTCATTCTCCAGCATTGTACCAGACAATGTTTTGATGCTGTCCTAAGGTTTTCAATGACCCATTGTTAGAAGTGTTGATTACTAAAGTATTTTCTTAGTATTTCTTAGTCTGGAAGCTCAGTAAAAATTTGTCTCCCATGAAAGATCCTACTGGTATCTCAAATATTAGTCATATAGCTTCCAGTATCACAACAACATCTAACCACCACAGTATGACAAACTAACAGATAAATGTAGGGTTCCATTTTAAAGATCCAGAAACTTATTTCACCTTTCTGCTCATGTGTGAAAATATCATTTCTATTTTATTTATTTAAACCAGTTGACACTTTTATAATAAATACATTAATGAAGATACACTTGTATATACAGAGTGAAAAGGATTTGGAGAAGTCAAGCAATTTCTCAAAGAATTTTTCTTTTACTTTTCGAAGAGAAGAGCAAACTGGGGGTAGAAGTGGGCAGGGAGAAAAGTGCAACAATGAATGAATGGAAATCCAAAGTCTCTGTAAATGTTCATTAAAATTAATTTAAAAAAATAAAACAAAGCAGCAAATGTCACATTAAAAAAAAAAAAAGAAAAAACAACACACAACAACCCACAAAGAACATTACCTTTCCCCCACCCATGTTGTTCTGTGCCTATGAAGGAAAAAGAAAAAGCAACAGCAACGGGAAAAAAATCTGCATTTCTTTTGTTGTGGACTATAGACTCTGAAACAACCCACCGATAGCTGACCCTCCTGTGGGTTTTCAGAGGCAGTTAATCACACAGGAGGAGACTGCCCAGCCTTCTCCTGAAGAACAGCTGGTGGATTCCAACCTCTTGCCTTCAGGATTGTAGCACAGCTTCTTTACACTAGGCCACGAGAGCCCCCTTCATTTCTTTTTAACCATTAAATTATGGAATATAAGTAGAAGTAGAGTGAATTAATTGTTTACATTTTTTCTTTGTTTTGCTTTTATTTTCTAGAAATAGGATTTTGTTTTCTCTGCAGATTAGAGTGAAGGCTAGAATAGTAGCTATAGAAATAGAGAAGTATTAAAATATGCATGCATATTAAAGGTTGTGATGCTTTAACAATAAGAGGGTTTAAGCCAATTGCTGAGGAAAATAGAAGAAAGATTTTTTATATATAAGTGAGGAAGGGAATAGTCCATAATCAAAAAGTGTACCTTAACAATGGTAAAACATCTTTCTTATCATGTGACATATATCACATGAATACTAGATAGACCATTACTTGTGCAGTAACTCAGTTTACACAAGGCACTAAATCAGCCTCTCTCATATAATGTGTGAAGGACTAAACCTTCTAGCTATCTTAAGTTTGCTCTTTCCTTCTTCCTTTTTTATTTTGTAAAGTTTTTAAATATATTTGCAAGTTTCATTAGCAGCAATCATATCTCTATTACCAATGTTGTTGTTGTTGTTTGATGCCGTCGAGTCGTAGATGACTCATAGTGACCCTATGAACGAACAGCCTGAGCACTGTTCGTACATAGAGTTTCTGGAGGCAAGCCATTTTGGAAGTGGATGCCGCTCCTGCTTCCAGGCTTGGTTTAGTCAGGAAGCTCCAGCCAACACTGTCCACCATGGGTACCCATTACCACGATTGGCACATCACTGTCACAGTCTTCAGCATCACAGCAACCAAGAGTTACCTCTGTACAGCAATGCACAGACCAGTGCTATACCACCTAGAAGAATGTTTGACTGGAAGACAATTTGAACCTGGCCTGAGGGTCGAAGGAGGAGCCAGCCAAACCAGGAACAACATGGCCGCTTCCTTCCCAGCTGCCTTGGGGCTTAAGGCTACATCTGGTTCAAACCCTAGGCCCAGGCTGGCTTGCCTCACTCCAGGGACAGAGCAAATCTGCACATCAAACATATTCCCGGAAAAGCAGTCGACTCCAAAAGCTTGCCGTGATTCCTGCACTCCCACCACCATGCTCCCTCCTTCTGGCAAGGAGAACTTCCCAAGAGCCTGGGAGGAGCCAGCCAAACAAGCGTATTACCAATATATCATTTAAATTTAAAATTAATGGAATTCCTTATTCCACGGATGTAGGTTAACAACATTATTTTAATAAGACTAATAGTGACCCTATGAACAACACATATGAATTCTATTCTATCATGTACCAAGTCAAGATCTCTGATGTACTTGAAGCTGTTGTTATGCCATCAGTGTGCCAATCCATCTCATTAAGGATCTTCTCCTTTGTTATATCTTTTGTTTCAAGGACTAGCCCCTTCTAAAATTATGCTAAAAGAATGTGAAATGAAATTTCGCCATCTTTGACCCTAAGAAGTATCATGGTTACACCCTTTCCAAGGTATATTTGGTGTGTTTTGTTATTGTTTTTATTGTTGTTGACTTGTTGGGGTTTTACTTTTGATTTTGGGCTTTTTTTTAAATTTTTTAAATCCATGGAATATTCCATATAATTCTCTGACACCGTAACTGAAAGGCATCTATTCTTCTCTGATATTCTTTTTTTTACTGTCCAACTTTCAGATGCTTGGTAAACAATTAAAAAGACTATGATTTGGAACAAATGTACCTTAGTCTTTAAAGAAGTATTGCTCTTCAATAATTACGAGAGATCATTTTTAATCCATGTTTATGTCTTTCCAAAATAAGCTGTTCTTTATTACTCTTGATATTCTTCTAATATGCTTGTAAATATAGTAACTTTCCCAATCACTTTCAACTTATAATTGCCAGTGTTTTTTACCTAGTACGTGAGGATGAATGCGGCATCAGGATTGGAGGAAGATTCATCAACAATCTGTGTTATGCAGATGGCACAACCCTGCTTGCTGAATGAAACTGAGGAGGATCTGAAGCTCTTGCTGAAGAAGATCACAAGGACTGCAGCCTTCAATATGTATTGAAGCCCAACAACAAGAAAACAAAGATTCTTACTACTGGGCCAGTTCACAGCATCATTATGGATTGAGATTGTTAATATTTTTAGTTTGCTTGGCTCCATAATCAACACTCTTGATATCAGCAACCAGGAAATTAAAAGATGAATTGCACTGGGAAGTTGGCTGACGGGGACTTCTTCAGGCTACTGAAGAGCAATGATGTCAGTCTGGAGATTAAGGTACACATGATCCAAGCCATAGTCTTCGAAATTACATCAGAGATCTGCACAATGACTAGGGATGATAGAAAGAGAAATGATGCCTTTGAAATGTGGTTCTGGAGGAGAGGGCTGAATATACCATGGACTGACAGGAGAACAAACAGGTTCATCTTGGAAAAGATGAAACCAGGCTGCTCCTTGGAGGCAACGATTCAGAAGCTTCATCTGACATACTTTTGACATGTTAAAAGGAGGTCCTTAGAGAGGAACATTATGATTGGGAGGGTGGAGGGACAGCGCAGGAGAGGAAGACCCTTGATGAGATGGATTGTCAGTCACTGGGGCAGTGGGGATAGAGACAATAAGGTTGGCACAGGATAGAACAGCATTTAGTGCTTTTGTAAATAGGTTGTTATTAGTTACAAGCAACTCCATGGCACACAACAACAACAATATACTGTGAATTTTCCCTTCTTTCACTATAGCTTTTTATATCAATCACATAGTTAGATACTGGCCTCTACCCAGTTCTACTTTCTACTTCCATTAGATAAACACAGACTTTAACATTTCTGAAAATCTTTGAGAATTGCTTCCTAATTCTGCTCAATACAAAGAAGAATTAACTTAATATGTATGTATGAAAGGGAAAATTTATCAGCAATTGTCTGCCTCCTTTCTAAACCAGAACTCCTTTCTAATGATTAATTAAAGAAGAAGTAAAAGAGATTTAAAAAATCTAATTAATTTTTGCCCCAGTATTTTAAGATAGTTTCTTGGTTTTATTGCTCTTAAAATACAATAATACAATATTTAACAATTCAGCATTTTTCACTTGTACAGTTCATTAACACCAGCTACATCAATCATGCATGAATGTTCAATTATCACCAGTATCTATTGCTAAATTTCCAAGAAACTAACATTCTTTCTAAATAATGATTCTCTCTTTCCTTCCTCTTCTGGGAATTATAGTTACATTATTCTGATCTTTTAATTTGGCTGGTCTAAGAATTTCAAATAGAAAATATTAAAAAAACCCAAAAGTTTCACTGTTGTCTCCATCTTTGACATCTATGTCTTGACCCAATACTTTCCCTCTTCCACCAGAATTCCCTTTCATTCCCAACTATCTCCCCCTCTCCAGCTCTTGATATGATAGCTTATATCTCAAACTTTCTGGACTTCTGTGATTCCCAAAGCCTCAAGCTGCTACCACTTTCTTATGCTGCAGCCAGTATCTTTTGAGTTTAGGAGTCTCTAAGTCCAAATACCAGGTACTAATATTAGGAAGACTTACCTATCTCAGTCACCCAATATTATCAGTGCATCTTGATTGCAGGTTCGATCTATCTCTGACTGTAAGAGTTGGTAGAAATCATCTATTTCTTCTTCTTTGGCTCTGGTTGTTGGTGCATATATCTGAATGATAGTGGTATTCACTGGACTTCCTTGTAAGCATATGGATACAATCCTGTCACTCATGATGTTGTACTTCAGGATGGCTCTAAAAATTACTTCTTTTACTATAAAGGCAACTCCATTTTGCCTTGTCTTTTCATCTCCAGAGTAATATATCATATAGTAATCTGATTAAAAATATCCCATGCCAGTCCATCTCATCTCTCCAATGCCTAATATGTCAATATTTATGCGTTCCATTTCTTTCTTAACAATTTCTAATTTTCCT
>NW_006399769.1:22465535-22472720 GCF_000299155.1 Elephantulus edwardii
TGTGGTGCTGGAGAAGAGTATTGAATGTACCATGGACTGCCTAGAAAACAAGCAGATTCATCCTGGAGAGAATTAAACCAAGCAGCTCCTTGAAGGCAAAGATTCTGAGGCTTCATCTGACATACTTTGGGCATGTTGCCAGAAGGGACGGGTCCTTGGAGAGGGACATCATGCTTGGGAGGGTAAAGGGACGGCGCAGGAGGGGAAGAGCATCTATGAGATGGATTGATTCAGTAACTGGGTTAATCAGGATGGGTGTGTCGGAGGCAGTGTGATTGGCACAGGATAGAGCAGGTTTTAGGGCTGTTGTGTATAGGGTCGCTATGTGTCGCAAACGACTCGATGGCACATCACAACAACACAACAACCAATCTCAGATGGTTCAGAGGAAAAGTCCTTTGACTTGAACTTCTGATCCAGGCAGGATTAAAAAAGAATGGACAGAGTATATAGAGTCACTGTTTCAAAAAGAACTTGCAGACACAGAAGAATTTAATTAAAAAAATGTATGAGAAAGAGCCTGAAGTGATAAATGAAGATGTTCAAATTGCTGTGAAAGAACTGGCAATAAACAAGACCCCAGAACTTAGGGGCACACCAATTAACATATTTCAACAAATAGACACTGCCATGGATGTGCTCACCAAGTTGTGCCAAGACATCTGGAGGACAACCACCTAGCCAAATACAGAAGAGATCTATATTAGGTCCCATTCCAAAGAAAGGTTACCTGACAGAGCGCAGAAATTGTTGAACAATATCATTAACATCACATGGAAGCAATATTCTGCTGAAAATTATTGAAAAACAACTGGAACAGCACAGTAACAGAGAACTGTCAGAAGTGCAGGCTGCGATTAGAAAAGTCCATAGTATTAGGGATGTTGTAGCTAATGTTAAATGGATCTTGGGAAAACAAGGAGTACCAAAAGAATGTGTACCTATGTTTAATTCACTATGTAAAGGCATTTGACCATGTGAATCACAACAAACTGTGGCTAAATCTGAGAAGAATGGGAATTACAGAATACTTGATCCTGTTTATGAAAAACCTATACTTAGATCAAGATACAGTCATTAGAACAGAGCAAGGAAACACTGCACGGTTCAAAATTGGGAAGAGTGTATGCCAGGGATGTTTCCTATCTCCATACTTTTTCAGTAATTATGAAGAACAAATTATATGGGAATCTGGGCTGTAAGAGGAGAAATGTGGCATCAGGATTATAAGAAGACTCATTAACCACTTGTGCTATGCAGATGACACAACCCTGTTTGCTGAAAGTGAGGAGGACCTGAAATACTTGCTACATGGATTGTAATATGTAATATGTACTGTGGATCAATAACAAGAAGACAAAGATTCTCACCACTGGGTCGATCAGCAGCGTCATGATAGTTGGTGAAGAGATTGAGATTGTTAACAGCTTTAGTTTGCTTGGCTCCATGATGAACACTGTTGGTACCAGCAGCCTGAAATTAAAAGACAAATTGCATTGGGAAAGTCTGCTGTCAGAGAACCTCTCCAAAGTACTGAAAAGCAACAATATCTGTCCCAAGACTAAGGTGCGCATTACCCTGTCTTTGCAATTACTTGCTATCCATCCGAATTCTGGACAATTACTAGGGATGGGAGAAGAATTGATACCTTTGAGCTCTTGTGCTGGAGAAGGGTATTGAATATAGGAGAACAATCAGGTTCATTCTAGAGAAAGTGAGACCAGGCTGCTTATTGGAGGCAAGGATTCTAAAGCTTCATCTGGCATTCTTTGGACATGTTGCAAGGAGGGACCAATCCTTGGAGAACATCATGCTTTGAAGGTGTGAGGGACAGTGCAAAATAGGTAGACCCTCAATGAGATAAAATGGTTCAGTGACTAGGAGGGTAGGTGTGTCAGAGATAGTGATATTGGTACAAAATAGATCAGGATTTATGGTGATGGTAAATAAGGTGCTACGAGTCACAGGTGACTTGATGGCACATAACAACAACAGCAACAACAAGTATTTCAGGTGTGTTAATTAGTAACACATAATGTGCCTACTTGAAGTTACTTAGAAATTTTCTACATTCTAGATTCTGTCTAAATATAGTGTACTTTACTTGTTCTTATTGTTTTATAGACAGACAAATATATATGTATGTATATATGTAGGAGTAGATGCGTGTGTGTGTGTGTGTGTGTGTGTGTGTGTGTGTGTGTGTTCTCCTGCTCTGTGTTAGAAAGACTGGCAATCTCCTCCTGTGATGTTTATAGGCTCTGAAAATCTATCTCCTAGAGGGTCAGATATAAGTTGACTCCAAATTGGGGATAATGAGTTGAATTGCCAAATACATACATATATACACTTTTAAGGAGTTTTGATGGCTTGTTGCTGTTGTTGTTAAGTGCCATCAAGTCATAGATGACTCATAGTGACCCTATGAATGAAAGACCTGAACTCTTGCATAACTTTCATCTTTTCTCCAAGTTCATAGAGTTTCCAGATGGAAACTATTTCTGAGGCAACCTGTTTTGGAAGTAGATGTCATTCCTGCTTCCAAGAAATTATGGTGTCAATCCAAAGGCATAAGATTCTGATCTTCCAATGCTCAGAGAGGATTGTGGGCAACATCCTCCCTAGTAAATTTATAGCCTCTGAAAATTTGCTGGATATCAGCAACAACTTGATTCTTTTTAAATTATTTTGCCCTTCCTTCTCCTTTGGAGCAACTGGTGGATTTGAAGCCCGTGCTTCTTGGATTTCATCTTACCCATAGGCTACCAGAGCCCCCTAAACTATTTTGGTGATATATATAATCACTAACCCAGAATGTAGCTTAATAAATATTAGTGATTTTTAAATAATGTCTATGTTTCTATTTCTTACAGTTATAAAAATAAGCTTGAGAGCTGCTAATGTAGTCCAGATTTGGATTATTTTGGAGAGTACACATTCATGGACCTGTAATCATGACTGCAATATGGCTAAGAGATGATCTTACAGATCTACCTCAGGTAGATGCTATCTAGTTTCAAAAGTACATAAGAAATATTATACATCTCTTCTGTTCCAGCTCACTAGAAAGATGTCCTCAAGGTGGCTTGTTAGACTTCCAAACAATCAGAAGACAAATGGAATATCCATAAAGGCCTAGGTTCACACTAAGGCACTTTTGTTTTTTTCCATATTCTCTTATTCAACGATACCTATTAGATCTTTCATTTCTAATGGATTGAAGTAGCAGAATCCATTATTTAATAGAAATAGTTACAATTACAAAATGTATAGACAAAGGAAGGAGAGTAATTGTGGCCATATTTGCAACTAATATTATATTGACTTTCCTGAACTTATATTGTATCTAATGTATTGTTTCTTATTAGTTTTCTACAACTCAACACATCCAGTCTCATTATCAGCTGTTTTCTCTGCAGTCTAAAAAGCTCCTCAGGTTCTTTTTTTTTACTCAACTAGCTTTCTGAACCTAAATCCTGCTGAGAAGTCCTTTGGCATTACTGATAACAATTTCATTAAATGATTTAATGAAAATGGAACACTTTTTTGTAAGAATATTTGAGTGAACAAAATCTATAGGAATAATTCTCCCTGCATAGCATGAAATAACCATGATCTCTTTGACTATCTGATTGCTAATTCAAATGACACAAAGCCAGTTCTTTTTCATCAAAAACACTGATTATTCCAATAAAACTATCAGTGAACACCAACAAAACTTAGAACCCATCTGGGTGCATGAACATCAGAAAACCGCTAAGAGAGGGAACATGACTGAGCATGGTAATTACGGTAATCCTGTTAATGCACCTGGATGATTTACGAACCCCACCCTGCAATGAAGAAATTATCAACCCTGTTTAAACTCTGCAGCACCTGAGACAAACTGTGCATTACTTTTTATCCCCCTCAGTTGTTTGTAGATGTGATTGTGACATTATCTTCCCAGAAGAACATGTGTGTGTTTATTTTTGTGCTTTGATTGTGGCTTTTTTGGTGTATTAGGCTGTTGGATACAAGAAAATAGAACTCAAATTAGAAAATAGGCATATATCAGAAACTAGGTAAGCTTTGGCTCTATATCAATTTCAAAGTCTAGGAATTTGTATAACCAAACAAACCAAAACCAATAGAGGATGCACTCTAAGCGTCAATAGAATATATATATATATAAAATTAACCACTAAAGGAAGTTGGGGAGAAATGGACAGGACTACAGTGGGAATACATTGGTATTTGGTATATGACTATTGTTAATAATTAAAGCTTACTTGTTTTCACAATCAACACTCTTGGTACCAGCAGTCAGAATATCAAAAGACAAATTTCACTAGGAAAATCTGCTGTCAGGGACCTCTCCAGTGGACTGAGAAGTAATGCTATATTAGTCTAGAGGCTAAGGTTAACCTGATCCCAGTCATGTTTTTGCAATTTCTTGCTATGCATCAGAGAGCTGGACAATGACAAATGATGACAGAAGAAGAATCTATGCCTTTGAGTTTTGGGACTGGAGAAGGGTTTTGAACATACCATGGACCACCAAAGAAAGAAACAGATCTGTCTTGGAGAGTATGAAACCAAGCTTTTCCTTGGAGGTGAGGATTTTGAAGCTATGTCTCACATACTTTGGGCACGTGACCAGGAAGGACCAGTCATTAGAGGTTATCATGCTCAAAACAGTAAAATGACAGTGCAGGAGAAGAAGACCCTGGAGAAGATGGATTGATACAGTAGCTGGGGCAAATGGAGGTAGGTGTGTCGGACTCAATGAGACTGGCTCAAGACAATATTGACTTCAGAGCTGTTATACATACGGGTGTTATGACTCACAGGTCACTTGACAGCACATAACAACATAATATAACAGAATCTTTACTACGTGACTTTGAGATAATACAAGTATGAAACTTATTCATTAAAGTTACAAATCACTGAAGAATAAAAGTATAATTACTATAAACCTTCATATAAAGTGGTAAATTTTTACCAGTGAAAGAATCTATAGTCACTGGACGAAAGAAAAACAGAAGGCATGTTTTTATTTGAGCAAGAGAGATTTGATGACAGTGGAACAAAAAGATCAAGAAAAAATGAAAGTATGTGAAAAACTTTGATATATTTTAGAAGTAATGAACTATCAAAAATAGCCTAGACTTGGCGAGCTCTGGTGGCTTAGTGGCAAGAAGCTGCAACTATAGTCTCAGAGATGCCTGGTTCAAATCCACCAGATTCTCTGCTGGAGAAGGAGGAACAATCTCCTCCTGTACCTGTCAGATCTGATTTGATGGTACACACAAAAAATAATGAAATAAAATAATTTTTTTAAAAAAATAGCTTAGACTGTGTATAGTTTTAGAAAATATGTACAACAAAATAGGTTTATATAGGAGTTGAAAAACTTCAAATATTTCATTGCAGTATTTAACATATACAAAACAGATACATGGTTTCTGAACTGATTTTCTTGCTTTAAATAAGGTGAAATTTCTCTAGATGAAGAGGTCAAACAATTGAACCCTATGATGGGGTTCTGTACCAGTCAGATCTAATTTGATGATAAACACACAAAAAATAATAATTTTTTTTTAAAAAAACCAAACTATGAGATCATGTGACTAATAAAAAAAGAACTGAGCCATGGGGAAAAAAATCCACTACTAAAGTGCATTACTGAGTGATCACTTATCAAACCAATCCTTTCATAGTTAATAATTATAATACTGACAAAATCTTTTTAGAATAATTCTCTCAATGACACACAATGGGACTCAATGCATTAAAGAAATTAATGCTACACATTTCTACATTTTTTATTTTGTGTGTTGTTGTTGTTGTTATGTGCCGTCGAGTCGCTTGTGACTCATAGCGACCCTATGTGCAACAGCCCTAAACTCTGCTCTGTCCTGTGCCAATCTCACTGTCTCTGACACTCCCATCCCAATTATCCCAGTCACTGAATCAATCCACCTCATAGAGGGCCTTCCCCTCCTGCGATGTCCCTCCACTCTCCCAAGCATGATGTCCTTCTCCAAGTACCGGTCTCTCCTCACAACATGTCCAAAGTATATCAGACGGAGCCTCAGAATCCTTGCCTCCAAGGAGCCACCCAGTTTAACCCTTTCCAGGATGAATCTGTTTGTTTTCCTAGCAGCCCAGGGTATTCTCAGTACTCTTCTCCAGCACCACAACTCAAAGGCATCAATTCTCCTTTCATCCTCTTTGGTCATTGTCCAACTCTCTGGTGCATAACAAGTGATTGTGAAGACCATGGCCTGTATCAGGACACACCTTAGTCTCCAGAGAGACACCATTGCTTGTCAGTACTTTGGAGAGCTCCCTAACAGCAGACTTTCCCATGGCAATGTGCCTTTTAATTTCCTGGCTACTGGTGCCAAGAGTGTTGACTGTGGAGCCAAGCAAACTAAAGCTGTGTACAATCTCAATCTCTTGTTAAATTTTTGTGCCATTTAACTCATAATAGCTTCTACTCCAGAAATCCTTGGTAAAGGACCAAAGATTGATAAATTCCAGAGTGAAGCCTGAGTATGATTGGATGCAAGAGTGGCATCCACTTCCTAAATACCATGCCTCCAGAAACTATGAACGTTGATAAATGTTGATAGCTATAGAAAGACTTCAGACCTTTTGTTCATAGGGTCACTCTGAGTCATGATCAACTCGAAGGCAATCAACAACAAAAACTTGTTAAATTAAGATGAATACCAGTCTGTTCCATTAAATAGAGCTAAAATTTCACTAGGAGTAAAGCAACTATAAAATCGATAATATATGTGTGATAAGAATACCAAAGGAGAAGAAAGTGAGAAAAACAGGGAAGAAATATTTCAACTAAATCTGATGAGTATTTTGTAGATTTGTAAGAAACACAAAACTAGCTAAAGAAATTTCAGGTAACACAAAGCTAGTGAATGCTAAAAAGTCTTTTTTTTAGATATATCATTCTCAAGATACAGAAAACCAGAGACAAAGAAGAAATCTTGAAATTGGAGAATAAAGAAAGAACCTTGCCTGTAATGGAACAAAGGTAAGTCATATTGCACTGGAACTGATGAAGGAAAAAACTATTTAAAAGAAATCTATGTTTAGGCATTATTTGCATGACAATAGTCCAGAATAAGAGGTGCATAGCAAAGTGAAAGGGGGGAGGGAGAAAATTATGCAACA
>NW_006399769.1:22472995-22474136 GCF_000299155.1 Elephantulus edwardii
ATTTTCATTAAAATCCTGATAAAAAGGAAGGAAACAAGAATCCCAGAACAGAAAGAATATATTGGACTAAAATATTTACAATGTTAAATAAAATTAAAAAAAAACCCCAAAATAAAAACCCAGAAAAGTAAAGGATTTTTTCTTGTTGTTGTTGTTGTTATGTGCCGTCGAGTTGCTTGCAACACATAGCGACCCTATGTACAACAGCCCTAAACCTTGCTCTATCCTGTGCCAATCTCACTGCCTCTGAGACACCTATCCCAATTACCCCAGTCACTGAATCAATCCACCTCATAGAGGGTTTTCCCCTTGTGCGCTGTCCCTCCACCCTTCCAAGTATGATGTCCCTCTCCAAGGACCTCTCCTTCTTACATGTCCAAAGTATCTCAGACAAGCCTCAGAATCCTTGCCTCCAAGGAGCAGCCTGGTTTAACCCTCTCCAGGATGAATCTGTTTGTTTTCTTAGCAGTCCATGGTACATTCAATACTCTTCTCCAGCACCACAGCTCAAAGGCATCAATTCTCCTTCTATCCTGCTTAGTAA
Source organism: Elephantulus edwardii (assembly GCF_000299155.1). Classification (NCBI taxonomy): domain Eukaryota; kingdom Metazoa; phylum Chordata; class Mammalia; order Macroscelidea; family Macroscelididae; genus Elephantulus; species Elephantulus edwardii. Next base: position 22,473,540 of record NW_006399769.1, read on the forward strand.
TTGTGTAGAAGAATTTTTTTACACAGTGAAATTATTTGTCACTGACAAAGCATAAATAAACTTTTTCAGACAAATAAAAGTAAAGGGATTTGTTGCTATTAAAACTGTCTTATAAGTAATGTCAAATGGAATTATTGGCATATGCACAAGGGAGAGGAATAAAAATATTGTTTTAATATATAGGATGGTGGACTTGGTAATATTTTGTTATAAAATAGCTGCACTACTTAAGAAGTCTTCTTTCTTGTATTTGAACATGAACTTAGATTAGTTACAGATGTGTATTTCAAACTGCATAGCAAGCACTAATATTTTAATTTAATTGATGTTAAAGGAACAAAGAATATTAAATCATCCAGAAGAATCATTTCAAAAGGTAAAAATAGAAAAGATACACACAGCATTTTAAAAAGACTGTAAATTAAAAAGTTATATAAACATAAAAAAATTGCATTGTTGTCAAGTAGGATCAAAGCAGATGACCCTTCATTGATTTTTTAAGACAATAAATCACAAGGGGGAATATTGTCCATATTTCTCTTCAAAACAACAGGTAGATTTGAATTGTCAAAGAATTCTGCCTTTTCTATTTGAAGT
>NW_006399769.1:22474344-22477340 GCF_000299155.1 Elephantulus edwardii
TAACTTTTATCATTTATCCAGGTTGATAGAGTTTTCGGAGGCCAACTATTTCAGAAGTGGATTCTACTCCTGCTTCCAAGCTTGTTTTAATCAGGGAGCTCCACCAAACACTGTCCACCATGGGTAACCATTATTGCTTTTGACACATCAATGTCAAAGTGTTTAGCATCACACATAGTAGGTGTTAATTCAATTACATCAATAATCAATTTATATGTGATTGTTCTAAATAAATCACTTAGAAGGTAGAGTTTGTTAAAATGAATTAAAACCAAAATAATGTTTAATATTATACGGTTTGTAAGAAAACCACTGTCTTTATAATTTGTCCTGCTAGCCCACTTCACCACTTCACTGCAGGTAAAGCGCCCCATCCCATACATTCGCGAGCTGGGGTTGAGAGTTAATATACCTCTAGGGTGATGAGAAGGCAGTAGATTCTGACACTGGCCCAGTTTACCATTCTTCACTGGTGATCTAGAGGACAAATCTCCCTCTCCTGAGAAACTATCCTCTTGTGTCAGCACCATGGTGCAAACGGAAGAGGCCCTAAGCCAGAAGAAGTCAATCCTGGAGCAGAAGTTCAAGGCAAAGGACTTTTCCTCAGAACTGTCTGAGATAGGAAGGATTCCCTGATACTAGTACCTGGTATTTGGACGTAAAGACTCCTAAACTCAAGAGGTACTAGCCACAACATAAGAAATGGGAAGTGGTGTGAAGTGTTTGGAATCACAGGCCTGACGGCTTGAGATTTAAGCCATCATATCAAGGGCTGCATAAAGGGATAGAAGTGTTGAATCACATAGGTGGGAGTGGAAGGGGATGCTGGTGGAGTAGGAAGGGGAGTGGGTGAAGACACACACGCCAAGGGTGGGTAGCAATACTGAATCAATTGGTCACTTCCATAACTAGGGAATTTCTTCATCTGCTCCTTTCTGTAAAATGCTGCTGTGTCACATACTCTTCTAAACCTGAGCACACAAATTAAGACAGACTGGGAAGAAGGACTGGCCATCCACTTCCAAAATAACAGGCCTTCAAAAACCCTAAGTGCAATAGAACACACTTAGATTAAGAGACATGACAGCTGAGGCTAAGACTTTAAATATAGAAACATAAAGAAGGAGGAGCAGTTGTAAGCAGACACTAATGATTGGAGCGTGGGATGTGAGAAGCATGAATGTAGGAAAATTGAACGTTGTTTAGAAAGAAATGGAACAAAAAAATATTGACATACTAGGTATTAGTGAAGTGAGATGGCTTGGCATGGGACATTTTTAATTGGATGATCATATGAGTTACTCTGCAATAAAAATGTAAGAAAAAATGGGGTTGAGAAGGTGAGAAAAATTGGGGTTGCTTTTATTATTAAAAAAGTCATTTCTAAATCCATCTTGAAATCCAATGTGGTGAGTGACAGGATAATATTCATACACATACAAGGAGGTCCAGTGAATACCACTATCATTCAAATCTATGCACCAACAACTAGAGCAAAAGATGAGAAAATAGAAGATTTCTACCAACTTTTGCAGTCAGACATCGATCGAACATGCAATCAAGATGCATCAATAATAATGGGTAACTGAATGCAAAAGTTAGGAACAGGAAAGAAGGATCAGTAGTTGGAAAACAGACTTGGTAACAGAAATAAAGCTGAAGTAGAATGGTAGAATCCTCTATAATCAGTGATTTATTCATTGCAAATATCTTTTATATATAAATATATTTTCTATCTTTTACAAACACAGACTACACACATGGATTTCACCTGATAATATGCATAGGAATCAAACAGATAACATCCATGAGAAGAATTGGTGAATAAGCTCAATATCAGTTGTAAAAATTAGGCCAGGTGCTGATTGTAGAACAGAACAACTACTCACATGCAAGTTCAAACTGAAGTCGAAGAAAATTAAACCAAATTCATAAGAAACAAAATTTGACCTTAAGCCTATTCCACTCAAATTTCAAAATCAACTCAGAAACAGGTTTGAGACCTTGAACACCAATGAGCAAAACCAAAAGGAGCTGTAGGAGGATATCAAGAATATCATCCATGAAGAATGGAAAATGCAGAGGAGGAAGAAAAGACCAAGATGGATGTCAGAAGAGACTCTGAATATTGCTCTAGAATGCCAAGCAACCCTACGCACTATATCCTGAAATCTGCCTTATCCTGTGACAACTTTACTGTCTCTGACACACTTACCTTTATTAACTCAGTCACTGAAGTAACCCATCTCATTGGTGATATTCCTTTCTTTCTCTGTCCCTCCACAGTTCTGAACATGATGCCTCTCTCCTAGGACAGGTCCCTCCTTGCAACATGACCAAAGTATGTCAGAAAAAGCCTCAGAGCCCTTCCCTCTAAGGAGCAGTGTGGTTTCACCCTCTCTATGATGAACATGTTTGTTCTTCTATCCTTCCATGGTAAATTCAACACTCATTGCTCTTCAGTACTTTGGGGCTGTCCTGAACACAGACCTTCCTTCATCTGCAATTCAGTTTTTAATTTCCTGGCTGCTTGTACAATGAGTGTTGATTGTGGCGCCAAGCCAACTAAAGTTGTTAATAATCTCAATCTCTTCACCATCTATGATGACACTGATGATCAACACTGCTGATGGTGAGAATCTTTGTTTTCTTGATGCTGAGCTTCAATCCATATTGAAGACTACAGTCCTTGACTCTCTGCAGCAAGTGCTTCAGATCATCCCCCATTTCAGCAAGCAAGAGTGTGTCATCTACATAACACAGATTGTTGATGAATCTTCTCCAATCCTGGCGCAACATTCCTCCTCATAAAGCTCAGTCTTCCAAATGAGCAATAAATTGAAAATGTATGGAGACAAGACACATTCCTGATTCACACCTTTTTTGATTGTTGTTGTTTTTGTTGTTATGTGTTGTTGAGTCGTTTGCGACTCATAGCGACCCTATGCACAACAGCCCTAAACCCTGCTCTATCCTGCGCCAACGGCACTGCCTCT
>NW_006399769.1:22477585-22481993 GCF_000299155.1 Elephantulus edwardii
AATTAAGAGTTCTGGGATTCCCATTCTCCTCAAGGTTATCACAGTTTATTGTGATCCACACAGATCTGGTACTCTTTGCTTTCTACCAAGATCCATTTGTCATCAGTGTAAATGTCTTTAGTGACACGACTTCTTCTAAACCTAGCTTGTATTTCTGGGTAGTTCTCTGTCAATATACAGATAATCTTCAGCAAGGTTTTGCTTGAGTGTTTCATAATTTCTACACTTTGTTGCGTTGCCTTTTTTTTTAATAGGGATAAATGTGCATCTCTTCCAGTCAGTTGGCAAGATAGTTGTCCTTTATATTTCTTGGCACAAACTGGTGAGTAGGTCCGGGGCAGCATCTGTTTGCTGAAATAAGTCAGGTTTTAGTAGATCCAATATCATTGAAGAAAAAAATTGCTAAACTTGTGAAAGTCGGCAGAAACTATTTAACTTGAAACATAAAAAGAAAAATCTTGGAAAAACAAAAGAAGAGTGACTAAGAACTGTTAAATAATATCAGTAGTCTTACATACAAGTAATCGAATTTCCTGAATAAGAAGATAGAGATAATGGAACTGAACAATAACTACTATAGAGTGAGATAGTAGCCAGCAATTTTACCAAAATAATAATAGGTATTATGCCACAAATCCAAGAAGCTCAAAGAATATGGAAGAGTACAAATAAAAATCAATAATAAGTAAAAGATGTAACAAAACTCTAATACATCTAGACACTTTATATTAAAGTCAAACTGTCAAAAATCAAATAACGAGGAAACAAATAATAAAAATAGAAAAAGAACTATTATTTACAAAGGAACAACAGTAAGAATCATAATGTTTCATACAACAAATAAATAAGTCAGCATACTATGTAGTAATACCTTGCTAGAACTGGCAGAAAAAGAGTATAAAGAAAAACATGAATAAAACATTAAAACATTTTCATTGAGAAATATATCCTAGTAAAAATAGTTTCCACATAGTAAGGAAAGGAATTAAGAACTATTTAAAACAAATGAAAATTAAAATATATTTGTTGACCATACACCTTTTTTTCTACACCTTTTTAACAAAAATGTTCAAGAGACGTTTTCAGTCTGTAGAAATAGGATAACAGAAGAAAACTTGAATATACATAAAAATGTAAATTAGTTAAAGATAAATATATAGTTAAATATAACTATATAATAAAAATTCCACAAATGTTATTAGTATTAAAATAACATAACTGCTATACTTGAGCTCTCGTGGGGTAGTGTCAAGAAGCTGCGCTGGAATCCAGAAGGCACATGATTCAAGGCACCAGCTGTTCCACGGGAGAAAGGTGGGAAGTCTCCTTCTGTATGATTAACTGCCTCTGAAAACCCACCAGAGAGTTAGCTATGGGTCGGTTCTTTCTCTATGGTAAACATCAGCAGCAACATGCTAGTAAATCTCATAAACTAAGCAAAATCTTAAAATGCATTTAAAACCAAAATTTACCCAATCTGTTAAAAAACATTAGTAGGCTAAATTGAATATATTAGAAAAACTAAAGTTTTAGTCAAGAAACAGATTGAGTATGTATGTAATTTTTTAAAATGTAATGTAAAAAAATTAAATTATATGTAATATGGATTATGGAAAAGATAGATGCCATTGACACATACTTAGAAACCCCATTCTTTGATAACAAAAGTAATCAAAATTGATATTTAAAAATACATTTCTTCATGGTTTACTGTTTAAATATAATTGCACTCCATTGAAGCCGATGAGGGAGAGAACAGTTTAAAAGTAATATATTTTAGGGCATTATGATTATCATAAGAGTCCGGAATGAGGGTTGCAGAGTGGAGTATACTCAGGGTGCAAGTGGGGGGGTATGCGGGGGGATTGTATGACAATGAAGGAGTTTTTTCTTTTGCTTTTCAAGGAGAAGAGCGAACTGGGGGTCTGAGTGGGGTGGGCGGGGAGAAAGGTGCAACAATGAATGAATGGAATTCCAAAATCTCTGTGGATGTTCATTGAAATTAATAAAAAAGAAAGGGAAAATATATAATTGATTAGAAGAACTATAAAACATTTAGTTGTGAAAGGCTTACATATCTCAAGTTATACTATACAGCAAAAGGCATATTAAGAGAGACATACATACCCTTAATACTTAAGATAGAAAGACAAAAATAGAAATAAATTATAATCCAAAATGTTAGGAAAGAAAAGTATATTAATGTATATAAAGTTAATAAATATGAGATCAGAATATTTAGAAGTAGAAAAGAAAATGTATAAGCTATACAATTGAACAAAATCAAACTAGATTTCATAAAAAATATTTATAAAATATATACATTTCTTGTATATGTCTTAAGAAAATAAAAGATTAACATGGAAAAATTCCGCTCAGCTCATTGCTGAGGAGATGGAACTGACTCACTCATAGCTAACCCACCAGTTTTCAAAGGTTATAAATCACAGGAGAGAAGATTATTCATCTTTTACCATCACAGCAGTTGGTGGATACGTACTGCCTGTCTCTGGGTGCAGCTCTTTATCCTCTAGACCACCAAAGTTAATGTAAAGAAAGCAGAAATAAAAGTTAGATCAACAAAATAAAACTTACCAGAGATGTTCTAAATATTGAAATGATAGCGTTATCAATAAACATTATTGATATTTGAAGGGAATGATAAGTGGTAAGCTCTGTAGAGAGTTATGCTGCTAACCAAAAGGTAATGCTTCTCTGGTAGTTCAAATCTCTTAGCTACTACTTGACAAAATGATAGGCAGCCTCTTCCTGTGTGATTTACCACTTTAGAAATTCACTAACTCTTCCTGTGTGATTTACCACTTTGGAAATCAACTAGAAAGTCAGCTATATCAATGTTAAACATATCAAAGGAAAGGAAAATTTCAGCTAATATCCTAAATTAATTTGTAATTTAGGTATCTTTTCTATAAATTTATGGCTTACATGATTTTCTACTATGTATTTCAGATATATCAGTACTTAAAACTGAGTTAGTTTAGATGAAGAATCAAATAAAAATAAAACAAGCCTGAGTTAGTGTCTTCTAATCAATTATATAAAACAAGTATAATTCTAAAAACTAGACAAGGACAACATAAGCAAAGATGTCATAGGCTAATTTCAAGTATCACTATTGATATAATATAGTACATGACATTTTAATAAATCATATTCAGTCACTGTTATAAAATATATCCTAAATTGGATGAATTCCAAACATGTAAAATTGGTATAATATTAGCATATATTTCAATATAAATTTACACATTAAAGTTTAAAGAAGAATTTCCTCACTGTGATAAGGTAACATTTGTTGTTATTGTTGATTACCATCGAGTAGAGCACCACTTATAGAAACTCTATGAACCAAAGGCCTGAAACATTTCTATAACTATTGTTGTTTCTCCAGATTCATAGAGTTTCCAGAGGCATGAGGTTTATAACATTGATGTGAAAAGGTAACATTTAGGTATCAAAAATTCTACAGAATACTATAATTAGCAAAAAAGAGTTGAAATTTTCACTTAAGTTGAGAAAATGGAGTGGGAAATCTTTTTTAGCTGCAGTTAACACTGACATGGAAGTCTTAATCAGTTAAGAGTAACTAATTAAAACATACTCTGATTGTTATTATGTGACATCAAATCAGAACCAATTCATAGGACATTACAGTAGCTTTCCACATGAGACGAGATTACCCATTTTTTTCTCCCACAGAAAACAGGTGAATTCAAAGTGCCTGCCTATGGGCTTGTAATGCCATCCCTTACCTCTAGGTGACCAGAGCTCATAGTGTAATTAATAAGGATAAACAACATCATAATATCTGCTTGTAGAATTTTCTAAAAGAAACACTAAGGGGAAATCCATAGATTTAAAAAACAACAACAAAACTTCTAAAAGTCTTTTAATTTATGTTACCAATAAATGGCATCATGTAAATAGTAGAACGATTAAAATTATCAAGAGTTTCATTTTACTTTAATTCACAAGCAATATATACGCATGGAATCAGCAATCTGAAAATCAGTTTAATTGCATTGTGAAAATAAGTTGTAAATGTTCTCTTTATAAAAGTGAAAAACAAAGATATCATGTTGAGAATGAAGGTGCACCTAATCTGTGCCATTGATTGTATTTTCAAACCCTTTGAATGTATATGAAAGTTGGAAAATAAGTAAAAATGACAAAGGATTCAGTGAATACTCTGAATTATTGTGTTGTTGTTGTTACGTGTCGTCGAGTCGCTTGCGACTCATAGCAACCCTATGTACAACAGCCCTAAACTCTGCTCTGTTCTGTGCCAATCGCACTGTCTCCGACACTCCCATCCCGATTATCCCAGTCACTGAATCGATCCACCTCATAGAGGGCCTTCCTCTCCTGCGCCGTCCCTCCACCCTCC
>NW_006399769.1:22482540-22494722 GCF_000299155.1 Elephantulus edwardii
TATTAAGTAGGGAAATCTGGTGACTTAGTTGTAAAACTAAGCTGCAATCCCAAAGGCACGCAGTTCCAATCTACCAACTGCTCATCTGGAGAAGCATGATCTCCTCTCATGCGATATACTGCCTCTGAAAACCTATTGGAGGGAGCCAGCTAACTTTACAGCCAACAGCACCAACAATAACAACAATCCTACCAAGAGAGCAAACAAATGTGCCTTGGAACAAATGCAACCAGAATGCTTCCTGGGGATAAATATAGACTTCATCTCACAAATTTCATGCCTACTATATAAAGGAACAGTTACTGGGAAGGACATCATGCATAACAAAGTAAAAAGTAACCAAAAAAGAGATAGATTCTTAGTGGTCTGAGTAATGAGTTAAAAACTAGAATAATTATGAAGCTGATGCAGAACATCAGGTCACATGAAGAATGAATATTTAATTTCATAACTGCTAAATCATTGAGAATTATGGCACAGCAAATTCAACACATATTTGAGGGGGCACAATTCAATTCAAGACAGATAATTTGATACAATACCACAATAAGAGATTCAATTACACTGTTGATCAAGGAGATGGTGCAATATTTTTTTATTTTTGTAGATAGGCTATTAGATTTGGACTAACAATTTTTAACTCACTTAAGAGTGATAAAGAGGACACACAAGTTAATATGTCAATAAGTAGCAATGGTTCAAAATAAGAATAAAAAGAATAAGAATATAATTTGCTTCATTTTCCTATCCTTTGTGTAAATTGCTGGATACGGTAAAGTTTGAGCCTTCTGAATGAACATATTAATTCAGGTTGTAATATTTCATTGTTGCATGATAAAATATGAATTAGCAGGTGGAAGAGTCAGTTAAAAAATTTACTACTGTTAGTACTGAGGATACTGTCTTGGTTCCTCTTAGAAAATATCAAGTCAGTATGATCTGACTAGAGTCAGTTCTGTAGCTAAGAACAATGTTTTCCTACTGCCTTATCTCATATGAGTTTGTTTATAAGTTATCACAATATTGGTGCAGCAAACATTAGAGAAATCCAATACAAACTTATTTTAGGGAGAGTAAAGTTTTATTAAGTGATTTTGCAATGCTGAGTAATCAAACTCAGACAAAGATATACATCTGCCAGGAGTTTTTATCCCTCTACTTAGCAAGTCTGTCCCCTGGTTGTTCATTAACTGGGTGTACTCTAGTATATACATACTTTTCTGTATGCCATCTATTTTCTTACCTTCTTTGATACAGTCCCCACAGTGGAATGTGTTCTTGTACAAAATGGAATATTTGTGTACATATTCTAGAGGTTTTGTGGTTTATAATGTCAGTTAACAATTTGTGTTTCTTTTGGATCAGCTCATTACACATTACCCTAATTGTTGATCTTCCTACTATGAAGATCATCTTTTAATTTCTTGACTACTGCTGCCAAGAGTATTGAGTGTAGGATCAAGGAAGTTGAAATTGTTAACAACATCAATCTCTTTTCCATCTATCATGATGCTATCAATTGGTCAGTGGTGATAATCTTTGTCTTCTTGATGATGAGCTTCAGTCCATACTAAAGACTACAGTCCTTGACCTTCTGCAGAAAATACTTCAGGTTCTTCTCAGTTTCAGGAAGCAAGGTTCTGTCCTTTTTACAATATAGGTTGTTGACAAGATCTCCTCCAATCCTCATGCTGCATTCTTCCTTATAAAGCCATGACTCTAGAATTATCTGTTCCACATATAGATTAAAAAGATATGGAGACAGATTTCCTGATTTTGAAACATGTAGTGTTTCTTTGCTCTGATAATTGCTTCCTGGTCCAAGTATAGACAATCAAATGTTCTGGGATTTCCTCAATGTTAGCCACAATTTGTTGTGATCTGCACAGTAAAATGCCTTTATGCCTTTGTGTATTCAATGAAACACACAGTAAGACATTTCTCTGGTTATCTTTGCCTTCAGCTAAGGTCCATGTGGCATTGGAAATAATATCTGGTGCCATGGCTTTTTCTAAACTTGGCCTGTATTTCTGGTAGTTCTCTGTCAATGTGCTCTTCCAGTTGTTTTGGGATAAACTTCAACAAAATTTTGCTTGCATGTGATATTAGTGATATTGTTTGACAATTCTCGCATTCTGTTGGGCCATCCTTTTTTGGAATCGGAACAAAATTGGATCTCTTCCAGTCAGTTGGCCAAGTAGTTGTTCTCCAAATTGCTTGGCAAATTTGAGGAGCATGTCCAGAGTCATATCTGTTGAAATATGTCAATTGGTATTCCAACAATTACTGGGCCTTGTTTTTTGTCACTTCCTTCAGAGCACCTTGAACTCTTCACCATCATTGCTTCTTGATCATGTTATTTCATGAAGTTCTTCTGTGTCAGCCAATTCTTTTGGGTACAGCAACTCTGTGTACTCTCACTCTCTTTTAATGCTTACTAGTATTGCAAATTGAGCCTTGAATTTGTTATTTAGTTCCTTCAGCTTAAAAAATGCCAACAGTGTTCTTCACTTTTGATATCCCTACTCTAACTCTTTGCACATTTTGCTATAATAATTTTCTTTGACTTAACAGCTGCCTTTATAAATAATCTATTTAGCTCCCTACCTTCCTTCTTTCATTCCTTTGCTTTGGTTTCTTGGCACTGTCGTGCAATATTCAGAGTCTCTACTGAAGCCCATCTCACTCTTTCCTTCCTCTTCTGTCTTTGCAATGACATTCACTTTTTAAAACTAATTGTATTATTGATATCCTCCCAAAGCTCTTCTGGTCTTCAATTATTAGTGTTCAAGACCTCAAGCTTGGTCCTGAGGAGATTTTTAAATTCAAGTGGGATAGACTCAAAGTCAAATTTTGATCCTGTGGATCTAAATTAATTATCATTAAGTTTAGTTTGAACTTACATATGAATACCTGGCCTAGTTTTCACAGCTGAACTTTCTCAGGCAATTCTTTCTATAGATGTAGTTTCCTGTATGTACCATCAGGTGAATTCTATGTACATAGTCACCATTTACATTTCTTATGAAAGGTAGTTGCAATGAATAAATCATCAATTGTACAAAATTCTATTCTCAATATTGTTACCAAGTCCATGCTTTTTGACTACTGAGCTTTCTTGCAGGTACCATTCAAAAATGCTAAAGAGCAATGACGTCAATCTAGAGACTAATGTACACCTGAGTCAAGTCATGATCTTCATAATTACTTGCTATTCATTAGAGAGCTGAACAATTAACAAATACAATACATGAAGAATTGATGCCTTTGAGTATGGCACCAGAGAAGAGTATTGACCATACCATGGATTGCCAAGACAACAAACAGGTTTATCCTATAGAGGGTGGAACAAAGATTTCCCTTAGAGGCTAGTTTTTGGAATCCCCATCTCACATACTTTGGGCATATGGCCAGGTGAGACCAGTCCCTGAAAAAGTACATCATGCTTAGAAGGGAGGAGGGACAGACAGTACAAGAGAAGAAGACCGAGATGAGATGGATTGACACAGTAACTGGGGTAATGGGGGTAGGTGTATCGGAGACAAAGAGATTGGCTCAGGATAGAGCAGAGTTCACATATATTGTACATAGGGTCACTATAAGTCACAGGTGACTCAATGGCACATAAAAAAAACAACCACTATGAAAATGTACAAATCTAAAGTCCATTACTTACACTTATGGCCTACTGAGTAGGGAGTTGTGCTGACAATCCAAAGTGGTTGGATTATATTCATCAGAAGCTTCATAGGAGAAAGAAAGGGCAATTTTATCCCATATAATTTATAGTCTCTGAAAACTAAATCGTGGGTAAGCTATGAGTCATTTTTGACTCAACAGCAATAGATGTATTGCTGTTATTATTAAGTGTCATCGAGTCATAGGTGACTCATAGCAACCCTATGAACGAAAGACCTGAGCACTTGTATAACTTTGATCCTTTCTCCAGGTATACAGGGTTTGTGGAGGCAAGCTATTTCTGAAGTGGATACCACTCCTGTTACCAAGCTTGTTTTAATCGGGGTGCTCCACCAAACAATGTCCACCATGGGTATCCTTTATCGCATTTGACACATCAGTGTCATGGTGTTTAGCATCACAAATTTCTCTAATGTTTACTGTAACTTGTTGATAACCTAAAATTGTATCTGAACTGTTTTTTTGGAGTCATATAAAGAGGTAAAACGAAGCCTTGATCAATTTTTGCTAAGTCAAATAGGAATTTAGGGTAGTTTTTCAATGGTAATGCCAAGCATCATTGTTGTGTTGTTGTTGTTAAGTGCTGTTGAGTCGCAAGCGTCTCATAGCGACCCTATGAAGTAGAGTCCTCGACGCTTGGGTGGCTTTCATTCTCTCTCCTGTTTCATAGGTTTTCTGGAGGCAAACTATTACGGAAGCGGATGCCACTCCTCCTTCCAAGCTTGTTTTAATCAGGGAGCTCCACCACACTCTCTCTCCGCATTGAGTAGCCAACCATTAATGCATTTGACACATCCGTGTCACAGTGTTCAGCCTCACAGCAACCAGAAGTTACCGCTGTACAGCAAGTGGACACACCAGGGCTATACGAGCTAGAGGAATGTCTGAACCAAAACAATGAAAGACAGGCCCGGGGGCCGCAGCATGGAAAATAATAATAAACTTACTAATTAAAATTTATTAACCTTTTTAAAATATAAACTGTACCAACTTTAAAACAAATGTTTGATAAAAGACATCTGTACTTACTTACATACTTACCACATTGTGCACCAATTGGTAACTTCTGTACAGAATTACCAAAATAGAAAAATACTCGATTCTTCCATTGCCTTTGATATTTGTCACATTCCATTGCTGTTCAATTTATTAGTGAAACTAACCAATCCTCTTGTAAGTTGTTAAGACTGGCCAACCCCCTGATGAAATGGTAAACAGTCAATCTCTCTGTTTATTGGCCAATACTCCTCACACACAGACCAGCCCCTCTACATCTGCACTAGAAAAGTCTTATTGAGAGACATACTCCACAATACAAGACAACTATAACAATGATAATTTAAGGAGCTGGACTATCTGAAGAAGAATGAAACATACGAATAGGATGAAGGCTCATCAATATCCTACAATGTGTAGATAACATAGCCTTGGGTGCAAAACGTGATAAAGGTATAAACCACTTATGGAAGAAGATCAAAAGACTACAACTTTCAATTTAGATTATACCTCAATGTCAAGAAAACAAGAGCCCTCATAATTGAGCCAATCAACAACATCATGATAGATAGAAAAGATGCTGAAGTTGTCACGGCATCAAATTTCTTGGATCCAAAATAAAAACTCATAGAAAGAGCAGCAGTTAAAAAAATTAAAAGATGGGAAAATCTAGTGTCAAGAATTTCTTTAAAGTGTTAAAAAGCAATGATGCCACTAGAAGGACTATGGTGCACCTGATCCAAGCATTTTCAACTGCTTGTATACATCCCAGAGTGGAAGATCAAAGAAGAATCTATGCCACTGAATTGTGGTGTATATATAAAACAAGAACACACAGTCTGATACTGCCCACTCCCACAATCACTGCTGAGTTTGAACTCCTTATTGCAACTACCACACCAGTACATGTCTGCGAAATGTAGTGAATTTGACAGCACCAAACATCAATGACAGCAAACTGAAACAAACCTAAAAATAAAATAAAACATAATTTTACCAGAAAAATACAAACTAAAAAATACCCAGAAATAAATTTAGAATGAGAAGTTTATGAGATCTTTATAGACAAAATGATAAATCTTTATTGAAAGCTATAAAAGAAGATCTAAGTAAATGGAGAAATAGTATACTCATGTAAAGAAGTCTCAATATCATAAAGGTGGAAATTTTGTCCAAATAAAAATGTACATTGAAGGTTAAACCAGGAAAAATTTCAGCAAGGTCTCTAATAGAATTTGCAAATTCTTTGAAAAGGTAAATTGGGTATTATAAACTCAGAAGATGATTATGTAATGTCTTTAGTCAAAGAAAAGTATATTATAAAAAAACGTATACTTACTTGCATAAAATAAAATTCTAAAACCATAAAATACTGCTGTAAATATAAAACAGGTAATTTCAATACATCGTGTGGTGAATTTTACCGCCATAAAGCATATTATTCTATTCTGGACCCACTCAACAAACAAATTCAAATCACTGCAGTCACACTGAAAGCCATGTCATTCTATTCATATCTGATCTTCATGTGGTTTGTTCAGAAGCTATAAATTATTTTTTCTTTAAAAAAAGAAAGAAATTGCCTATCCTCTCCCATGGAACAACTGGTGGATTCAAATCTCTTACCTTGGCATTGGCAATGTAATGCTTTACCACAAATATGTAGAAAGAGTTAATTCCACATGACAAAAAAGCTATAAATCAGGTAAGGAAAGTGCTAACTATCTCCCCCACAGTAGCTAGTGGGTTCAAATGGTCACTAATAGCTTAACAGTGTAACTCCTTATTCAATAAACAATCAGAGATTCTTTTTAGACCCACATCAATGTAATTTCGAGACACTTAACAGCATTGAGGGTAGGAATTGCCAACAAAAAGTGGATAATTTCAACTTTTTAATAGATATTAAGAATGGATATATACTCGCAAGGAAATACAATCAGTGAAAGTTCTGACTTTTTTAATGATGGGAAAACATGAATACCACTCAACTATTCATCAGTAAGGGGGGAAATTGGGGGGTTTATTTTTTTATTAAAAAAACAATAAAAATAAAGATTAGGATAGAAGGAGAATTGATGCCTTTGAGCTGTGGTGCTAGAGATGATTATTGAAGGTACAATGGAGTGCTAAGAAAACAAACAGGTTCATCCTGGAGAAGGTTAAACCGAGATGCTCCTTGGAGGCAAAGGTTCTGAGGCTTCCTCTGACATACTCTGGACATGTTACAAGGAAAGACCAGTCCTTGGAGAGGGACATCATGCTTGGTAGGGTGGAAGGACAGTGCAAGAGGGGAATATCCTCTATGAGGTGGATTGATTCAGTGACTGGGATAATCGGGATGGGAGTGTCAGAGACAGTGATATTGGCACAGGACAGAGCAGGGTTTAGGGCTGTTGTACATAGGGTCGCTATGAGTCACAGGTGACTCAACAGCATATAACAACAACATCATTGATATCACATGCAACCAAGATTCTTTCGAAGATTATCCAAACATGAGTGGAACAGCACATCAACAGAGAACTGCCTGATATGTAGGTGGGATTTAGAAGAGGTCATAGCACAAGGAATATTATAGTTAATGTCAGATGGGTCTTGACTGAAAGCAGAGAGTACCAGAAGAATGTTTCTTTGTTTCATCGGCTATGCAAAGGCATTTGACTGTGTGGATCACCATAAACTGTGGCTGATTCTGAGAAGAATGGGAATCCCAGAACACTTGATTGTACTTATACAAAATCTATACTTGGACCAGGAAGCAGTCATAAGAACAGAGCAAGGAAACACTATATGGTTCATAATTGGGAAGGGTGTGCATCAAGGATGTGTCCTATCTCCATATTTTTTAATCTATGTGCAGAACAGATTATCTGGGAAGATGGGCTCTATGAGGAGAAGTGTGGCATCAGGATTAGAGTAGACTCATCAACAGTCTTCATTATGCAAATGACACAACCCTGCTTGCTGAAACTGAGGAAGACCTGAAGCACTTGCTGCAGAAGGTCAAGGACTGCAGCCTTCAATATAGATTGAAGCTCAACATCAGGAAAACAAAGATGCTCACCACTGGGCCAATTGGCAGCATCTTGATAGGTGCTGAAGAGACTGAGATTGTTGACAGCTTCAGCTTACTTGACTCTACAATCAAAACTGTTGGTATCAGCAGCCAGGAAATCAAGAGATGAATTGCACTGGGAAAGTCTGCTGTCTGAGACCTCTCCAAACTACTGAGGAGCAGAATGTCAGTCTGGAGACTAAGGTGTGTCTGATACAGGCCATGGTCTTTGTAATTACTTGTTATGCATCAGAGAGCTGGACAATGACTATGGATGATAGAAGGAGAGTTGATGCCTTTGAGCTGTGGTGCTGGAGAAGAATATTGACTACACCATAGACTGATAGGAGAACAAACATGTTCATCCTGAAAAGGGTGAAGCCAGGCTGCTCCTTGGAGGCAAGGATTCTAAAGCCTTGTATGACATCTTTTGGACATGTGGCAAGGTGATATCAGTCCTTGGAGAGGACATCATCCTTGGTAGTGTGGAGGGACAGCACAGGAGAGGAAGACTCTCTATGAGATCCATTGCTTCAGTCACTGGGATAATGGGGATAGGTGTGTTAGAGACAATAAGATTAGCATGAGATAGAACAGGGTTTATAGCTATTGTCCATAGGGTCACTATGAGTTGCAGGCTACTTGATGGCATGTAACAGCAACAACAACAACATGTTCTTTTATTATTTTAGAGATCAGGGGCCCTGGATAATTTTCATCTCACCTAACAACCCTCAGAAGCCACTGTCCCACACATCCGCACATGCAAAACTAAGTCCACCTCATTTCTACCTCATTATCTCAAGAGCCGGACTCCCGGGCTCGCCCTAAGCCATTCTTATGAAAACTTGGTAAGCTCTCCATTTAGATACAAGTAACTTTTTAGACTTCCAGAAAGACAGATGAACCTGGACCCTCAGAAATAAAAAAAATTCTTAGTCCTAAGCAAAAATGTTGAGGAAGCTCTGTTATCCTAGTGTAAAGAACCTGCCTTGCAACCCTAAAGAAAAGAGGTTCGCATCCACCACCACTCTACAGCAGGAAAATGGGCAATCTCCTCCCGTGCAATTCACTGCCTCTGAAAATACACTGGAGGGTCAGCTATGAGTCAGTTCTGACTCAATGGCAGAAAGCAATAAGCAAAAATATACCATTCCCACCATAATCTAGTGCATCAACACAGTCCTTTCACTGGGGGCAAGGGATCTCTTGGGGTGGTGGCCCTGATGACAGAATTAGAAGAGGATCCAAAAGCATGGAAAACTCCTCACTGCAGCCCCTCACTGGCACCATCTCCTCTTATACCAGTCTCAGTTGAAGCCACAGCTCTCTGATTAGAAACTGGTTGACTTTCACAGACCTCTCTCCATTGAGGTCTGCTGTGTATTGTGGCTGGCCTCTCATGCTAAGGGTGAGGGGGTAAAGATGGTGACCTCATATTCCTGAACCCCTTTTTCTGATGTTCAATTTACCTTGTCCCTCCTTTCTGATCAGACTCAAAGCATCAGAGCTTTATGTAGGTCTGAGTAGGGCTAAGATTTGGTACCCATGCCCTGCAGACCAGACTTCAAAGGCAGGCACAAACCCCCATTCCATGGAAAGATTCCAGGTACTTCACAAAGAGAAGCTAGAAGGGGGAGCACCAGCTTCTCCTCATTATTCAGCACAAAATGTCAATCTCATAGGTCTACTCTCAGGGTTTGCCAAGGAACCCAATGCAATCGGTCCAGCTGGGGCGGTGGAACTGAGAAGAGGTAGCGAGGGCTTTACTTGGCTTTCTCCTGCAGGTAAGTCTAAAGAAAAACCCCTAGGAGAGGGGCACCCTAAACTCCTTTTACCCCATCACCCCCTCCCACTTACACTGGGTGGGGACTGAGCTTCATTTTCCTTTTATGATGCTCTTCATCTCACCCAGACTGCTGCAGATGCCATATTTACATTTTTCACTCCCATGTCCTCACCAGGAATGGCCCTCCCTCAGTCTCCACAGGATCCTACTTCAAGGTCAGCACAGTTGATACCACCCTGTTCCATCCAGCCCACCAGACACCTGCAGGGCTCCACTTTGTCTCTCTGGCTGTTGAGGGCCTGAAGGCTGTGCCCAAGAGGTGCTTGGAGGGTGACCTGGAACATACACGCATGGGTGGGGGTGCCTCAATCTCTCTCCCTCAGCCTCAGATCTGTTCAGTGTTCTTCCTTCTCTCCACAGGCTGCAGAGGGCTGGCCAGGTGACTGGGGCACATACTCTGGGGCTGTAAGGGGGAGGCTTCCTCATGGTCACCACTGACTCTGTCTGGAAGGGACTTCCCAGGATCCCTGGAACTGGGTCACCTATGACCGAGAGCATTTAGAGGTCTAACCTCAGAGATGCATTCAATTCCTGGGTCTGCACTAAGGCAGAGATGGCAGCTTTCCTCCACCGGAGCCAGTCCCAAATCAGAACTCTCCTATAAATAGACCCTCTTCAAAGAGAAAAATCTCAAAACAAAACAAGCAGAGGTGATGTGATACAAACACTCTCCACCCAGTATCACAAAGGGTGCAGATGTTTCAACTTTGCAGTATTTCCTGGGCAGAGGCACCCGGGGAAGGCTGGACTGAAAGAGAGTTCTGAAGGAAGTTTTGAGGACCTGGGGCTTTGGAATAAGAGAAGGTCTCAATTGTAAGCACATCCTAAAACATCACCCCAAGGCCCTTTAGCTATGTTAAGTATGATTCATCTGCCTCTGAATCTGGTTAGCTCTGACCCAGGGCCAGCCCCTCTGGCCTGCCTTGTGATCCCTTTATCCTCTAATCCTGGATGATAAGGACTCTCAGCTCCCTGGGTCAGACTGGCCTGGAGTCAGCTTTTACCTGATGTTCCTCCCCACCCCACTCCCATCAAAAAGCTATAGAGAGGTGAGACTCAGATATAATCCACCCCAGGCTGCAAGCATAAAGGTCTGACAAGTAAGGGAAGATGGGGCAGGGGGTGGCTGTTAAGACATGCAAGTTAGTTAAGTTGTCCTTGGGGAAAGGAAGCCAAGTCACAGGGCACGTTTATTTAAGACCCTTTCAAACCCCCAGCTCTGGGCTCTAACACTGAGGGGAGCCCTTCACATTCCCTTATCTCCAATCCCTTATCTCTGCCTTACTTCTCTACACTTCCTTCCTTTAGCTGGCTGGGACTGAGGTGGTGCCCTTGGCAGTCCCACTACAAAGTTGAGTAAGGGTGAGTGGAAGATATGGATGGAGCAACAACCAGTGGTCCCTGAGGGATCATGTTATTAATAGGTTGTCTCTTGCCTCTCACATCTGTATTGATTAGCTGTACTCATCTCTCTATGTCCAGGATAACCTGAAACTTTGATCAATAACTATTTGAATTTTGAATCCAGAACATTGGTGGGTTAGGACATGGAACCTGGAGAAAGAAGAAATCGACGAAGAGAATAGGCCAGTGGCTTCAGAGTCCTGCCTTCTGTTCTGACAGTGTCCAATTCCAGCTAGGACCAATCATGGCCAACTATGTCCCAAGTATGAGAAACTGAGGTCCAGACAGGAGTAAGAGGAGGCTGTGTAGAGCCTTGTTGGTGTCATCATGCTGCAGAAATACGGCTTATGTCATCTTAAGGAACTGGATCGTTGTAACCACAGGCCTCGGAAAACCCCACCCCCATCACCCTGCCAGTTTACCTGATTGGAAGATTTTGAAAACTCTAGTGTAGGGTGGGGCTGAGCAGAGGAAGTGGTAGAGGTGAAGATATATTTCTGGTACCTTTATTCAGCTCTTGATGCCATTAATTTTCTGCTCTATTTGCCCTTCAGGGCCTCAATTTCCCCCACAATAGAATGAGAACTGCTAATTTGTTCTGAGGTCTTAGGCTGCACATGGGACTTGTACTTCCTTTGTGAAGAGCAATGGTTTGAATAGATTAGAAAACATACAATTCTTGGAAGCAGGAGTGGCATCCACTTCTGAAATAGCTTGCCTCTGGAAACTCTGTGAACTTAGAGAAAAGGTGAAAGTTATTCGTGTTCAAGACATTCACTTATAGGGTCACTATGAGTTATTTGCTACTCAACAGCACTTAACAACAACAATATGGTTTTTTATAGGGTCACATAATTTCCTACACAATATAGTTTGATGTTAAAGTTTTTAAGGTTACTGATGGACCATAACTAGTGGTGGATTTCTTCCCTCATCTTAACAAACTTATGTTCAATAAAGCCATAAAAAACTGTCACTGAATGGTGATAATTTGTTGCTCACCATGTATAAAAGTTTGTCTGGGCTCGCCGCCCGGCCAGCGCCTCACTCGCCCCTCCTCTGCCCAGTGCGCGCAGCGGCAGCCTGGACCTTGGCCCTCCCCTCCCGCGAGCGGCCAGCGCTCACTGCCGGGATGGCAGCGGCAGCGGCGCTGTCGGGTTCCGGCCCCGCGCCCGC
>NW_006399769.1:22497847-22505219 GCF_000299155.1 Elephantulus edwardii
TTTAAAACATTTCTTATTTACCTAAAGACCAAATATGATAAATGTGTTGTAAGCATCATGTGTAGAGCCCCGTGTGGAGCTGACATTGTCACTGCAGACGTGCGTGCTGAAGATAAGACCGTGAGCCCCACACACACGAGCTGATCGGGTACTCAGAATGTGGGTGACGCCGGCCTGGCTGTGCGCATGGGCAGTGGTGCTTGGAGTAGATGCCAGACGCCTGGGGTTGCCATTGTTACCTGTTGACAAAGTTGGCAGTTTGACCCTACGTCCCGAGATTGGGCTATCCAGGGCTCTAGACCTCCCCGGGCAGGGGTGGATAGGACACCTTCAGAAGCTACCTGCACAGCCCCTGGGCACCGCTCTCCAGGAAGTTGGGAGGACCCAGAAGACGGTGAGTCTGAGCTGGAGCTGGCTTGTACGGGTTGTCTATGAGAGAATCTCGGGTAATGTAGGGATGGGGTGAGCTTTGCTCCAAGTTCTTCATCCTTGCTGCAGCCTGAGGGTCTGTCTCCCCAGCCCCACTGTGGGTTTGCAGGAATCATAGCCAAGGTCTCCAGCCCCAAGGTACTGCTTTGCATTTGGAGTTGAGCCCTCAGGACGCAGAGAATCCCTCCTGGACACCAGGAAGCAGCTGCTGGGCTCTCGGGCTGTGTCAGTGCCCCACTCGGCTCTGGATGCAGGTGCCTATCCTGGGAGCTCCCTGCTCTCCACGGGTTCCATTCTTCTCAGTGCCCAAGGCACCTTTGCTCTGGCCCTTGCCAAACTCCTGAGCTCCCTCAGGGAATAGAACCTTCACTTGCACAGCTCTGGCCAGCACTAGATGGTAATAGAAGGGACACTCAGCAGAAGCAGATCACGTGCTGTGCCCACAGCGCCCGCGGGAAGACTTCTGGACTCTGCTCCTCTGGCTTCAGGAGAGCATGCACAAGGACAGAGAAGCTCCTTGAATGCCCATCACTTCCGTCACTGTCCTCTGCTAGTCTAACAGTAGTAGGTAGTTATGGTCAGCGGGGGGGTGGGGTGGGCGGCACCAGGACTTGGGGTTTCTGTGCTGTGTGACACAGGATGTAAGTAACAATCTGGAACTCCTAACTTACACTATTCTAGGAAGTACAGTGATGATTTGTGTGCAAAGATTTGAAATTTTAACAGAAAAAGTACCAAGTTCCTGAAATTCAATAAAATATTTTTATTAATTTAAAAAAAATGTTTGATTCCCAAATCTGAACTATTATCAATTAATACTTTTGCTAGCATACAGAATTATGGACAATAAACTAGAAAATTAATTGCTGTTAAGTTGGAACCAACTCCTAGCTGATACTCCAGAGGCTTCTCAAGGCTATAAATCACATCACAGGAGATTTCCTATCTTTCTCCTTTGGATCAATTGTTATCAACCTTCAGAGAAATGCCACCTTCAGGTTAACAGTGAAATTCCCAACTCAATGGCAATGAGGTTGTAAATAGTGACAACATGTACAGTGAACTTTTTCTTTCTCATTTTATTGTATTTACTGACTACTATAGAGACAACCTTGAAAAGAATGTGAAGAAGGTATTCCCCTGCTCCTAAATGAATAAAAATGCTACTAAAGTTTTGTCATTTATATAAGAAAGTTTTAGGATAATTCTTTTTTCAAATTAAACTATCTCATTCTGTTAGTTTGCTAAAGGTTGATTAATGCTATTAATAATTTAATTCATATATTCACAATGTGATAAATACAATGAATTACAACCAGACTATATATTTAAAAATGTGGGAAATTATTTAAAATTCCTAAATATTGGTTTAATTGTGGGAATTGGAGTATTTGTACTTTTTTCCATGAATGAGACTGTTGTAGTCTCAGTTTGCTTTTTTCAAAAGCTATCTGAGCCTCAAATTTGATTTAATTTTTTAAATTGTTATTATGAGAACTGAGGCACAGAGATTTGTACACCAATGTTCATAGTAGCATTATTCACCATACCAAGAACATAGAAACAGACCAAATGCCCAACCACAACAGAATGGATTGAGAAGTTATGGTACATTCACACAACGGAGTACTACACAGCAAGCAGGAGCAATCACTTTTGTAAATTGCTACCTAACATAAGAATAACTAGAGAGCTTATGTTAAGTGAAATAACCCATTCTCACAAAGACAAATACTGTAAAAGACCATTGTTGTAGAACTAGTATGAGGACCCAAGGAGGGGGCAATTAATCGTAGGGTTGCACAATTTGATGGATGAAGGGAGGGTTGGATAAAGAAAAAGGGAAAGATCTGATGTGAAAATATAAGAACTTTGTAAGTAAACTAGTATTAAATAAAATTTAAAAAATAAAAATATTTTAAAAATTATTTTGCCTTGTTTTTAAAATTTACTTTTTAATTGAATTTGTGCTATATTTAAAGTATATTCATTTTCATATGTTTTCTCTACCCTGTAATTTTTTCAGAGAGGATATCTTTTTAAAGGATTTTTTATCACAGTTTAAATCACGGAACTTTGGAAAGAATCTGCTTTTAATACTTTATTTCAGTACTATAATTCTTTTTTATTTGTCATCAATTTCTGTTCTTTTTTATTACCCTCAAAAAACAGTTTCTTTTATCTACAGCTTACTAAGCTGAAAACTGGGTCCTTTACCCTTATATATTTGGTTTCATATAATGGTATCTCTGGAAGTCTCACATGAGCTTGATATATACAGAGATTCAGTCTTAACAACTTGTTTTCTTTTTACTTTTGAGCCAAGTAATATCTAATGAGTTTACATATAAACATACATGCATATGATCGTGCATATCTGCATAAGAAGTTAAAGACAATCAGATACAAGTAAATGATATGTAGACATGTCATATAGTTGATCAACATATAGATAGGTAAAGAGATGTCACGATGTACACACGTATGTAACTGTAAATAAATATGAGTTGCCTGTGTTCTCATATAGTCTTGTTGCTCCTTTATGGAACGTTCTGACTGCACTTTCTCTTTATGAACAATAAAAGAACTTGTGAATTTCCACAATGTTGCAAGCTAGGCCATCAGTGTGTCAAATGCCAGAAGAGTCACCCATGGAGGAAAGATTTCAGCAGACCTCCCAAATTAAGACTGATTGGGAAACAGGGTTGGTCATCCACTTCTGAAATAATAGGCCTCTGAAAAATCCTGTGAACAATAGAATTGTTCTTGATTGCTGCCTTCAAGTTGACCACAACTCAGCAATTCTATCAACAAAAGACTGAACTTCACCATCTCTAATATAAATGAGCCTATTGTTAAAAGTACTGTGTTAATACATCTTCTTGAGGATTTTTTTCTCTTTCTCTGACCTTCCACCTTTCTCAGCATGATATCTTTTTCTAAGGTCAGCATCCTTGTCTGTAACAATAATTCTGGTCGCACTTCTTCCAAAAGAGATTTATTTGTTCTTTTGGCAGTTCATGGGATATCTGATACTCTTATCCAACACAATTCAATGGAATTGATTCATCTTTGGTCGTCTTTATTTGTTCTTCAACTTTCAGTTGTATAGGAAGTATTTGGGGTGGGGGTGGGGAATCACAGTCATGACTTGGATCAGGCTCACCCTAGTCTTTAAACGGATATACTTGCTCTGTAGCACTTTGGAGAAGTCCTTTAAAGTAGATTTTCTAAATACAACAAATCTTGATATCTTGATTATGTTTTCATGTAGATTCAAGTAAAATGAAATCATTGATTTTCAATCTTTTCTCTATTTTTCATTTGTCTTTCCTCTGTTTATGCATTTATCCTATTGTCGAGTAGTAAGGATTCTTTGTTTTCTTAATGTTGATATGAAATCCATATTCAAGACTATAGTCTTTGATCTTCTACAACAATTATTTCAAGTGCTCCTCATTTTCAGAAAGCAAATTGTGTCTTCTGCATAACTCAAGTTGTTAATGTATCTTCTTTCAATCCTGAAGCCACATTCTTCATCGTATAGTGCAGCATCTTGGAAGATTTTCTCAGGATACAATTTGAATAGGTATGGAGAGAGGACACAAATATGACTCACATCTTTCAAGATTTTGAAGCATGCAATGTTTCCAGTAGTATAATTAATATTAAAGTATACTTAAAAATGTACCTGTAACTGAATTCTTTCTCTTATTTTATCTTGTGGTATGTCATAGTATCATGAATATTTGCTACAACTCTTGAGTTCATATTAGTGGGTACGTATAGTTATATATATATGTGTGTGTGTGTGTGTGTGTGTGTGTGTGTGTGTATATATATATACACACACACACACACATATAATCCTAACAACTGAAACACAATTTTAGTTGACTCTGCTTATATCAGAAGTATTAGAAAATTAAATAGATATTTAAGTTTAAAATGTAATATGTCTCAGTAGCCAACAGAATAGTTCATTATGAACAACATTCTTCAACAGAAAGGATTATATTTTTTTTTCTATTTGAAATCTCAAATGTTCTTTAGGTTTGTATAGAACTGTACAGAAATTCCTATTTTTAGAATAAGTCAGATCCCACTCGGTCACCAGCTTTGCTTTGTCTCAGTTCATCTCAGCTCATCTCTTCTCCCTCAGAGATAGTTACAAAAAAACTCTATGGGAGGCTTTACTTCAGCAGTTGTTTCCACTGGCACCAGTTTTTGCATCAGCATGACCCACCAGAGAGTGTTTAGAGTACACACAAAAGCTCTTTCACTGTAGCGGCATAACTGTTTTTCATTTTAGTAGAGAACCCCAAGGATTTGCTGTGAATCATTCCCATTGAGGTTAATTGAACAACACATTGAGAAAACTGGTCATAAACTCAAACATCTTCAGCTTTGATGCTACAGTCTAATAAGAAAATTTGTAGTTTATTTTAATTGGCACCCTTCTGTGAAGTGATTAAAGAGGACAATTATAAAATTATTTCAATTATCAAAAACATGCAATAATGCCCTTGTTCTGAAACATTATTATTTTTCTTCCTTGACTTAATCCGTGTTTTCCATAATATTTTGTTTCATAGAAAATATTTATGTAAATAATTACAATTCTTATTTATTAACTAAACACATTATTGTACCCAAATTGAAATAGGCTAGGAACTAAAATCTGACTGTAATTCTCCCCTCCCCCCATTTAATTTAAATTTTAAATTATTCTGTTTCCAGTACAAAGTCATGAGTTTGGATCCACCAGCGGTTCTGTGGGAGAAATATGAACAATCTTCTCCAGTGTGATTTACTGTGTCAGAAAACCTTCTAGGGGGTCAACTATTAGTTGGATCAGACTCTATGGTACAGTCGCGAGCGACTCGATGGCACATAACAACATACTCCTGAGTGTGATTTGGTTTCTTTTCCTTTACATGCTTGTCTCTCTTGGTTTATGCTTGTTTATGAATCAGAAGAAAGGAAATAAAACCTCTTGAAAAATCCTCCCTTCAGTAAATGTTTTGCTTTTCTCTGTAACAGATAGATGGGACAAACCTAATAGCTAGTGGATATTGAAGAACCCTTGTTTAGAATATTTATCACAGAAACCCTTTACAAAAAATGTGCTTATGTTTAAGCTGAGAGATAATACTAAGGGTAGCTAAATTATAATATTCTTAAATACATTTTTTATGGTTTTATTAATGTATTATAATTTATTAAAGTGCATTTTTTCTTTATATGAAGATAATGCATCATTATCATCATCACCAATATTCTTTATCTGAGTAATTAGACTAGCCAATGTGATGACAAAATTTTTATAAAATAACTATACCTTTGGAGTAAATTAACAGTGTTCCAAGTTAAAATATATATTAAATACAAATAATCAGCATTGCTACATTGTTAAATTCCTTAAAATAAGAACCAGAGCTTTACTACAGTGCTTATCTTTTATAATGTCACAAGAATTTGAACATATAAAGAACCACTTTGAAAACTGGTGCATTCTTGTGATTTGAACTATTGATTATTTTTGTAAATGGCTTATGCCAGTCAATCATGAATAGATTTTCATTTGAGAGGGTTAATTTGCAAAGCTGGTTTATATAAGTACCTGTTTAACTTACTGCTTTCTAGTTGATCCCAACTCACAGCAGTAATCCATCAGATTTGTGAGGCTTTAAAACTTGAATAGAAGAGGCTGTTCATATTTTTCCAACAGAGGCCTCAGTGGATTTGAGTTGATATATGTGTATAGCATTTTGGATAGCAGAACAATTTGTTATAAAGTATACCATAAGAGAATAATTTTTTGTGAATAAAAGAAGGAATTGAAATAAATCATAAAACTAAGATTGCAAGTAAAAAAAAATACTACATTATTTCAATTTAAAAACAACAGGTTTATCCTGGAAAGGATTAAACTAGGCTGCTCCTTGGAGGCAAAGATTCTGAAGCTTTATGTGACATATTTTGGGCACGTTGTAAGGAGGGACCAGTCCTTAAGGAAGGACATCATCCTTGGGAGGATGGAGGGACAGCGTAGGAGAGGAAGATAGGAGAGGAAGACCTTCTACAAGACGGATTGATTCAGTGACTAGGGTGATGGGGGTAGGTGTGGCACAGGATCAGGCAGGGTTTAGGGCTGTTGTACATCGGGTTGCTATGAGTTTCAGGCAACTCAACAGCACATAACAACAACAACAGCAACTCATATAAGGTTGCTCTTTAAATAGCTTTTATTATAACATAGTTATTCCTATTCATTATTATACTGACTATGACTGCTAAACACAGTCCAGTTTAGTAGTTTCCCACAACACAAACTCTATGACATGTGAGACCTATAATATTTACTTTTTGATCTCTAGAAGAATAATTGCCTGTCCACTCATTCACACAAATTTCTGATAATAAAATATTTCTAACATTCCTATTCCTTTTATAGTAAGTGAACATAACATCTACCTCCTTCAGATGTTGCCATGAGTTTTAAAAACTTGCAGAGCATAATATGTTGTCAAAACCAAAGCGGTTACTATTTTAAAAGTCCGATGTTTGTTTGTTTAGCTACATTATGGACACTATAGATAAAATATAATCAATTAGCCTATCAATTTTTCCCATACAGAAATTTTAAACTGGTGTATTTGGTTAGATCAGATTGTCTTTTCTCATGATCCTCCTAATTCTACTAAAAGGTAATTATAAAACTCTTCATCAGATTATTCTATTTCAAATATAATTTGCATATTGAGAACACAAAATTGGAACAAACTTAAGTAATGAATAATAAGCTAGAATACTTTAGATAGAAAATGTTGTCAATTATATGACATTTATTCTTAATATGCTCTCTAATCATCTGGCATTCTTGAAATAATATCACCAGATTGGTAGTCTGATTGTTGAGATTTCTTTACCAATTTGTTTT
>NW_006399769.1:22505319-22507424 GCF_000299155.1 Elephantulus edwardii
GGTTCCCCAGCACGAACATCAAGATAACTTTCACTGCCCTGTCCAGCGAACGCAGGGAGAAGCAGGAGGCTCCCGCATCCCCCGTAAAGCCTGTGCAGCCCCACATCTCGCCCTTGACCATCAACATTCCAGACTCCATGGCCCACCTCATCAGTCACCTGCCATCCCCGACAGGCACCATCAGCGCTGCCAACTCCTGCCCATCCAGCCCCCGTGGGGCTGGGTCTTCGGGATACAAGGTGGGCCGTGGGATACCAGCTGACCTCAACTTAATGGCTGACAGCTCACAGCCAGAGAATGACAAGGAAACCTCAGGTGGAGACAGCCCAAAGGATGACTCGAAGCCTCCATACTCCTATGCGCAGCTCATTGTACAAGCAATCACAATGGCCCCCGATAAGCAGCTCACCCTCAATGGGATCTACACGCACATCACCAAGAATTACCCTTACTACAGGACCGCAGACAAGGGCTGGCAGAATTCGATCCGCTACAACCTCTCTGTGAACCGTTACTTCATCAAAGTCCCACGTTCCCAGGAGGAACCAGGCAAAGGGTCCTTCTGGAGGATAGATCCCGCCTCTGAGAGCAAGCTGATGGAGCAGGCCTTCCGAAAAAGAGGCCACGGGGCGTGCCTTGCTTCAGAACCCCCCTGGGGCCCCTGTCCTCCAGGAGTGCGCAGGCTTCTCCCAACCACGCGGGCGTGCTGTCTGCTCACTCCAGTGGGGCACAGACCCCTGGGAGCCTGTCCTGGGAAGGCTCATCAGCCCCCCTGGAGCCCGAGCCGGGAGGCGCCCAGCCCAAGCTGGCCGTCATCCAGGAGGCGCGCTTTGCCCAGAGTGCACCAGGCTCCCCTCTGTCCAGCCAGCCAGTGCTCATAACGGTGCAGCGGCAGCTCCCACAGACGATGAAGCCCATCACCTATGCGGTGGCCGCCCCTGTGACAACCTCCACCTCCCAGCACCCCGTCGTGCAGACGGTCCACGTGGTCCACCAGCTCCCCGCAGGCGCAGTCACCAGCGTCACCGGGCTAGCACCAGCAAGCACATATGCTGTCACTGGACCGACAGTGGTCGCGCAGGCCGCCGTGGTCACCCCTCCTAAAGTGGAGCCACAGGAGAATGGGGATCACTGTGAAGTGAAAGTCAAAGTGGAGCCTCTCCCTGCGATTGGCCATGCCCCACTGGGGACCACTGGCCGGGTCATCCAGACATCCCCGTCCACCCCTGTGCAGACGGTCACCATAATACAGCAGGCACCACTAGGCCAACACCAGCTACCGATAAAAACTGTAACTCAGAACGGAACTCACGTGGTCCCAGTCGCCACTGCTGTCCATGGACCGGTCACCAGCGCCACTGCGAGCCCCTTACACATGCTGGCGACCCATGCATCAGCGTCGGCATCCCTGCCCACAAAGCGGCAAAACGGAGAGTCACCAGTGCAGCCAGAACTGAAGCGAATCAAGACCGAGGATGGGGAGGGCATCGTCATTGCTGTGAGTGTGGACGCACCCACTGCTATGCGGGACAAGGGCGTCCAGAACTAGGACATGCCAAAGGAGGCATCCTCCCGGTGGTCAGGGCCGCTCTTGGACTTGACCCCTCAGCACTCAAAATGCAAACCCTGGTGGCCTTAAGACTCCTGATCTCAAACAACCCACACTTGAAAAAAAACCACACACAGCCAGACCTTGACGGAGCACGGCCTCCTCCCTCGGCACTCTGCTGGCACCTGGGGACAGCGACACAGCAGAGCTCTGAGGGAACGCGGCCTCTTTCCACCACAGCCGCAGTCAACGTCAGGACCGCCGCCCCTGAGGCCACCATGGCAGCCGCTGAGAACAGTGTTTTGACACACAAGGAGGTAGACTCTTTAAAGGATCCTTTCTTTTAAAAGTAACGGGGTTGTTGGCATTTCAGATCACTCCATTTCTACGCTGGAAATTTTGGAATCACGCAGTTCATGTGAAATCTCGCCTCGGGAGAAGAAAGGATACTGCTGTTGTTAGTTCCCAGCCTGTGGAATGACTCCTCTTGTCTGTCCTAATAGAGTTGAGATGACCAGCTCTGAGGAAGCTGCATGCGGGTAGCTGCCTGATGAAT
>NW_006399769.1:22515594-22523549 GCF_000299155.1 Elephantulus edwardii
TTATTATTATTATTATTATTATTATTATTATTATTATTATTATATTTATCCTGGCCAGATCAACCTAAAATTCTCATCATTGTATGTCTTACTTGAATAGGTACAAAAGGTTAAAAGAGGTTTCTATGCACATTGCTTCTACATGTGTCACTTCTACACTGTATCCAGTTAATTAACTAGGTACCTGCCTTAAAAATGTATTAGTGTGTCCTGGATTGATCTTTCACCTATAGCATTACACAGCAGCACTACTGCCTGCTGGGCCTCACTCACCTGACTGGAGGCCCCTAGCCCTGCCATCTGGACCCCTGAACTTGCCACCTGAATGACCTTACCCAACTGCCTGGACGCACTCACTTGCCTTCTGGAAGCCTTCTGGAAGCCTTCTGTATGCCTTCTGGGAGCCTTCTGGAAGCCTGGCATTGACGCTTCACCTGTAAATCCTGCTGCCTGGACACTCCTCCTGCCACCTGGATGTCCCATCCCTACCACCTGGAGGACCCATCACCACCATCTGAAAGTTCTGCTCCTGCTGCCTGAAGGACCTTACCCCACCCTCCAGAGAACCTGGCTCCACAGCCTGGATGCCACAACCCCAACAGCTGGAAGATGGCTGGTTACTGGACCGCTGAACTATGCCAGAGACACCAGTACCACATGTAAACCCTTTTCATTTCCTTTCTCTTCACAAAGTGTGAGCTGCCTTTAGACAAGACTACTTTAGACTAGCCTTGCAGCAGCAGTTATTTGGAGGAAGCTGCTAACTTCTGACCTGAAGCAAGTCTTCCTTTGAGTCAAAAATTCAGAGAGAAACTCAGGGAAGGTAGCTGCCCACCCTCCTCTGCAGCACTTATGTCTGAACAAGAGCCTGCTATCACCCAACACATGAAAAACTCCATAACAACAATGACACATAGGAAGCAGGCTACCTCGTACCCTACACAAACCCAAAGCAAGATGTCACACACCCAAAAGTGATACTATACCAAAGGATTTCCTGAAGCCAGAAAGTCTGATGAAACTTTCTGACACAGAATTGAAATGAAAAATGACTGAATATTAACAATGGGTGAAAGACAAACTTGAAGAATTACAGGACACAGCAAAATAAGCCAAAAGGAACTAAAAAAAATCCAGAATAATGCAGAATAATGAGGCATTAGAGGCTCTGGAAGACAAGAAACCACATCCAAAACATGAGGACCAATGTTTCAAATGCTCTCAACATATTAGAGGGACATATGACCAGTGTTGAAGAGGAAAAAAAACCAAACAAACCAGAACCAGTGAAATAGAAGAGAGAACTGTCACCACAGATCTGCTAGAAAATAAAAAACAAAAAACAAACCAAACACCCTGGAATAAAAAAGCAATGACAAAGAAGAAAACTCAAGAATAATGTGGGACTCTATCAAGAGAAATAACATGCACATAATCAGAATTCCAGAACACGGAGAAGTAAGTTAAGGCACTGAGAAAGTTGTGAAAGAATTACTAGAAGAAAACTTTCTAGGTATAATGAAGAATGAAAGAACATACATTTAAGAACCTCAATAAACACCATACAGAATAATCCCCAAAAGTAAAACACCATGGCATATCATAGTCAAATTTGTAAGAACCAAAGATAAGGAGAGAATTCTGAAATCAGATAGGGAGAAACAAGGAGTAACCTATAAGGGAGAACAGATAAGGTTAAATGCTGATTTCTCAGCAGAAACCATGTGAGTAAGAAAACAGTGAAATGATATGCATTGAACATCCAAAGAGCACAAATGTCAACCAAGAATAATATACCAAGCAAAATTATCCATAAAATATGAAAGAGAGATCAAGATATTCCCATAAAAACAGAACATAAGGGAGGTTGTGAAAACAACAGCAGTACTTGCAGGAAAGTCTGAGAGATATCCACCTTACGGAGGTTCTACAGAAAGCAGGGTGGAACAAAGTAACCAGCAACAACACACACACACACACACACACACACACACACACACACACACTCAACAAAATGAAACCAATAAAACCTTCTCTCTCAATATCTGTACTGAATGTAAATGGTTTAAATGCACCATTGAAGAGAAAATAAAAAAATAAAATAGATTTCAAAGCAAAAACTATTACAAAGGACAAGGAAGGTCACTGAATAATACCTAAAGGGTCAATATAACAAGAGGACACAAAAATAATAAATATCTATGCAACAAATGATAGAGCTATAAAAATATACAAAATAAACATTAACAAAGCTACAAAAGAAAATATAAAACAGCCCAATAGTGGAATTGCTGGGTCAAACGGTATCTCTATTTGCAAATTTTTGAAAAAGCACCATACCACCTTCTACAGTGGTTGCACCACTTTACACTCCCATCAACAGTGAATAAGGGTTCCAGTTTCTCCGCAACCTCACCAGCATTTGTTGCATGCTATTCTGTTAAATTTTGCAATTCTGACTAGGGAGAGATGATATCTCATACTTGTTTTGATTTGCATCTTTCTTAGAGCTAGGGATTTTTTACATTTCTTTATGTGCTTGTTAGCCATCTAAATGTCTTCTTCTGTGAAGGGTCTGTTCATATCCTGTGCCCATTTTTCTATTGGATTATTTACCTTTATCTTGTTGTGGTGTTTAAAGAGATTATAACTGACATCCAAGCAGGTATATACATACTCACCCCTGTTTATCGCAGCTTTGTTCACAATAGCAAGGAGTTGGAAACAAGTGCCCATTAACAGATGAATGGATAGAGAGGCTATGGTATATTCACACAATGGAATACTACACTGCATTGAAAAACAAGGAACTCATCAAAAATTATTCAAATTGGGTAACCCTGGAGGACATTATGCTCAGTGAAGTATCAGTCACAAAAGTACAAATACTGCATGGTACCACTGTTGTAAAGCAGGACTGACCTCAGGGTTGGAAAGAGATAGAGAAGGATGGGTTCAATAATGTATACTGCACTGAAACAGATGAGGGAGAAACTGTTTAAGAGGGAAAATTATTAGGTATTTTTGTCATGATAGGAGTCCAGAGTGAAGGCTGTAAAGTGGAGTGGACCTTGGAGGAGGGATTGTAAAATAATGAAATAATTTTTCTTTTATTTTTCCAAGAGGGTAGTGTACTAAGGGGGAGGGATTATAAAACAATGGAATAATTTTTCTTTTACTTTTCCAAGAGGGTAGTGTACTAGGGGGGAAGGTTGGGACGGGAGAAAAGTGCAACAGCGAATGAATGGAAATCCAAAGTCTTGGTAAATTTTCATTGAATTAATAATAAATTTTTAAAAAAGAAATATAAAACATCACTATAGTAGAGACTTGAAAACACCACTCTCAAGAAAATACAGAACTACTGGAATGAAATTCAACAAAGACTGAAGAATTAAATCAGACAATAAACCAAGTCAATCATATATATACTAATGCATCCCTCCCCCGAAAAAAAAAAAACAAACCCAAAACAACCCACAGTATACCTTCTTCTTCTCCAATATTCATGAAACATTCTCCAGAATATATCACATTTTAGATCACAAGGCAAGTATCAATTAACTGAAAAAAAAAATAAATAATACAAAGCATCTTCTCAGACCATAACACTACAAAATTAGAAATTAATAACAAGAGGATAAAGGAGTAAAAAAACCATACATTTGGAAGTTAAACAACACCTTCTCGAAACACATGACAATGATAACACAACTTACCAAACTCTCTGGGAAACATCCAAAGCAGTAATCAGAGACCAATTTATAGCAATAAGCAAACACATCAAAATGCAGGGAAAAGGCCATTGACTCTAACCAAACAACTCAAACAAATGGAAAAAGGAGAGGAAGAAAACTTGATACCCTCTAAAAACATCCTGAAATTATAAATCTTAGGGCAGAAATAAATGAAATAGTTATCAGAAGAACAATTGACACTATCAATAAAACCAGGAGTTTGTTCTTTGAAAAGGTCAATAAATTTGACAAACCACTTACAAAACTAAGAAAGGAAAAGCAAGAAAAGACAGAAATAATCCAAATAAGAGATGAAACAGGCAATGTCACAAGAGAACGAACTAAAATAAAAAGGTTAACAATAGAGATTTAGGAAAAAACTATACAAAAGATATGAAAATTTAAAGGGAATGGATAAATACTTAGAAACTCACAATCGACCTAAACTAACACAGACCAAAATCAAACACCTGAATAGACCTATTACAAAAGAAGAAATTGAAAGTTAATAAAACAATTTTCAACCAATGAATACATGGGCCAGATTATTTGACATATGAATTTTATTAAACATTCAGAGAAGAATGGTCACCATGCTACATTAAGTAATTCAGAAAATAAAAAAAGGATGGGATTCTCCCAGACTCATTCTTTGAAGCAAACATACCCTTGATACCAAATTCAGAAATAAACACCACCAAAATAGAAACCTATAGGTCTGTATCTCTCATGAACATGGATGTAAAAACCCTGAATAAAATCCTAGCCAATAGAATCCAAAATACATTAAAAAAAAAAAACTACCATGAACAAGTGGGATTCATAACAGGTATGCAAGGACGGTTCAACATAAGAAAAACAATCAATGTAATTCATCACATTAACAAAGCAAAGGAGAAGAACTCCATGGTCCAATCAACTGATGCAGAAAAGGCCTTTGATAAAATCCAACACCCTTTCCTGATTAAAACACTCAACAAAATAGTAATAGAGGAGAATTTCTTCAACATAATAAAAAGTATATACACAAACCTGAGAGCCAACATCATTCTCAATGGAGAGAGATTAAAGACATTCCTTTGGGGAGCAGGAAGTAGGGAAGGATGTCCACTATCACTCCTCCAATTCAATATTGTATTAAAAGCCTTAGCATTAGCAATAAGAGAAGAGAAGGAAATAAGAGGTACCCAAATTGGCAAAGAGGCGGCAAAATTAACTCTATATGCAGATAATATGACAGTATACTTGGAAAACCTTAATGATTCAGTGAGAAATCTACTGTATATAATTGACCAATTAAAAAAATTAGCTGAATACAAGATTAACATACAAAAATTAATTTAATTTCTCTACAGTAACAAAGAGAATACAGAACTAAGAAAACTAAAACTATAGCTAAGAAAAACAATATCCATCACAATAACTAATCACAAAATTAAATACTAACTAGAAACACAAAGGCCA
This sequence comes from Elephantulus edwardii, assembly GCF_000299155.1. Taxonomy (NCBI): domain Eukaryota; kingdom Metazoa; phylum Chordata; class Mammalia; order Macroscelidea; family Macroscelididae; genus Elephantulus; species Elephantulus edwardii. Next base: position 22,520,796 of record NW_006399769.1, read on the forward strand.
TATTGAAAAAAATTTGCAAAACATTACTAAAAGAAACAAAAAGAGACCTGGAAAAATTGGAAAATTTACCTTGCTCTTGGATAGGAAGAATCAATATTGTGAAAAAGGCAATTTTACCAAAGGTCAATGCAATCCCAATACAAATACCAATTCCATTTTTTGATCAGATGGGAAAGGTAATTCCCAATTTCATCCGGAATGGAAAGAAACCCCAAATAAGCAATGCATTTCTTAAAAAGAAAAAAACAAGTCTCCCCCAAACCCCAATTACAGTCCCAGTTTACAACAGTGGCACTGTGAAGTAGTTGTCCTTTTGTGACTGAGCTATTTCACTCGGCATAATGTCCTCCAGGGTCATTCATTTTGAATATTTCATGAGTTCCTTGTTTTTCAATGCAGCATAATAATCCATTGTGTGAATATACAACAGCTTCCCTATCCTTTTGTTGACGGGCACTTAAGTTGTTTCCAACACTTTGTTATTGTGAACAAAGCTGCAATAAATTTGGGTGTGCATATATCTGCTTGAGTGGCGGTTATGGTTTCTTTGGGATATATTCCCAGTACTGGAATTGTTGGGTCAAATGGTGTATCTATTTGCAACTTTTTGAGAAAGTGCCATACTGCCTTCCAGAGTGGCTGCACCATTTTACACTCCCATCAGCAGTGAATAAGGGTTCCAGTTTCTCCACAACCTTGTCAGCATTTGTTGTTTGCGGTTCTATTAAATTTTGCTATTCTTTCTGGGGTGAGGTGATAGCTCAAGTTGGTTTTATTTGCATCTTTCTTAGAGCTAGGGATTTTGAACTTTTCATCATGTGTTTGTTTGCCTTCTAAATGTCTTCTTTGGTGACAACATATATTGCATTGAATGAAAGATTTTTACTTTTCAAAGAGAATGAACTGGAGGGTAGGGGTGGGCAGGGACAAAAGTGCAACAATGAATGAATGGATATCCAAAATCTCTGTAAATTTTTCATTAAAATTAATAATAATAATAATAATAAATGTTTAAAAAAGAAACATATGAGGGAGAGAACTATTTAAAAGGTATATATGATTGTGTATTATTGTCATGACAGGAGTCCAGAACTAAGGCTGCATAGTTCAGTGGACTTGGGGGGAGGAATTGTATAACAATGAAAGAATTTTTCTTTTACTTTTTAAAGGGAAGAGTCAACTGGGTCAGGTAAAGTTGGACAGGGAAAAAAGTACAACAATGAATGAATGGAAATCCAAAGTCTCTGTAAACTTTCATTAGAATCTTTGTTTCCTTGATGTTGAATTTTAATACCTATTGAAAGCTGTAATCCTTGACATTCTACAGCAAGCGCTTCAGGTCCTCCTCAGTTTTAGCAACCAGTGCTGTGTTATGTGCATAATGAAGGTTGTTGATGATTCTTCCTCCAATTCTGATGCCACATTCCTCCTCCTACAGCTCAGTGTCCCAGATGATCTGTTCTGCCTATAGTTTGAAAAGGTATGGAGAAAGAATGCATCTGTGGCATACACCGTTCCCAATTTTGAACCATGCAGTGTCTCCTTTAGCATCCTTCAATATGGCCTTTTGAGGCTTCAATTTGTTTTTCAATTTTTTCTGCTTGAGAAATACAGAGTGAGTTTCCCCCTTTTAATTCTCCAAATACAGCTCTCTGCACATTCCATTGCAATATTTCTTCTTCTTGAGCTGTCCTTTGAAATCTTCTGTTCAACTCTTTTACTTCAGCATCTTTTTATTTTGCTTTGGTTATTTGATACTCTAGTGTAATTTTCAAAGTCTCTTCTGACATCTATTTCTTTGTCCTCTTTCTTTGTAATAACCTTTTGACTTCTTTGTGGAGAATATATTTTATCATCCCACAACTAGTCTGCTCCTAGATCACCGGTATTTGCACTTCAAACTTAATCTTAAGATCATTTTTAAATTAAGATCAAATAGACTCAAGATCATATTTTGATTCTCATAGGCTTGGACATAGAATGTATGAAGGGTTAATGTTGGAAAACTAGAAATTGTGAAAAATTAAATGGAACACATGAACATTCTTGTCATTAGTGAGATGAGATGAACTGGCATTCTCTACTTTGAATCGGATAATGATTGATATACCATGATAATACTATGATATACTGAGGTAAGATAATTACATGCTGTACTATACTTGGAATAAAAAACAGAGAAAGAATGGTGTTCATTCATAGTTCAAAAGACAATCTCTTGGAAAAAATTTCACAGAGGAAGACATACAGATGGTCAACAGACACATGAAGAAATGATCTAAATCACTGGTAATAAGATAGATGCAAGTCAAAACCACAGCGAGATACAATCTCACTCCAGTAGCTGTGGCAAAGTTTAGCAGGGCATCAAGTAATAAATGTTAGAGAGAATGTGGCTTGATAGGCACTCTGATACACTGTTGGTGGGACTGTAAAATGGTACAACCACTCTGGAAGATAGTTTGGCTTTTCCTTGGAAAGCTGAACATAGAAATTCCATATGACCCAGTTATTCCACTTTGTGTCGTATTGTTGTTGTTGTTATGTGCCGTTGAGTCACTTGCGACTCATAGCGACAGTACAGCAGCCCTAAACCCTGCTCTATCCTGTGCCAATCTCACTGCCTCTGACACATCCATCCCGATTACCCCAGTCACTGAATCAATCCACCTCAAAGAGGGTCTTCCGCTCCTGTGCTGTCCCTCCACTCTGCCCAGCATGATGTCCCTCTCCAAAGACCTGTCTCTCCTTACA
>NW_006399769.1:22544038-22548291 GCF_000299155.1 Elephantulus edwardii
GGGATTGTATACCAATGATGGAGTTTTTCTTTTGCTTTTCAAGGAGAAGAGCAAATTGGGGGTGGGGGTGGGGTGGGCAGGGAGAAAAGTGCAATAATAAATGAATGGAAATCCAAAATCTCTGTAAATGTTCATTGAAATTAAAAATAATAAAAAAGGTATTTGTGATCAATAAATTGATGAATGTACAAAATTCAGGCATTCATTCTCCAATCTTATTTGTGTCACCAAGTCTGCATTTTCCAACTACAATTCTTTCTTTATTGCTTCAACTTTTGCATTCCTGACATTAATTATTATTATTGCATTTTGATTCTATGTTTGTCAATTTCAAAATGTAAATAAAAGTTGGTCGAATTCCTCAATTTCCTCATTATTGGATTTAGCTGTTGGTGCATATACTTAATTGTTTTAGCAATTCTTCTTTATTAGCATATGGATAGTATCCTATCACAGCATCATACTTCAAGAGCTGTTTTGAAATTATCTTTTTAACTCTGAATGTAACATCATTCTTTCTCAATTTTTCATTCCAAAAAATAGTAAGTCATTTGATTCTCCAATTCTCCAGTCAGTCATTTGATTCTCCAATTCTCCAGTTGCCTCTGCTAGTCCATCAAAGTTTACTAATGCCTAGTCTGTCAATCTTTATGACTTCCATTTCAATTTTTACAATTTCAAATTATCTCCATTTATATTTTGTATATTTTCACATTCTAACTATTAGCAGCTGTTTGTAGCTGTTCTTCCATATCTTTGAGCTTCTGCCAATTTGAAGGCTCTACCTCTAGTGCTGTGCCTAATTGTCTGTCGTGTAACAAAGAGCATAATTACAGAGTCAGACAATTAGGTGACTCCCATAGGAAGAGAAATAGTTTAATATAAAACTCTCAATAAAAATAACTTGAAGATTACAATGCCCAAATTAGGGGAAAGTAAGTTTTAGTTTGGAAAAAAGCATATTAAAAATGGAAAAGACTATAATAAGGCATTCTGATTCAAATCTCTTTTCTTTCACACTTCGAAATTTTCGTTAAATAAAAGGTTTGAATCAGAAAGTGTTCCAGCATGAAATCATGGTCAATGACATTTTGTAAAACAGAAGTTAATAAACTTTTATCTTAGCTTATGTGTCAATATCAATGTTACCCGCATTTTGATATAATATGCTTTTTCATATTTAATAAAACACAAAGAGATATTTTTCTTATATTCTCTGCTTTCCACCAAAATTCTTTGACATCAGCAATGATATTCTCAATACCACGGGCTTTTCCAAACGCAGCGCAAAATTTGGTAATTCTTTATCAATGTACTTACTGTACTCGTCATTTTTGGATTATCTTCAGCAATATTTGCTTGCATGTGATTCTAATGACATTTTTCTGTAATTTTCCCAATTTTATGAATCACCTTTCTTGGTCATGTCAGTTGCCTAGGTAGCTGTATTCCAAATTACCTGGCACAGACAGGTGAGCATATGTAGGCCTTCATCTGTCAGTTGAAAAATGTCAGTTGGTATTCCAGCAATTCCTGGTGCCTTATTTTTTAATCAATGTTTTTAATGCAGCTTGAACTTCTTCCCTCATCAAGATTAGCTTTTTATTTTATGGTGGTTGTTGTTGATGTTATGTGCTATTGAGTTACCTGAGACTCAGTGACCCTATGTACAATAGCCCTAAATCATGCTCTATCCTGTGCCAATATCACTGTCTCTAACACACCCACCACCAACACTCCAGACACTGAATCAATCTATCTCATCGATGTTCTTCCTCTCCTGTGCTGTTTTTCCATCATCCCAAGCATGACACCCTTGCCAATGACTGCTTCCTCCTTGCAACATGTCCAAAGTAGGTCAGACAAAGCTTCAGCATCTTTGCCTCCAAGGAGCAACCTGGTTTAACCTTATCCAGGAAGAAACTCTTTATTCTCTTAGCAAACCGTAATATATTAAATACTCTTCTCCAACACCACAGCTCAAAGGAATCAACTCTCCTTCTATCATCGCTAGCCATTGCCCAGCTTTCTGACACATAGCAAGTCTGGAGACTAAATTGCTCCAGATACAGGCAATCACTTGCTATTCATCCTGCATATAATTTTTAGTTCTTATATTTATTGCTTTTATATTTTTTATTGCTATACTAGTATATTTATAAAATTTGAACACATTGATTTCCAGACCAGATTCTTCCAATTTTCTTTACCACCTCACCCATCAAATTGTACAATCTCCTGATTAATACCCCTCTCCCCCTGCACATCCTCATCCCTCTGCTTCCACCCTTTCTCTCCTTTGAATCCTTATACTTATTCTACAATAATGATTTTATACAGTCTTTTTCCTTTTATAACTGAGTTCATTCAGCATGATGCTCTCCAGGCCCCCCCCCCCAAGTGAGGGAATAACTTACAAAATCATTGGTCCTGCATGCTGTGTGAATGTACCACACCTTCTTAATCCATTCGTTTTTAGTTGAACATCTGGGCTGTTTCCATGTTCTTGTGATGGTGAACAATGCTGCTATGAACACTGATGTACACCAATTTTTTTAAAAAATTTTATTATTTTTTGTGCGTGTATCGTCAAATTGGATCTGACTGTACAGGAGGAGACTGCCCCTCCTTCTCCAGCAGAGCATCGTGGACTCAAACCATGTACCTCTGGGATTGTAGTGCAGCTTCTTGCCACTAGGCCACCAGAACTCCCTTACCAAATATTTTTTTTAATAAAAAACACAGCTTTATTCATAGACTTCACCTGATTGTTCACACAGGAATCATACTGATTACCTCTTTGGAAAGAATCACTGCAGAAGCTCAACAAGCATTAGAACTAAGTCAGTTGCTTACTGTGGAACAGATCATCAATTACTCATGTGCAAGTTCAAATTCAAACAGAATAAAATTGCAACAAGTTCACAAGAACCTAAATATGACCTTGAGTCTTGCTCTTCAGTATTTTGGAGAGGTCTCTGACAGCAGACTTTCCCAATACAATACATCTTTTAATTTCCTGGCTGGTGGTAATAAGAGTGTTGATTGTGGAGCCAAGCAAACTAAAGCTGTTTACAGTATCAATCCCTTCACGATCCATCATGATGCTGCCGATTGGCCCAGTGGTGAGAATCTGTTTTCTTGATGTTGAGCTCCAATCCATATTGAATGTTGCAGTCCTTGACCTTCTGCAGCAAGCACTTCAGATTTTCCTCAGTTTCAGCAAGCAGGGTTGTGTCATCTGTATAACACAGATTGTTGATGAGTCTTCCTCCAATACTGATGGCACGTTTCTCCTTATAGAGTACAGCGTCCCAGATAATCTGTTCTGCAAACAGATTGAAAAGGTATGGAGTAAGACACGTCCCTGATGTACACCCATCTTAATTTTGAACCATGCAGTGTTTCCCTTGCTCTGTTCCAATTACTGTCTCCTTGTCCAAGTAAAGGCTTTGCATAAGCACCATCAAGTGTTCTGGGATTCCCATTCTTCTCAGAGTTAGCCACAGTTTATTGTGGTCCATACAGTCAAACATATATACACAGTCCTCTAGTACTCCCTGCTTTCAGCCAAGATCCATCTAACATTAGCTACAGTATCTCTAGTACAATGACCTCTTCTAAATCCTGCCTGCACTTTTGACAATTCTCTGTTGATATGTTGTTCCAGTTTTTTGTTTGTTTTATTTTGTTTTATAATCTTTAGTAGAATCTTTTATGATACCTCCTGAAATATATCTTTTTGGTACAGTGACTCTGTGTATTCCCTCCATTTTCATTTAATGGTTACTGGATCATTCAGGACTTTGCCACGGTCTCAGCCAGTGTTGCAAATCAAATCTTGAATTTGTTTTACAATTCATTCAACTTTAAAAATTCTTGGTGAGTTCTTCCCACTTTATTCTCCAACTGCAACTCTTTGCAAATTCTATAGATTCATCTCTTCTACATCAATATCTTTTCCCTTGGTTTGGCTTTCAATGCTCTAGTAAAAGTTTCAAATTCTCTTCTTACATCTCTTTTGATCTTTTCTTTCTTCCTTATCTTTTCAATGACCTGTTACTTTCTTCAAGCATGATGTCTTTGGTGGCAACCACAGTTCTTCAGTCATTAGCGCTCAATGACTCAAATTCATACTTGAGGATGTTTAAAATTCAGGTGAACTTGTTGCAATTTTATTCTGTTTGAATTTGAACTTGCACATGAGTAATTGATGATCTGTTCCACAGTAAGCAACTGACTTAGTTCTAATG
>NW_006399769.1:22548524-22552062 GCF_000299155.1 Elephantulus edwardii
CCGAATGTCTGTTTTAATTGTCCAATTGCCACAGTGCTTGTCAAAGCCAGTTCTGATTAATCTCCTTTGTCAGTGTGTCCTTTGCCATTTCCTATCACTCCTCCCTGAGAGAGACTTCATCCTGATTCATAAGGAAAGGGGAATGGCGTATTCTCTTAGCTACTTCTTACTGAAAAGGGATGCTGTGGGTTTCAGGGTGAAGATCTTCTGTCACTACTCTAAAGGGCCCCTTTGGCAGTAGGAAACACATAGACTATTATGGAGATTGATTTTTGAATTTAGATGCTCTGTTATTAATTGTGCTTAGCCGTACATGTTCATATCCTTGAAGATGTAGCATGGAGATGTTGCAACCTAGAAGACACAAATTTAACTAACAAGTTAAAAGTGCATGAGTCAAAAATTAAAAAGCAATAATATTCCGAGTAGAGGTTCTAATAGTGGCACAAATCAAGTTACAGAGGGAAGGTGATTCTTACAATAAAAGGCCTATTGACTAGCACTTTGTCTAAGTATAAGAACTAAAAAAATATATGCGGGATGAATAAATCATTGAATGTACAAAATTTAATCATTTTATTTGCAGCCTCATATCTGTCACCAAGTCTACAATTTCTTATTATAATTCCTTCTACTTTGTTTCAAACTTTTGCATCCCAGTCACTAGCTCTTATTTAATACATCTTGACTACATATTAGGTCAATTTCAGTTTGCTAAAGTTGGTAGAACTTATAAATTTCTTCATCTTTTGCTTTTGCTTTTGTGTGTGTATTTGAATAATCTATTTTCAGAACAGATTAAGGGAACACTGTATGGTTTACAATTAAGAATGATATACATCCGGGCTATGTCTTTATACTGAGCAAATAATTTGAGCAGGTGAACTTTATGAAGAAGAATGTTGTATCAGGATCAGGAAAAGAATCATAAAAAATCTTCGTGAAGAATATGACAAAATTTTACTTACTGAAAGTGGGAGGACTTGAATCACTTGTTGCAGAATATCAAAACTATAGCCCTCAATACAGATTACATTTCAATATGAAGAACACAGAGATCCTCACCATTGGGCCAATAGACAACATTATGGCAGATGAAGAAAGATTGAAGTTGTCAATGATTTTGTCATAGTTAAATCTCCATCAATGCCCTTTGTACCAGGAGTCAAAGAAACAAAAGACTATTACACTGGGAAAGTCAGCTGTCAGGGATTCCTCCAAAGTACTGAACAAAAGTGATATCAGCTTAAAGATTAAGGTGTGCTTGATTACAGCCATGGATTTCTTTTTTTTTTTTTTTTTAGCTATGGACTTTTCAATCACCTGCTATGCATCTGAGAACTGGACAACAAGAAAAAGTGACAGAAGAATTAATCCCTTTGAGCTGTGATTTTTGAGGAGAGTGCTGAATATCCCGTGGACTGCTAAGAGCGCGAACACATGTTTGGGACAAAGTGAAGCCAGAGTGTTATTTTGAGGCAAGGACAGTGAAGTTTCATCTCACATACTTTGGGCATGGTAGGAGAAGGTAATCCTTGGAAAAGGATAACATGGTTGGAAATATGATGGGTCAGAGATGATAAGGATGACACAGGAAAGGACAGGTTTCAGATTTGTTGTTAATAGGGACACTATGAGTCATAATCAACTCCGTGTCAATTAAAAATTTAACAACAAGCCTGAGTGGGGTTGTTGTTTTTTTTGTGGGGGGGGAGTGTGTTGATTCCCCCTCCCCCCTTATCTTAGCAGTCTTATTTTTATTTATGTTCTTCCTTTTGGTATGACTAAAATTCCTTAATATAGCATAAAAAGCCCTTAAGTAAGAACCTATGTCTTGCATTGATCTTTAGATGCTCTCTGTATACTCTCTGTTTTGTCTTTGCATAGCAAAACTCCAATCAGTCCTTTTGATTTACTTTCTTGTCTTTGTATATTTACACACATGGTCCGAGGCCATCAGCTGCTCTGCAGAGGAAGGATAGGCAATCTCCCCTCATGCAATTAACGGCCTTTGAAAACCCCCAGAGGTTCAGCTATGGATTGGTTCTGACTTTATGGTACCCAACAACATCTTACACGAAATATTATTTTCTCTTTAAGTTTTACGGTTAAATGCCTCTGCCTGAGATAAACCTTCACTGACTCTATTTTTTTTTTAAATCAGAATGTACCTCTTCCAGAAAACAGACTACTAACTGGAGCTTATCTTTCTTTGTATAAATCATTCCTTTGAATAGATTTTTTTATTTATTATACACTAAGGATTCTACTTGTACACACAGTCCTACAAGGAGGAAACTGGATAAATTGAATTCATAAATTCTCTCTGGATTCCATGGATAGAAATGACCATTCAGGTAAGACATGGCTAAGTTGACATTTGAACCCATATCTCTGATTTCTCATTGCAGTGTGTCAGCCTACCTCTGTAGGAGTTACGTTCACGATTCTCTTACTGTGTCTTGTATCTGACGTCTAGAGTTCACAAAATCTGTAAAGTGGGCATTCTTCTCACCATTTTAAAAACTAGAACACTGAAATTTCAAGAAGTTGAGTAATATAGCAGAAGTCACACAACTTGTTTATAATAAGACAGCTTGTTTATAATAAGACAGGGCCTGCATCTATGACAAACACCAAATCACATACTTTCCCTTTTATTACTCAATGGCTTGCCATTAGACTTAGCAATATATCCGTAGGGGGGAAAACCCAAAACTGTTACAGGCCTCTTTTATTCTTTTCAAATGATTAAAGAGTGGGAAAAACTTTGATAATGGGATTGCATAAAAATGGGGTACTCTTTCACTGACTCTAAAGTTAAATTAGTCTCCTCTCTCATATAAATTCATAGATCTTTGTTTTTCCTCTCAGTGTATATAACAATCTCTGTATTTCTCATAAAGTCAGAAAATAAGGTAGGCTAAGACTATATCTGTTTTGGTCATGTATGTACCACATGTTTCAGATATCATCCTATTTTCCTTGTCACCAAAGTAAAATATGGAGTTTTAAACATCTTATTTTCATCATATTTCTTTTTATGTAAAATACTTCATAAATAGGGTGATGATAACAATAAATAAGATTATGATGACTCATAAAGAGTAGTAAAGAAGCCAGTAGTTAGTTTTCATGCTGTTAACTATAACTTAGGTGGTTTGAACTAACTAGTTGCTCTGAAGGAAAAATTTAAGGCAATCTTTTCCTGTGAAGATTCATAGTCTAAGAAACCCAAGGGAGGCCATCATGAGTTGAAGCTGAGTCAAATGCAGTGGATTTTAATGACCTATATGTGAATGTGGAGGCTCTGGTGGCCCAGTGGTAAGAAGCTGCTCAGTAATCCCAAAGGCTTGTAGTTTGAATACATCAGCTGCTCCACAGGAGAAGGCGGGGTAATATATCGTGAGCAAATTATTGCCTCTGGATGGTCAATCATGAGTCCTTTCTGACTCAATGATAGAAAGCAATAATAAACATGTGAATATAAATAATATCACCATTTTTATGAACAAGCAATATATATATGTTTTATTTA
>NW_006399769.1:22552162-22557634 GCF_000299155.1 Elephantulus edwardii
TGTATATATATTTATTTTTTGTTGTTGTTAGGTGCCATCTAGTATGACTCATAGCAATCCTAGGAACAAAAGATCTAAACCCCGATCTATCCTGTACCATCCTTACACTTTCTGACACACAAGAGCCTATTGCAGCAGTACCATGTCAACCCACCTAGATGGTGGTTTTCCTTTCCTTCACAGACTCTCCACCCTTTCCAGCTTCATGTACTTCTTCAAGTAATAGCCTCTCTTAGGAACACGCCAAAAATATGTAAGGCAAATCCTCCAAAGAACACTCTGGCTGCACCATCTCCTAGACATATCTGCTTGTTCTCTTGGTCGTCCATGGAATGAATGTTCAGGACTCTTTTCCAACACCACAGATCAATGACATCAATTCTTTTTCTGTTATCCTTTTTCACTGACTAGCTCTCAGATACACAGCAAGTAATCAAAAAGACCATGTCCTGAATCAAATGTATAGTAGTCCTAAAACTGAGGCCTTCTCCTCAATAATTTGAAGAAATCCCTAACTGCAGATTGTCCCAGTTGCAATGTGTCTCCTCATTTCCTAACTTATGGTACCAAGGGTGTTAATTGTGAATCCAAGCAAGATGAAGCTGTTGACAGTTTCAATCTCTTCTCCATCTATCATGACACTGCCTATTGGTCCAGTAGTAAGAATCTTTATTTTCTTGATACTGAGATGCAATCCATATTGAAGGTTTCATTCCTTGATCTTCTGCAACAAGTGCTTCAAGTCCTCCTCACCTTCAGCAAACAACATTGTGTCATCTGCATAACGCAAGTATTGATGAGGCTCCCTCCAATCCTGATGCCACACTCCTTAAAGTCCAGCTTCTTGGATAATTTGCTCAGCGTATATATTGAATAGGATTGGAAAGAGAATACAACCCTAATGCATTCCCTTCTCAAATTTAAGCCATGCTCTGTTCACAAAATAGCCTCCTTGTCCAGGTATAGGTTCTGCCTGAGCACAATTAAGTGTTCTGGGATTCCCATTTTTCTCAATGTCAGCCACAACTTCTTATGATCCACACAGTCAAACGTCTTTACATAATCAATAAAGTATAAAGACACGCTCTTCTGGTATTCTTTACTTTCAACCTGGATCCATCTGACATCCGCAATGACATCCCTTGTCCCATGGCCTCTTTAAATCCTGCTTGAACTTCTGACAGTTCCCTATCTATGTACTGTTCTAGCGGAATGAACTTCAGCAGAAATGATCTTGAGGCATTGAACACCCGTGGTCAAAGACCAGATGAGGTGTGGGATGATATCATCCATGAAGAAAGTAAAAGGTCATTCATTACAAGTGATTCCTATGCAGCCCATTATGTGAGATCCATGTGTAAAGTCATAGTTTGTATCTTTTTTAAAAAGGTATTTGCAATGAATAAATCATGAGTGATCTTTGCTTGCATGTGATATTAATGACTAATGATATTGCTAATTTCCACGTTCAGTTGGATAACTTTTCTTGGGAATGGGAATGGGAACAAATTTGGATCTCTTCTAATCTGTTGACCAGACAGCTGTCCTCCAAATTTCCTGTTATATACTAGTAAGCCCATCCAAGGCGGCATTTGTTAATTGAAATAAATCAATTGGCATCCCATCGATTGATGGGGTCTTATTTTTGTCAATGCCTTCAATGCAAGATCTACTTCCTCCTTCAATCATCCTTGGCTCTTGGTCATGTAATACTTCCAGAACTTTTTCTTTCAGTGCCGATCAATTCCTTTTAGTAGAGTGATTCTGCATTCCTTCCATATTTTGATGCTTTCTGGGTCATTCAATATATTGCACATAGCATCATTCAATATTGCTTCACAAAGCTAAAATTTGTTTTTTGGTTTTTTCAGCTTGAGAAATGCAGAAGTTCTTACTTTTTTAGTCTCCATTTCCAGTTCTCTGCTCATTGCATTATAACACTTTGCTTTGTCTTTACAAGCTGCCCTTTGAAACCACCTGTCAAATTCTTTCACTTCGACATGTTTTCCTTTTGTTTTGGCTTATTGATTCTCCAGTGCAATCTTTAGAGTCACTTCTAACATCCATTTTGGGTTTTTCTTTCTGCTCTGTTTCTGTAATGACCTTTAACATTATTCATGGACGATATCCTTGATATCATCCCACAACTCATCTTGTGTTTAATCATTGGTATTCAATGCCTGAAACGTATTCTTAAGATGATCTTGAAATTCAGATGGACTTGATTCAAGATTATCTCTTGGTTCCTGCGGACTTAGTTTCATTTTTATTTGCCTCAATTTGAACTTGAATATATACCATGGATTGCCAGGAGAACAAACAGGTTCATCCTGGAGAGAATAAAACTAACTGCTCCTTGGAGTCAAGGATTCTGAGGCTTTGTCTGACATACTTTGGACATGTTGCAAGGAAGGACCTGTCCTTGGAGATGGATGTCATCTTTGGAAAGGTGAAGGAACAGCACAAGAGAGGAAGACCTTTGATCGATTCAGTGACTGGGGTAATGAGGGTAGGTGTGTCAGTGAAAATGAGTTTGGCATAGAACAGGTTTCAGGGCTACTGTACATAGGGTTGCTTTGAGTTGTAAGCAACTCAACAACACATAATAGCAACAACAATGAGCAATTGATGACCTGAAACACAGTTCGCTCTTGGTTTAGTTTAGACTGTTGATATTGAGTTAATTTCATAAATGTAGTCAATCTGATTCTTATACAGCCCATCAGGTGAAGTCCATATGTAATGTCATTATTTGTGTCTTTTAAAAATGGTATTTGCAATGATTAAATTATTATAAATTAAAAATTCACTCATTCTATTTCCAGCTTCACTTCTATCACCAAGTCCATATTTTCCAACTATCTATTCCTTCTTCATTGTTTCACACTTTCTTATTCTAGTCACCAATTACCATCAATGTATCTTGATTACATATTTGGTCAATTTTGAATTGGCAAAAATTAGCAATTTCCTCCTCTTTGACTCTAGATATAGGATAATAGTCATGTCAACTGGACTTTCTTGTATGTGTATGAATATTATCCTATCACTCAAGAAATTGTATTTTAGGATAGAACTTGAAATTTACTTTTTTATGATGAATGAACATCATTCTTCCTCTGTTTTTCATTCCCTGCTTAGTATTCCATATGATTCAAAGTGGTCAAAGCTGGTCTATCTAATCTCACTAATGTCTAGTATGTTGATATCCATGCATTCCATTTCATTTTAACAAGTTTCAGTTTTCCAACATTCACGCTACGTACATTCCATGTTCCAATTATTAAACGATGTTTGTTATAGGTTATTCCTAATTTCAACTGACTTCAAACCTGCGCTTTATCACTACATGACTATCCTCTTTCTGTTGTTATTGTTTGCAATTTGCAGCCTCTGAAAACCCACTTGATTTTCAACTATGAGTTAGCCCCAGTCTAATGCATCTAACAACGTAGCATCCCACATCTATAACATCATTATAACTATAGTTGTTGTTAGATGTCTTCAAGTCTATCATGATTCAATGTGATCCTGTGAACAATAGATTTAAGCCTTGCACTTATACACCAACCTTACAATCTCCACAATGGTCAAGCTTATTCCATTGTCACTGTGTCGATCCATATAGGCAAAGGTCTCCTCTTTTGCTAAATCTTTATTTTTCACTTCATGATGTCTTTTTCCAATAACTGGTTCTTTCTGACAATATGACCAAAATATGTGATATGTCATCATCCTTGTCTCTAGGAGCAACCTAGTTTTTATTTCTCCAAGAAAAAAAAATAAAAAGTTAGTTCTTTTGGCAGCACGTGGAGTATCCAGTTATCTTTGCCAACACCTCAATTCAAAAGCATGTTGTTTTTCAGTCTTTCTTAGTCATTGTTCAACTTTCAGAAGCATATAGAACAATTAAAATTACAAAGATTTGCTACATTCTTCTTCATATTGTCCAGTTTCTCTAATTATTTGTTCAGCACACATATGAGTAGGTATGAAGAAAGATAAGACCATAAAGTTCTGGTAGGGTTATGCCTTGATTTATGCACAGACTTCTCATGAGCATAAGTAATTGTTCTAAGATTCCTATTCTTCTCAACTTTATCCATACATTATTACACACATAGCCAAATGTATTTTATTGTCAGTACAACACAAATATCTTCATGACATGCTGTTTAAAGTCAGAATACATCTGTCATCAGTGGCGTTACCCCTTCTTTAAAGACCTCTTTTGAATCCAGTTCAAAAAACTGACAGCTCCATATGAATGTGTTGCTGTAGCTACTTAGAACAATTTTTGACTGAATTTTACTTGCTTAGAATATTACTCAATAATTTACAAACTTTCTTGGATTACTTTAAAAAAAAAAACAAAACAGTAAACACGGATCTCTTTCAGGCAATTGGCCAGGTAATTCATCTGTTTGTACAAACATCATAATGAGTGTATTCCATCAATTCCTTTGGCTTATGGGTAGGGTGTTGCACTGCCACTCTCAAGACACACCTTCCTAATCCACCCCGCTCCTACATGGAAGGAAGATGGGCAGTCTCCTGCCATGCAATTTAAGGCCTCTGAAAATTCACTGGAAATTCAGTTGTGATTCAGTGCCAACACAATGGTAATGATGGGTTTTTTGAGTTTTGCTGTTGTTGTTTTTGCCAATCTCTTCATTGCAGTCTGAACTTTTTGTCAGTATTACTGATTCTTGATCATATGCTGCATCCTGAAATGTGTAGTGTCAACCAATTATTTTTGGTTCAATGACCTTGTATCTCTTTTCCATCCTCTTCTGATGCTTTCTGTGTCATTCAAGATTTTTCCCAGAGAATCCTTCTTTAAAGGCTTGAAATTCACCTTCCACTCTTTCAGCTAGAGAAATGCAGAGTGTATTCTTCTTTTTTTAATTCTTTTTTTTTTTTTGAGAGAAAGAGAAAAAACTGAGGTTTATTAGACATTCAGAACAGACTATGAATGGGTCAGGACAGACTGACCTTGTTTTTCTTTTACAAAAGGGTTTATATATCCTTTGGGGAGTGGGGTTTGAACAGTTGATTAGTGCATTTCTCCTAATGGACATTGGTGACTTTTGGCCATCTCATTTATCTTGTCCTTGAGTCTGTTGTTTTACCACATTCCTTGAGAGTCTGTTTTTATTGTCATGTAGCCGAGGCATTCCTTGAGGATAGGTTTCTATCGTTATATTGCCACAGTCTTTGTCAAAACCATTTCTGATTGATCTCCTTTGTCAGCATTCCCTGCCAATTTTATTTATGAAACAAACTCCAGGAGGCCAAGCGCTCACTCCTGGACCTTAGGGACTTCCTTCTAACTTCTACAGCTACAGAAGGTGGAAAGAAGGTTAGGGTCAGCCAAGGGGAGCGCTGGGTCACCCCTTTCCTGCACCATTGTAGGGGTACAGGCTCATCCCTGAGGAACAGGCTGTGCCCACGTCCCCTTAGGCAGTTTTT
>NW_006399769.1:22558679-22564974 GCF_000299155.1 Elephantulus edwardii
CACCAACAGTGAATCAGGGTTCCAGTTTCTCCACAACCTCGCCAGCATTTGTTGCTTGCTGTTCTGTTAAATTTTGCTATTTTGACTTCTTAAAGCACCTTTTGAAATCTTTACTTCAGCTCTGTTACTTCATTATTCTTTCAGTTTGATTTCTCTATGTTGAAGATTAAATTTTAGAGATTGTTCTGATAATAATTTTGTTCTTTTCTTGCGTATCTGGTCTTTGGTCATTAGTAAAACTAATTAAAACTTTTAGGGAGTTCTGTTGACCTATTGGTAAGGGGCTGCACTGCCAACCTGAAGGCATATGGTTCATTCAAATCCACTAGCTGCATTACTGGAGGAAGATGTGCAGGCTCCACGTGTGTGATTTACTGCTTCTGAAATTCCATTGAAGACTCATTATACAATACATAACAAAAACAATAATAACTTTTACCACTCTATACAAATTCTTTCTAAATTTCACTTCCTAAACAGAGGACAAGATGCTATTTTTTTATTTCTTTTGACTCATTGTGACTCCATATGTGCCAGAATAGAACTGTGCTCCATTAAACTTTTAATGATTGATGTTTGTTTTTGTTTTTTTGTTTGTTTGTTTTTTTCAAAAGTTACAGCTGCAGTTTTCTTTTGAGGCTTTCTCAGTGAAATCAAACCCCTAACCTTTTACCTTAAATCTCATTATCTCCCTGTTTGCATCATGTAAAGCTGAGAAGAAAGAAATGCTACAAAAATACTGATTCCAAGGAATTCAATCCACTCTGTGGGAGCAATAATGATGTATTTTAGACAATTCAGTGTTGATTATGTGACTTCAAAGAGTTATCTTCCTGCTGTGGTAAATAATCTCAGGAGTTGAAGTTGCTTACAGATGGCACATAGAAATACATATGTCGTTCATTTTAGTGCTGTCAATAGATTTTTTTGTAATTAATCTTATTAGTAATTTAGTATTTCAGAGTACTGTAATGGTTTAGAAAGTGGCAGCTCTTCTAGAATCGTAATGTCATTTCATATTTATCTTTTACAGATATCCACATTCTTAAGCTTTTACTGAGGTTTGTTCTTCAGTTTCTTTTCTTGACAGATGCTATTTTACTGTTAAAGGGAAAAGTAAAGACATGAAGAAACCAGAGATTGAGGGCTAAGTGACAGAGTTTTACTGCCAAGAAGAACTCAATTCAGCATAATCTTGTGTTGAAAGTTATGCTGAAGAAGAGCAACTTAGATATATTTTAATGGTAAATTATCAGAGACATTAATCCATATTAGAAAAGCTAAAGAAGTACTGCTGATCTGTTTGCTGCATAAACACTGGATTGACTGACAGAAGTCAGCTGCATATCATACGTGCAATCTTTCCTGGCAGTATTGTATGTCCATGGTTTTTCTTGTTTTTCCCTCTCTTCACTTTATTTTTATTTTATATTTGTTTGTATACAAAATTTCTGTGCATTGTGTATCATTCATGTACATTACTTTTCACATATTACTACATTGACATTACATTTCAAACAACTGGTCATATACAGTATGTTTTATTATATAAATCATCACTGATCAGGTCTCTATGCATATCACCTCCTAACTGACTAACTTGTAATTTTATAACTGGCATAAATATATAGACAGATATTTGATAAAATTGCAACAAAAATCACCAATGCAGAGAATAAAAGTTATTTATCCACAACAACAACTTTCACTGGAACAATAGATTTTTTAATTGTGCGGCTAACACAAAGGCAGACAAATGGTTTGAACCCACAAACTTATCAATGGGTAAAAGATAGGCAATCTCCTCCTATATGATTTACAGCCCTT
This sequence comes from Elephantulus edwardii, assembly GCF_000299155.1. Classification (NCBI taxonomy): domain Eukaryota; kingdom Metazoa; phylum Chordata; class Mammalia; order Macroscelidea; family Macroscelididae; genus Elephantulus; species Elephantulus edwardii. Next base: position 22,560,507 of record NW_006399769.1, read on the forward strand.
GAAAACCCATTAGAGGTTTAGCTATGAGTCGGTTTGGACCTAACAATACATAACAAGAAAAACTACAAAATGGCATAACAGCTGTCCTCATAGACTAAATAAAATAATCTGTAGTAAATGGAAGACAATATAAATGAATTAAGTATTTATATCTGCATCTGTCCTCCTTGATTCCAGCAAGCAACATTGTCTCTGTGCAACTGAGGTTGTTAATAACTCTTCCTCCAATCCTAAAGCTACACTCTTCTTCACAAAATCTAGCTTCTCAAATTATTTGCTCAGCATACAACTTGAATATATATGGATACAGGTTAGATCTTTGATGCACACTTTTCTCAGTTTTGAACCATTCTTTATTTATTTTTCTCTATTCAGACAAGTTCTTCTTGGTCTAGGAACAGATTTCATATAAGCATAATTAAGTGTTCTTGAATTCTCATTCTTGTCAAGGTTGGCCATAGCTTATTATGATTCATACAGTTAAAAGTCTTTGTATAGTCAATAAAACAAAATTAGTCATTTTTTCTGGTATTCTCTGTTTTCAGTCAAGGTCCATTTGACATCAGCAATGACTTCCCTGGTGTCACAACTTCTTTTACACCCATGCTGAACATCTGGCAGTTCTGTCAGTGTGCTTTTCGAGTCATTTTCGAGTGATCTTCAGCAATACTTTCTTCGCATGTAACATTAAATATTGTTGTTGTTGATTGCCTTCGAGTCGAGTATGACTCATAGCAACCCTATGAGCAAAAGGCCTAAAGCCCCTCTACAACTATTGACATTATCAAAGTTCATATTGTTCAATAATTTCTACATTCAATAGGCTCACCTCTTTTGGGATCAGAAAAAACATTAATCTATTCCATATTGCTGTAAGTGAAAAGGACTTGAGGCACTTGACCCTGAGACCAAGGATTACAGCCTCCAGTATAGAACCTCAACATCAAGAAAACAAAAATCCTCACCAATGGCAATATTATAATAGATGGGGAAAATATTGATATTGTTAACTTTATCTTGTGTGGATCCACAGTCAACACCCATGGTGCCAACATTCAGGAGATCAGGAGGCATACAACATTGGGAAAGTCTATTGTCAGAGATCTTTCCAGAGTCCAGTGACATCAGTTTAAAGATTAAGATGTGCCAGATTCAAGTAATAATCTTTCCAATCACCTGCTATTCATCTGAAAGGTGGACAATAAATACAGACAACAGAGGAAGAATCAATTCCTTTGAGTTGTAGTATTAAAGAGCACTGAATATACCATGGATTACTGTAAGAACAATTAGTCATATCTTGGACCAAGTGAAACCACAGTGCTCTTTGGAGGCAAGAGTGGCAAAGTTTCATCTCATATAATTTGGATAGGCTGTTCAAAGAGGTATTCCTTCGAGAGCAATATCATGCTTGGAAAAGTGGAGAGTCAACAAAAGAGAGGAAGATCTTTTACTAGATGGGTTGATACAGTGTCTGTGGCTATGGGCTCAAGCGTGTCAAATATCATAAGGATGACACAGGGTAGGACAAGGTTATGATCTGTGTTTCATGGAATCAGTAGGGTTGTACCCCACATAACAAGAACAACATCAATATCTGAACAAAGAATTGATAAACCAAATATTTTATTTTTTTGTTTGTTTTAATGTATCCCATGATTTATTACAAGATTTTGAGTACCATATTATTCTACAGCCTGACAAAACTCAATGTGTCATTTGAAAGTTGCAGAAGAAATTGTACAACTAAAACAAAATGCTCTTTAAATATAATCTCTGTTATGATGTTCTTAAATTTTACATTGTTTTTGCTTCTTTTATCATTCCATTACAGAGTGATATTATCACTAAAGAATAAAATGATCTGATTTGTTGCAGAGATTCTCAGGGAATTTCCGAATCCATTATTTTTTAACATCTATTCCAGTTTCCCAAATCCCTCGCTATCTAATCACAAGATTCTGTTTTGTGTTGTGTGGGGATTTTTTAGATATTAGAAGAGATAAGTTAGTGGACTTTGGAAATTACATGTATTATAACAAAAGCAAGAAATCTTGAATGTCCCCAAATTTTCCACTTTTTCTCTACTGGCTATGTATTTTACTCAGTATTTCTAGCTCTCAGCATTTTTATTTTAAGCGCTCATTATTATTCCAGGCTACTTAAATCCAAACCTACTTCTTAACAGTAGATTAACACATAGAGTATAATAACACATTTATTTAATATGATGAACAGAAATAACCATTTCATGTTAGGATCCAAACTAGAGGGAAGGAGAAGAAAAGATATTAGTGAGTAGTCTCCTTGCTCATGGATTAAGAACAGATTCATAGCTGATCTTTCACTGGTTTTTAAAAGTTGTTCTTCAAGTAGATTGCCCATCTTTCTCTAGGAGCTGCTGATTTAGCCAAACAACCAGAAAGATGTGCTTTGTTTGTTTGATTGTTTGTTGTTTTTTTGTTATTGTACAATTCACCACACAGGAGGCCACCAGTTCTCTCTAGTGCAAGTTGCAAAGTTAGCAATAAGCACTTGGTAATTTTTCATTTTTCTCACTGCCGTTGAGTTGTTCATACTCTTAGCTAATCCTTTATCTGCTTTCAAAGGGTGTAAATCACGATGAGAGTAGATTGTTCTTTTTTCATCAGTGGAGTCTTTGGTTGGATCCATCCTCCAAAGGCATGTAGGTTTTTTGGTTAGCAGTGCAACTCACTATTGACTCGTCAAGATGCCATAGACGACAGTGAACTGAGGAAGTCGGTTTCTGACTTTAAAGAACCAATGAAGAATCTACCATTGTCTTCTGCTTTATTCTCAGTCATATAGCACTGCACATTGTGCTTAAGCAATGTGCCTTATATCAATTGTAACCTTCAGTGTGGGCAGTTTTATTTTTCTTAAGGACTCTCCACTCCTCATCAGTCACATTCAGAATCCAAAGTCACTCTCCTCTCCAAAAAGTAAAGCTAGTCTTTCCTTATTCAAATCAATATTATTCTCAAATTAATGTGTTAATAAACTTTTATTAGTATTTATGATTATGGATGATAGAAGAAGGAGTTAAAAGTGAATAAATTATGTCTTGTCCCTGGACAAAAAATTATTGGCTACTGGTGGCTTAGTGGTAAGGACTTGGACTGTCAACTCAAAGTTTTTTGAAAGAAAAGCAATCTCCTCCCCTGTGATTTACTGCCTCTGAAAACCTGCTGGCTGGTCAGCTATGCATCAGTTCCAACTAGACAGCACATAGCAACAACAATAATGAAGATCCCAACATCAGAAGAAAAAGGAAAGCTACTTTAGAGAGAATGGAGTTAATAGGGTTTCGTTCCTGAATGCACTTAATGCTATGACATTGCTATATTTGAAAGAGTTACCCAAGATTGTTTGCGAGTAAAGAAGCAATACATGTGCATCACACTACACCCTTAGTTCATTGGAGGTTTATCAGATCTGTAGTCTGCCTTAATAATAGATAACAACAAGGTGAGTGTTGCTTAGGTTAAAAAGAACTACAAAAACTCTGAGGTTTGCCTTAATTTATGAGTTACTATTGTCATAATTCTTCTGACATTTACTACTTTTTCACATTGAACTATATTTTAAATACATCTGATTTTGAACTTGTAGTATATTAACTATATCTCATTAATATTTACAGAACATTTTTATTTCACAATCAATTTGTAAAAGCACTTGAATTATTGAGGAAAACTGTTTTTCCACACACAAAGAAATGCTAAATGATCATAAGTAGGGAATGGGAAAAGAAAGTGTTGAGTCATTGAGGATAATCAGGACACTGAGAAATAATTTGTCCGAGGCATAATGGGAATGAGTAGAGAAAACCTCCAGTTTTAATAAGTGCAGTCTCTGTGCTTTTAAGCAGACAGGATTTTGAAAAACTCTTGGGTTAAAAGTCCACATTTAAAATAGTGGATGAAGAACTTTGTTCTTTAAATATGTGAGATAGTCTCTTGTGAGAGTAATTGACTAGTCTAACTAAAATGAAAAGCCTTAGAGAGAGAACAGAGAAGTAGAACGGTTATTCAAAGTAAAAGAAAAACTTACTTAGTTTACTAGTAAAGGACAATGAAACCTAGGCTTGATCAAGGGAAAGCCCTGACATAAGCAAGGAAGAGTCTTGTTACTCAAAATGAAGAGGATCCCACTCTACTGACAAGGTATTTAAGCAAGGTATTTGCTTTACTTGGCTGGAAAATTTTTAGGAAAAGAAAGAAAAGGCAAAAATATTTGAGATCTATCCTATTAATGGATAATTTCCAGTGTCCTAAATTCTGGAGAGAGTTCGTATGAATAAAATATTAAGGAAATATCACTCTATACTGCCACATATACATGAGATTAGTAGGCATCATACGAACTTCAAATATTCTTTTGTTAAATTATATTTACATGTTGAATAGGGTAGAGCAGCTGAAAATTAATTGTTGTTGTTGTTGTT
>NW_006399769.1:22566009-22573367 GCF_000299155.1 Elephantulus edwardii
TCCCTGCTTTCAGCCAAGATCCATCTAACATCATTAGAAGTGAGAATAAAACCATTTGATCCTGACTAGTGAAATCCCCTGTCAAGCAAGATCCACACTCACTCCATACTCAAAACCCAATTCAAAGTGGATCATTGACTTACGACTAAAACCGAGGACTATAAACTTCATTAAAGAAAAGCTTGGAAGATCTCTAACAGTCCTATTCTACAACATTAACAGTCTTCCAAGCATCCTGGAAAATGTACAACCAGGAGAGTATAAAATAGATGAATGGGAATATCTAAGAATAAAATCCCTATAGACATCCAAAAAAATTCTCCAACAGGGTAAAAAGGGAAGCCATAGATTGGGATAAAAATATTTGGTAATGACATGTCAGAGAAGATAAAGGTAAATAATCCAACTGAAAAATGGGCACAGAATAGCAACAGACACTTCACCAAAGAAGATATTCATATGGCCAATAAGCACATGAAAATGTTCAAAATCCCTAGCTCTAAGAGAGATGTAAATCAAAACAACTATGAGATATCATCTTGCCCCAGTAAGAATAGCAAAATTTAACAGAACAGCAAACATCAAATGTTGATGAGGTTATGGATAACATGGAAACCTTGTTCACTGTTGGTGGGAGTGTAAAATGGCGCAACCACTATGGAAGGCTGTATGGAGCTTTCTGAAAAAGTTGGAAATAGAAATACCATTTGAGCCACCAATTCCGCTATTAGGAATGTACTCCAAAGAAACCATAACAGCCACACAAGCAGATATATACACACCCATGTTTATTGTGGCTTTGTTTGCAATAGAAAAGGGTTGGAAGCAAACTAAGTGCCCATCAACAATAGAGAAGCTGTGGTATATTCAGAGAATGGAATACTATACTGTACTGAAAAACAAGGAACTCATGAAATATTCAAAATGGGTGACCTTGGAGGACATCATGGTAATTGAAATATCCAAGTCACAAAAGGACAAATATTGCATCATGCCACTGAGGTAAAATGGGACTAACATTGGGGTTGAGGGGAGACTGAGAAAGATGGGATAAACTATGTATAAAGCATTGAAACAGATGAGGGAGAAAACTCTTTAAAGGGGATATCTAATTAGGTATTATTGTCATGATAGGAGTCAAGAATGAAGGCTGCATAGTGGGGAGGGATTGTATAACAATGGAAGAATTTTTTTTTTTTTTACTTTTTAAAGAGAAGAGTTAATTGAGGAGGGGGGGTTGGGCAGGAAGAAAAGTGCAACAATGAATAAATGGAAATCCAAAGTCTGTAAATTTTTAATAAAATTAATTTTTAAAAAGAAGAAGGAAAAAAAGAGTTAGTATAAAAACAAGAAAAATTTATTCAACTGGGAGAGAAGAAAGTGAAAGACAATGGGAAAGTAATTCAAGCCTGTGACATTGTTTTCTTGGTTTGCCCAGACTATTGTAAACTTCTTTCCAGGAAACCTATCTATGTACCTTTCTCTAGAACTGAGTAGTGCATCTCTTACAAATCAAGTAAATATATGTTAATACTTTAAACATGTAGATAGACGAGGCTATTACTTGTAAAGGAACACCATACTTGGAAAGGTAAAGGATAAGTAAAAGAGAAGACGACTTCCAATAAGATGAGTTGACACAGTCACTTCAGTAAAGGGTTCTAATATATCTGAGATGATGAGGATGGGACAGGATTGGGCAGGCTTCAGGTTGGCCGTTCATAGGGTTGCTATGATAAGTCTTGTTCAATGGTATCTAACAACAAAACAACAGTTGTATTATTGGTTATCTACCTATCAACTTTCCAATGCATATCATTTCCTAACATTTCTCTCCTAGTCAGGGAAATCTTGATTTTTACAATTCAGTATTTATTATATGAATGCAGAAAAGGGCATAAAAAGATGAAGTTCTTAGGTAAAATATCTTAACACGTCTCATGACTGCTGATGCTAAGTATCTGACTGAATAATAATCAAAACTTTGTCTTTCCTAATAAAGAAAGTAACACAAATATTTTCATGTATTTGTAGTATGTTTTAAACCATTTTATAGTAGGAATCTCTGGTGATGTAGTCTGCAGGGAGTTGTGCTGCTAATTCAGAGACCATACGACTCTGGAAATTTGAATACAGCAGCTGGCTTAGAAAGAAAAACTGAGCAATTTCCTTCTGTGTGATTTACAGCATTGGAGACCCAGTAGAGGGCCTGCTGTACGAACTGATTCCGACTTGATTTCAACTAGCTGATTTGTTTTTACTTAAGAAAACATTTCAAAGAGTTACTATTATAATCACAGATAACAGGTTAGTTTTAATACTAAAACAATAATTATTTATTAAAGGTTTATTAACAGATGCTGTCTGTGTTAGGTATTATGAAGTCTACTCCAACTCATGATGACTCAATACATAACACAATTAAACACTGCCTAATATCCCTTCATCCTCACAGTAGTTGTCATATCTGAGGCCATCATTAAAACCATTTTATCGACCCATTTCGTTGCGAATCTTCCTCTTATTTGTTCATTCTCTATTATACCAAACATGATGTCCTTTATCAAATGCTGTTCCATTTCAATAACAACCGTATAAGACTAAGTCCCTCAAAAGTAACATTCTTTTGTACTGTTTCCAAGATAAATATATACGCTAATAGTCCATTGTTATTGCTACATGCCTTTGAGTTGCTTGCTACTCAAAGCAACTCTAAGTACAACATCTCTGAACTCTGCTCTATCCTGAGCCGTTCTGCTTACAACTGTTCCTCCTCAGTTATGTTTCACAGTAAGAGATCTCAACTTCTGGTGCCATATCTGCTCATATCTACTTTAAGTATCTTGCTTTCTTGGACCTAGGGTTTTCCAAGGCTTGTTATTTAAGAAGTAGATGACCAAAAAAAAAAAAAAAAGAAGTAGATGACCAATACCTCTTACTAGTCTGTCTTAATTTGGTAGTCCATGGTATATGAAATATTCTCTGCCAATGTCATAATTTCTTGGTTTTGCTTTTATGCTTTCTATTTTCACAGACATATAGTAATATTGAAGATATCATAACTTTTGGACTGGTACACTCATTCCTCAGAGTGCCTTTTTTATTTATGAACACTTTGAAGAAACTTTTATTGTAGATTTATCTGACACTGTATGTTATTTGATTTTTTGACAACTTTTTATATGGACACTAATTGTGAATAGTAGTAAAAGGAAATCCTTGACATTTTAGTATTTTCTGTGTTTATTATGTTGTTAAATAGTCCAATTATAAGAGTTATATTTCTTTCTTCTTGAACTATAATCCATATAATCTGAAGGCTATAGCCTATGACTTTTATCAGTAAGCATCCCAAGTCTTCATTTTCAGCAAAAGCAACATTGTGTCACATGCTTGTGAATCAGTCTTCCTCCAACACTGATGCCAGTTCTTCTTTGCATGTCAAGTTATTTGCACACTGAAGACACTGAATAAATATGGTGAGATAATATAACTCTACTGAAAACCTTTCTTGATTTTAAATTATGAAGCATCTCCTTCTTTTATCTAACAATTGCCTCTTGGTCGGTGTACATGTTCTGTAGGGACATAATTTAGTGTTCTAAAAGTTCCAATCCTTGCAATCTTATTCACAATTTGTTGTGATCCACATAGTTCAATGCCTTTACATACTCAAAAAGGCATAGGGAAATACCTATCTGGTGCATTCTGCTGTCAGTCATAATCCATCTGATCACAGCAATGATAGTTCTCATTTTATATTCTCTTCTGAATCCTTGGCTTGAGGTTTTGAAAGTTCCCTTTACTCAAATTATCTTCAGCAAAACTTTATTGTGTGGGATATGAATGATATTTTTTATAACTCCCACATTATGTTGGCTCATTCAAGCAATGGGTGCAAATATGAATCTTTACCACCCAGGCTGAGTTTATGACAATTTCTTGTCATAGATAAGGGAGTACTTCCAGCATTGTATTTATTGGCTGAAACAGATCGTACTACTTCTTGTTGCCTTACACATTTATAACACACTGATAATCACTTGTGAGGATTGATACTACACACAAGGTCTTTAGATTCAAGAAGGTCATGTCTTTCTCCTCTGGAGTGGCTCTTGGGCTTAAAAATGATTGACCTTTTCATTAGCAATTAAGTACTTAACTACTGTGACATTGGGCTCATTTTTAAACTAATCTACTGTTCACTGATATCTCTCTATCTGGTTTTCAAGATTGAACATCTTGTAAGGGGAAGATTGTCTCATCCTTCTTCCACAGAAAGACTTGAAATATTGAATTGCAGACATTCCGGGTAGTAGCCAATGAATATTGCACTAGGCTAGGATAAATGTAAGTTAGTGAATTTGGTTTTTAGTAGAATATATCTTACAAACTGCAAACCTGACAAGCTGTACAAAACCAATAGAAACAAATACAACTTCAAGTTGTAGCTCACCGTTAATAAAATGCCAGTAAATGACATGTCTAAGTCCATCCTTAGTAATTCTACGAGTAAAATATTAATAATTACTAATTCTTGTTGTTGTTAAGTGCTGCCAAGTTGTAGACAACTCATAGTGACCCTATGAACGAAAGGCCTGAACATCGTTATAGCTTTCATTGTTTCTCTAAGTTCATAGGATTTCCAGAGGCAAGCTATTTTGGAAGTGTATGCCACTCCTGCTTCCAAGCCTATTTTAATCGGGGCCTCCACCAAACACTGTCCACCATGGGTAAGCATTATCACATTTAATACATCAGTTCCACAGTGTTTCGCATCACAACAGCCATGAATTACCTCTAACTAATAATTAATATTTAAAATAGTAAGGTATTTTTTAGGTTCACATCTGAGTTTTAATTTATATCCTTGGTGATTTTACCATCGAGTTTTGGGGCATAGTACGTAGGGTGTTGTGACGCTACCTCAAAGACATGACCTTTCTGGTGGTTTTAATCTATCAGTGATTGTAAGGGAGAAAGTTGGAGAATATCCTCCCCTATTATTTACAGCCTCTTAAAACCCACTGGAGAGTAATCAATAAACTGCTTCTGCTTCCGTGATTAGAAAGAGTAAGTGATTTATATAATTAAGGTCTCGGACTGCCTTTGTTGTTGTTAGGTGTCACTGAACCAAGTATGATATGTAGTCACCTTATGGAAAACAGATCTGACCCCTGTCCTATCCTATGCCGTTCTTATCATCTCTGACATACTTGTGCTCATTGCCTCAGTCAATGTGTCAACTCATTTCTGTGAGGGTCTTCCTCTTTTTTGTTGACCCTTCCCCACCTTTCCAAGCCTGATGTCTCTTTCAAGGAATAGACCTTCCTAACATTATGTCCGAAATATGTGAGACAAAGCTTCACCATTCTTGCCTCTAAGGAGCACTAGGGCTGAACGTTCTCTCAGAAATGTCTGTTTGTTTTTTTTGACAGTTCATGGAATACTCAGTATCATGGAATACACAGTATCCGTCTCCAACACCACAACTCAAAGGCATCAATTCTTCCATCATCTTTACTTTTTATCCAACTTATAGAAAGACCATGTACTGAATTGAATGCACCTTAGTCTTTAAAAGTCTTTAAAAGTCTTTAAATTGACATTATCGCTCATTAGTACTTTGGATATGTTATTGACAGCAAATTTCCCATGAAATACATCTCCTGATCTGATTACTGGTACCAAGGATGTTGACTGTGGGTCAAGATAAGATGGAATTGTTGACAATTTTAAACTTTTCTCCATATATCATGATGTCCCTCAGGCCTGGTTTTAATTGTTTCTGGTCAAACATTCTTCTAATTGGTATAGCACTAGTCTGTCCATTTGCTGTGCAGAGGTAACTCATGGTTGCTGTGATGCTGAACACTGTGATACTGATGTGTCAAATGTGATAATGGTTACCTATGGTGGGCAGTGTTTGGTGGAGTTCTGTGATTAAAACAAACTTGGAAGCAAGAGTCATATTCACTTCTGAAATAGCTTGCCTCTGGAAACCTTATGAAATTGTAGAAGCGATGAAACTTATACACGTGTTCAGGTCTTTTGTTTATATGATCTCTATGAATCGTCCATGACTGGACAGCACTTAACAACAGAAACAGCGTCATGATGTTGCCTATTGGCCCAGTAGGAAAGATTTTTGTTTACTTGATGTTGAGATATACAATCCGTATTGAAGGCTGTAGTCTTTAGTTTTCTGTTAGAAATAAATTCCACTTTATTCTGAGTTTAATAGTGCTATTTATCTTTGTTGCAAAGAAAATATTCACTTAGAGTTCATAGAGATCATTTTAAAAAGCGGTTTTCATGACACTAGACGGACTGTAACTCTTTTCTGGATGACAATGATTTAATCCATAAATCAAAGAGAAATGTTGAGTTCAAATTTATGATTGTTTAAACTCTTTCAACTCTAGGGAATTCTAGTGATCTCATTGGTAGGGAGCTGTACTGTTAACCCAAAAGTGATGCATTTATCGTAGTTTGAACCCACAAGTAACACTATTGGAGAAAGATGGACAATTCCCCCCCGCCCCATGTTTTAGCCTAGGGTTTAGTTAATAGTTTGTAATTTTTAGTTTTGTGAAAAGAAGGAATAAAAGAAAAATCACAGGCAGATTTATTTGAGATCACATTTTTCATATAAGTGAGTGTAATATAAGGTTCTAATTCTTATGATCTTTGATGAGACCGACTTGCCTAGTTATTTTTATGTTTTCTTTTAAAAGACTGTTAATGCTATCCTTCCTTTTTATTCCTCCATTAAATCTTAATATGTATTTCCAGATTCATGAAATTAATACAATTTTGCAATACAAATATTTTTAAAGTGTTTTCTTTTCCAAGAGGGTGCTCTGTTGGTCTAGTGGGTAGAGTTACGCTGCCAACTCAAAGTCAGTATGACCCACCAGTTGCTCTGTGGGAGGAAGATGGGCAAATTCTTCCAGTGAAATTTACACTTTCTGAAAGTCCCCTGGAGTTTTCAGTGAGTCAATTCCAATTTGATGGCAAGGAGTTGAGTTTGAATTTGTTTTATCTAAAATGTATCTTCCCTTATTTTAGTTACCTTTAATAGATTAGTGTATTTTTAGTGGCTTAAAGACTTGTTTTGGCTTAATTTTTATCATTTATTACAAATAAACATTTATATTCAATTATTATGCTTGTCATCACAGTACAACAACAAATTTTTCTTACATTTATTTTATCTTATGGGGCCAACTGACTGGAAGAGGTCTATATTTGTTCCCATTTCAAAGAAAGGTGACCCAACAGAGTGTGGAAACTACAGAACAGTGTCATTGATTTCACATGCAAGCAGGATTCTACTGAAGATTATCCAAAAACAA
>NW_006399769.1:22574482-22575152 GCF_000299155.1 Elephantulus edwardii
AGTTGGTGCAGGATAGAGCAGGGTTTAGAGCTGTTGTGCATAGGGTCGCTATGAGTCGGAAATGACTCGACGGCACATAACAACAACAACATATAATATAAATGCTGAAAACTGTGTAATGAATTTTAAAAGTTTACTAACATAATTTTGTATAACATATATAAAAACATTTAAATAACAACATATATTTCTTCTTTAACCCATCATTTTTTTCTTTGCTTTTTTACTCTATATTACTTTTACCATGAAATTCAGAAAATGGGCTTATTTTTCTCATTTTTAAATTAAAAATAATCATTTAATCTTTTACTGTTTAATATATTGTTTTATAAGCATTCTGATCTTCATTATCAATTTTTTTTTCCAGCAGGAAGGTCAAAGGAGGGGCCAGGCATACGACTAGCTGAAGTTGGAGACCTTAGAGGACAGCCATCCGACCCCGCAGACCCATCCCATTTTTTCAGGTAATCAAAGACGCCAAAAGCCCATGACATCCTTTCCGGAAAAGCCTATCTACACACCAGTTCTACAGGATGCATCACCTTTGACAGGGAAACATTACTACTAAACATCTGAGACACTGATCCCAACATAAAGAACTACCATCAGCTGATGTATTTGAAATCACAGAAGCCGTGGAAGCTTCATATATAAGTTATTAGATGGACGA
>NW_006399769.1:22578872-22580973 GCF_000299155.1 Elephantulus edwardii
ATTGGCACAGGACAGAGCGGAGTTTAGGGCTGTTGTACATAGGGTTGCTGTGAGTCGCAGGCGACTCGACAGCACATAACAACAACAACAACAATAACATTTCTATTTCTGAAAAACTCTAATGTCCATAGCATGTTGGGTAATTTGAATCTACTTGCAGCTTCATAACAAGCCTTTCCTTTTAATACATTATTCCTCAATAAAGAATCATTTCATCAACCTCAGCACAAATGTTTTGTTTAGCATATACTTTACATATTTCTTGTGTTTTGTATATATTTTAAATGTATATTTACCAAGATGGATATATAGCTAACTTATTATTTGTGGTATCCTTGGCTTTGATCCCAATGATAGAAGTCAATTTTATGAGTTCCAAAATATTCTCTTTTACACTTATTTCATTTGTTTACTCATAACTTAAAGATTTTCAAGCTTCAACTTTTCTTTATAAGAATAGTTTAAAATAATAGCTTACTAACTATAGAACTTTGTGATCAATTTATTTATTCTATAGATATGTGTGTTGACCTAAATATTTTGTGGCATGACACTATTAGTTTCCCACCTCCCCTAATCTTTCTGCATTCTTTCAATGAATAGATAAATCATCCAGTCTTATGGTGGAAGACTGCACTTCATTGCAGAGGTAATGTATTAGTTTATCTACATGAAAATGTCATTTACTATCAAGATATACTGATCTTTCTTATCATATCCATAACATGACACTAACTCTTTCTCTGGGTTTACTGAACCTATTTTAGTGAACATTGTTTCTAACTACAAAAAAAATCTTAAAATTAGAAATAATTTCAATAATATCACATGCATGATAACCATACCAAAGATCATTTAAAAAATAGCACATCTCAAACAGTACATAGAGAACTGTCAGAAGTTCATGCTGGATTTAAAAGAAGATATGGCACCAGGGATATTATGGCTGATGTCAGATATATCTTCTCTGAAAATGAAGAATACCAGTAGAATATCTATTTGTTGTATTGACTATACAAAGGCATTTGGTTGTGTGGATCATAAAAAATTACGGCTAACAATGAGAAGAATAGTAATCTCAGACACTCAGTTGTGTTCATGTGAAACCTCTATATTTTGCCCATGAGACTTTTTTTGTGAATAGAACAAGGAATCATTGCATGGTTTAAAATTAGTAAGAATGTGTGTCAGGGATGTATGCTTTCTCCATACCTATGCAATCTGTTTGCTGAGCAAATTATTTGAGAAGCTGAACTCTATGAAGAAGAATGTGGCATCAATACTGGAGAAAGACTCATCAGTTAACTTTGTTATTCAGATAAATAATCTTGCTTGCTCAAAGTGAGGAAAACTTGTAGCATTTGCTGCAGAAGATAAACACTGCAGCCTTCAATATAAATTGCATCTCAACACCAAGAAAACAAAAAGTTCCCACCACTGTATCTATAGGCAATACATTTATACGTGGAGAAAATATTGAAACTGTCAAGGACTTCATCTTAGATCCACATTCAACACACTTGGTAACAGCAGTTAGATCAGGAGATATATTGCATTGGAAAAGTCTCAAGTCAGGGACACCTCCCAATTATTGACAAATGGTGATGTTAGTTCGAGGACCAAGATACACCTTATTCAGTCCGTGGTCTTTTCAATCACTTATTATGCTTCAATATCAGCTGTGAAAACTAGGCCAGGAGCTGACTGTGGAACAGACAACCAACAACTCATATGTTAATTCAAGCTGAAGCTGAAGAAAATTAAACAAAATCCAAGGCAACCAAAATATGACTTTGAGTCTATCTCACCTGGATTTCACAACCATCTCAGGAACAGGTTTGAGGCTTTGAACACTAATGAGGGAAGGCCAGATGAGTTATGGGAGGATATCAAGGGTAACATCCAGGAAGAGTGCAAACGGTCATTGCAAAGACGGAAGAGGAAGCAAAGACCAAAAATGGATGTCAGAAGAGAGAAGAGACTCTGAAAACTGCACTGGAGCACAGAGAAGCCAAAGCACAAGGAAGAATTCAAGATACTAAAGAGTTGAATAGAAGATTTCAAAAGGCAGCAAGGGAAGACAAAGCAAAATATTACAACG
>NW_006399769.1:22582525-22599647 GCF_000299155.1 Elephantulus edwardii
CATGTTGCTAGGTGGGATGGGTCCTTGGAGAGGGACATCATGCTTGGGAGGGTGGAGGGACAGCGCAGAAGGGGAAGACTCTCTATGAGATGGATTGATTTGGTGACTGAGGTAATCGGGATGGGTGTGTCAGGGGCGGTCCGGTTGGCGCAGGATAGAGCAGGGTTTAGAGCTTTTGTGCATAGGGTCAGCTTGAATTAGTTCCAACTAGATCACAAAGAAAAAAATAATTATACCAATATTCTACTATATTTTTCATTATTCTTTTTTTCTATGTTTCAAATCAGTAATTTTCCATACTTGTCTTTCATAGTTAGTTTACTCATTATTATTCTTATGCATGTATATTAGAGCTTTTCTTTTCTATAAATATCAGCATAAATTTGTCAATTTCAATAGAGAAATTTCTGGCTTTGCTTTTTGATTATGTAACTTTCTGAGCTTTACTTTTCGTTTATGTTTTTGTTCAAATCACAGTTTTTCTGCAAGTCAGTTTGGAGAGAAATATTATAATTTCTGAATCCTCCTATACTTAAATGTATCATACTTTATACTCAACTATTTGTGTTTTCATGTAACTTTTTAGTTCATTTATAAGGAAAAAATCTGGTTGTTTATTATTAATATAAAGATGCTGTTGTTATTGTTCTATACCAATGAGTTGCCTATGACTCATAGTCACTCACCCCATGCCTCCATGTACAACAGCTCTGAAATGTGCCTGATTCTGAGTTAGTCTCATTGTCTCTGACACACTTACCTTCATTACCACAGTTACTATATCAATCCATCTAATTCAGTGTTCTCTCCTGCGCTGTCCCTCCACCCTTCCAAGCATGATGTCCTTCTCCAGTATTGTCTCTCCTGGCTATATGCCCAAAGTATATGAGATGGAGTTTCAATATCCTTACCTCCAAGGATCAGCCTGGTTTCACCCTCTCTTGGATAAACCTGGATTTTCTCTTGACAGTCCATGGTATATACTCTTTTCCATAACTCAAAGTAAATTCTTCTTCTGTCAAATCTAGTCATTGTGTCCTGAGGCTTTGCAAGTAATTGAAAAGACCATGCCCTGAATCAGATGCCCTTAGTCTCCTGACTGACATCTTTGTACTCTAGCACTTTAAAGAAGTCACTAATGGCGGCAGCCTTCCTCTCAGCAATTAATCTTTTGATGTCTTGACTTCCAGTGCCAAAAGTATTGATTGTGGAGCCGAACAAGCTGAAATTAAGAATCTCAGTCTCTTTCCATCTATCATGGTGCTGTCAATTGTCAATTGCCCCAGTGGTGAGAATCTTTGTTTTCTTGATGCTGAGCTTCAATCCATAGTGAAGATCTTTTTTCAAAAAATACTTCCAGTCTTCAGTTTGAGTGAGCAAAGTTCTGGTATTCACATTCTTCTCAAGGTTAACTACAATTTGTTTTAATGCACACAGTGAAATTCCTTTTGGCATAGACAGTGAAACACAGATAGACATTCTTATGGTACTCTTTACTTTCAGCGGAGATCCATCTGACATTGGAAATTACGTCTCTGGTACCACAGCCTCTTCTAAACCTGTCCTGTGTTTCTATTAGTTCTCTATTGATGCACTGTTCTTGTTGTTTTTGGATAATCTTCAACAGTATTTTTTTGTGTGTGATATCAATGATATTGTTCAATAATTTCCACACTTTACTGTGTCACTCTTTTTTGGAATGGAGTAAATAGGAATCCTTTTTAGTCAGTTGGCCAGGAAGGGATCCTCAAGATTCCTTGGCACAACCTGGTAATCATATTAATGGCAGAGCCTTTCTGTGAAAATGTGTCTATTAGTATTTCAGCAATTCCTATGGCCTATTTTTTTTTAATCAATTTCTTCAGGGCAGCTTGAACTTCCTCCTTTATCACCTTCAACTCTTGATCATGTGTTTTTTCATGAAGTTCTGCCATATCAATCAAGTCATTTTTGTACAGTGACTCTGTGTACTCTTTTTATTTTCTTTTAATACTCATTCAATATTTTGTCCGTAGCATCATTATTTATTGTAACTCAAGCCTTGAATTTGTTCTTCAGTTCCTTTAGCTTAAGAAATGCCAGATGAGTTCATCCCTTTTGGTTTTCTGACTCCAGCTCTTAGCACATTTCATCATAAGACTTCGCATTATCTTCCCAATCTACCTTTTGATGCCTTCTATTTAACTCCTTAACACCTGATTTCTTTCCTTGCCTTTAGCTTCAGAACTTTAGTGCAATATTCAGAATTTCTGGTGACATCCAACTCAGTATTTTTCTTTCTTCAGGTAGAAAATAATTTTTATTAGCAATTTATTACCTTGTTTCACAAAATCAAAAGAAGATCACTGTTGTTATCTTAGTGTACCCATTCATTTATGGAGTGGCGTGCACTTCCTAAACAACATACCTCTGGAAAACCTATGAACTTTGACAAATGTTGATTGCTATAGAAAGGCTTCAGGCCTTTTTTTCATAGGGTCGCTATGAGTCATGCATGACTTGAAGGCAATCAACAACAAAAACGTCATTAAATATACTGACATAAAATTATTCATAAAATCTCCTTACTAGTATTTAATACATGTTGAATCTATCTCTTGAGATGATTCCTTTTCTCACATCACAGCGATAATTTGTGTAGTTCTTTTACTTGAACAATTTGGATAGAGTTTTAAAATCAATTATCATTAGAATTTTACAGAAGATAAGATTCCAAGTGTCATTGATTTTTTTTCTTTAATTTGTACTTTAACTCTATCAGTGATTTTTCATTTATTTAATTATTTCCTTCCCTTTCTGAATTCTTAAAAGAATATTAGAGGGCATATTTAAGTCTTTTGAGTACTATTCAAAGAATTTCAAAATAGAACCATCTGTCTAAGTAATTTGTTAGCTGCATCTCATAAGTTATGATAGATTGTATTTACGTGGTTTAAATGGCTCAAAACCATTTCTCACTTGCCTTGTGCTTTTTTTAATACATTCAATTATTAAAAAAATATGCTGTTTGATTTCCATAGATATATATTTTTTCAAATATTTTCTTTCTAATTTCTAAGTTAACTCTCTTTTCCTCATAACCATTTCAGATGTGTGATCTCCTTGAGCAAGTGTATTGATTTATATATCTGAATTTAGCTAAGTTTGTTGATAGGCGTCAAAAGGGTAAAAAGGAGGGAGAAGAGAGAAGTCCCCTCCTATGTGATGTACAGTCTCTGAAAACCCCCTGGAAGGTCAGCTTGACTCAGCAATAAGAATGAGTGAGGGATTTTCTTGATTCTTTCTCCTTTTTATTACCATGGTGCTTGCTACTGTTAAGTAGTATATTTAATGTAAATTATTTTACATTTACAGTTATATAATTCAATGTAATTATAGTTTCAAATTGTCTATTTGATTTCTGTTTGTTCCTACTCTTCATTATCCTCTATTTTCTGCTTATTTTGGATAGAGTCAAACGTGACTTCAATGTGTATCCTAATTCTACTGTGTCAAGAAGTGTGAGGATGGCACAGGATAGGACAGGGTTCAGGTCTGTTATTCATAGGGTTACTATGGCTTGTAATCAACTCAACAGCACCTAAAAATAACAACACATGTTTAGAATATTTTCATTACCTTATTTTACAGCGTTTAAAATATTATTTGTCATACCTTATTCCATATTATTTAGGGATTCTTCATGGCTGTATTACAACTATCCACCTGTTGGAGGAGGTTTGTACATTGTTGTAATTCTGAATAAGTTTCTAATTTCAACAGAGCTTCTAGACAAAGATTAGGAATATATACTTGAAATTTATCTGAAGATCAGCCAGTGGAAATAAAAATCTATGTATCACAATGACCCTATTACATAACTCATCATGAGATTGTTCAGAACTAGGAATCGAGTCATTCCATTGTACATTGTGAGGGAAGGATCATCTTTAAGAAGCCAAAAATGGTTTTGTCCAGCATGAAGTATTTTTTTTTCAATATTTTTCAATGTACTTGTAAATAGGGGCTGAGGGATGATGTGTTGTGAATTTCAGTTCCAGCTGGACCTTAGGATGACCTCTCGAGTCTTTAGGAGGGACATGAATGGAATGCTCTCCAAAGGTGGGTGACTTTAATCCATGCCCCTCAGGCCTGTTTTTAATTGCTTTTGGTCAAACGTTCTTCTAGGTTGTATATCCCTGGTCTATCCACTTACTGTATAGAGGTAACTTGTGGTTGCTGTGAAGCTGAACACTGTGACACTGATCTGTCAAATGCAATAATGGTTACCCATGGTGAACAGTGTTTGGTGGCGCTCCCCAATTAAAACAAGCTTGGAAGCAGAAGTGGCATATACTTCCGAAATAGCTTGCCTCCCAAAACTCTATGTACCTGGAGAAAGGATGAAAATTATACAAGTGTTCAGGTCTTTAGTTCTTAGAGTTACTATGAGCTGCCTACGACCTGATGGCACTTAACAACAACAGCATATAAATGATGTTACAATATTTTATGAAAACTATACATCTCCTCTGCTTTCTATAGTTTGTGTTATTATTGTTGTTATTAGATGCCATTGAGTTGAGTACGACTCATAGCAACCTATGAACAACAAGTCTGAACCCTGTGCCATCTTTTGTCCACTTTACAATCTTTGTCAAACTAGATATATTGGCACTTGTGTTATTAGTGTCATATTATTGATATTTTATGTTTGGCTTGATTGAGAACTATTTACCTATATAACTCTTATACCATGTTGTATATTACAACTACCTCCCCCAACTTTTGCATTCCAGAAACGAATTATTATTAATGCACCTTGATTGCATGTTTTATCTATTTCAGACTATAAAAATATGTGAAAATATGCAATTTCTTAACACTTGGCTTTTAAGGTTGGTACTTATAGTTGACTAATAGTTCTATTAACAGGTATTCATTTAATGTATATGAATAAGATTTTTTTTCACACACAGCATTGAACTTCAGGATACACCTTGACATGCTTTTTTTCAATTTTAATAACTGTGAACCAAGAAATGTATTCTCATTTTTGTCAAGGTGGCTCCTAGTCATATTTACTTCCAATGGATTTCTAAATCCAGAAAACTCTTTTGGAGGAAAACTTCCCATCTTTCTCCTCTAGAATTCTTGATGGATTCTAACTTCCAGTCTTTCAATTAATTAGTGGTCCAATATGTAAGACTTACAGTTTTGAAATATTTTCATACCTCACCTTCTTTTGACTGCTAGTGTTGAGTTTCCCCATTGATATTTTCCACTGATTTAATCAATTTTATTTCATCGTGTGAGGTCTATTTCTTTATTTTAAAAAATGGTATTTGTAATGAATAAATTATTGTACAAAATTCTATCATGCGATCTCCAGCCTCATGTCTATCACCAAGTCTGTATTTTCCAACTATCAAGCCTTCTTTCCTTCCAACTTTTGCATTCAAGCATTAATGCTTCTTTATTGCATGTTTTATTTGCTTCCAACCACCCAAGTCAGTACCGGTCTTCAATATCTTGGTCTTCAGCTTTGTTAGTTGGTCTACTTGAATAATAATTATCCAAGGACTTCTTTGTAGGAATAATAATAATAGTAAGCTGTTACTGACAGCATTATTCTTCAGGATAGATCTGAAATGTTCTTTTTAACAATGAACACTTCTTTCTCAGTGTTTCATTCCCAGAATAATATGTCATATAATTACTGATTCAAAATGACTGATACAGGTCCATTTCAGTTCACCAGTTCCTAGGACATCAATCTTTATTTTTTTCCATTTTCTTTTTTGCAATTTCTAATTTTACTAGCTTCAATTCTTACATACATGTTTCAGTTATTGATGGATGTTTTGAAGTGTATCTCCTTATTTTTTAAGTGTTGTCCAATTTGAGGGTTGCTATTTCCAGTGCTTTTTTAAACAATGTTCCTCTGTTAAGACAGAATTTTTGAAGGCTTATTATATCCAAAATATTAAAGAACAATGATGTCAGTTTAAGTTATCTCAATCCAAGCCATAGATTTTCAATTGTTTCCTTTGCATGTAAAAGTTGAAAAATCAGTATAGATGGTAGAAAATAATAGATGGCTTTGAGTTATGTTATTTGAGAATAATACTGAACATTCCATGTTACTGTTTGTTGTGTGATTTTGAGTTGGAACTGACTCATAGCTGACCCTCCAGTGGATTTTCAGGGAGGTAATTTCATGGGAAGAGATCGCTATCACAAAACAACACTAGTATCTCTAGTGGAAGTGCAGGCAGGATGCTTCTGAAAAGTAAGGATGGTGAAACTTCACCTTACATAAATTAATCATGCTTTAAGAAAGGGCGAGTCCCTGGAAAACTGCATCATACCAGGAAAAGTGGATAGTCAGGAAAAAGATCTCCAATAAGATGGACTGACACAATGTTTTTAAACATGTACTTTAGTATGTAAGACGTGACAAAGATGGGACAGGGTAGGGGAAGTTTCAAATATATTGTTCATTGCGTGACTATGAGTTCCAAGCTCTCAATGATGTATAACATGTTGCATTTAGATTCTTAAATCTAATTAAAAATTGAATTTTGACTTTTTAAAATAAAAGATTTTTATTTTTGTTTTTGGTAGGTGCCATCTCATTAACTACAACTCACAGTGACAATAGTGACTCTTAAGCTTTCTCTATCCTATGTCAACTTCATCACCTCTGTGACTCTTCCATTGTTAAAACTACTAGTCTATCTAAGTTAAGGTCTTTCCTACTCCCTTCACTAACTGTCCTTTTTTCTGAGCATTTTTCTGTACTTTTCCAAGGACTGGATCCTGTAATTTTAGGAAATTGTTTGTTCTTTTCTTATAATATTTAGGATTTTCCCTATAACTTCTTTTTTATAACAATAAAATAGAATTTTATTTGTTCAACAGTTTTTATATTGAATGAATTTGCCTCATATTTCTTTATTTGGGGATTCAAAAGACAAAATTGCCCTTATATTCATTTTTATCATCTGTTTTTAATTTTGATTGTTGATATCATTAGTTGCCATATACTTCACTATGATTCACAGTGACCTTATGATTAACAGATAGGAAATTTACTCCATCTTGAATCATCCTCACTGATAAGCAAGAAACCATTGTTACAGTTAATGGGTCAGTCTGCCTCGCTGCAGATTTTCCTCTCTTTCTCTGACCGTTTCTCTCCCTTTTCCAGAATGATATGGTGTCTCTTGCCAAAGACTGGCCCTTCCGATGACAGGCTTAAAATAAATATTTGAGACAAAGTTTGGAGAAAGGATACAACTCTAATGAACACTATTCCTGGTTTTAAGCCATACAATATGGTTTGTTTATAAATTCCACGTGCACACAGTTAAGTACTCTTTAATTCCAATTCTTCTCAAAGTTATCAATAATTTGTTATGATTCAGGCAGCATAATGTCTTTGGATAACTAATAGAACTCAAGCAAATTCTTTTCTGGTATTTTCTATTTTCAGCCAATATACTTGTGAAGTCACCAATGCTATTTATTATCCCATAACTTTCTCTTAATCCAGTTTGAATTTCTAGAAATTCCATGTTGATATAAATTTTCAGTAATTTTTAAATTATACTCATCAAGATTTTACATGCATTTGATATTAAGATATTGCTTGAAATTTCCCTACTCTGTTACCTTTTTGGGGGGAATTTGTATAAATTATAATCTTTTCCATACTTAATCACTTCTTTCCTTTATTTTGACCTTTCTGCTTGGAAAAAAGTTTCAGATCCTCTTGTGACATCCGTTTTGGCATTCTCTTTGTAACTTGTGTTTTTAAAGACTTCTCATCTTTATGAACTTTATGCCTTTAGTGTCATCCCACAACTACTCATTAGTGTTCAATGCATAAAACCTAATGTCGAGTTTTATTTCTATTTTGTTGAGATAAATTAGAGGTCATATTTTTGGCTCTCATGAGCTTCTTTTATCTTCCTACAGTTTCATTTTGAACCTCCATATGAATAATTGAGAATCTGTTCCACAATGCTGTACCTACAGTTAAATATGCTTTGTAAATCTTGAAAGCTGTAAATCTTGATGAATTGGAGTCCTGACTTAAAGGAATGTCACATTTCTACCATTTTGTTTTGTAATGGAAATACTTAGAAGATGTTCTTTATATATCAGATTCTGTATTTGCCTGTACGTAACCATGATTCTGGAAGCTGTGCCACCAGTATTTCAACACTGCCAGTGTTTCTGTAGCAACCATATTAGATAAATTTTAGCAGATATTTTAGATTAAGATTGAGAAAAAGGAATAGGAAGCCTAATTTTGGAAAACAATGGAATATTTTATTATATTCTTGGGATGAAAAGCACTCAAAATAGTGCTAAAAAGAACTATTACTCTAAGTAAATTACCCTTAATAATTTGGATACAGTATAGGCAACTCTGAAGGACTTGACAAAAAAAAAAATAATAAAGCCCAGGAATTGATGGAATACCAATTGATTTTTTTCAGCAAATAGGCACTGCCTTAGCTGTGCTCTCCTAGTTGTGCCAAGAAATCCAGGGGACAATTACTTGGCCAACTAACTGGAAAAGATTCATATTTATTCCCATTCCAAAAAAATGGTAACCCGATAGGGTGTGGAATTTATCAAATAATATGACAACTATCATAACACACATAACCATAAGAACAACATCACTAATGTCACACACTAGCAGAATCCTGCTGAAGATTATCCAGAAACAACTGGAACAGTACATTGACAGAGAACTACCTTAAATACAAGCTGGGTTTAGGAGAGGTCGTGGCACTAGAG
The DNA here is from genome assembly GCF_000299155.1 of Elephantulus edwardii. Taxonomy (NCBI): domain Eukaryota; kingdom Metazoa; phylum Chordata; class Mammalia; order Macroscelidea; family Macroscelididae; genus Elephantulus; species Elephantulus edwardii. The sequence continues at coordinate 22,591,322 of NW_006399769.1, forward strand.
GCATTATTGCCAATGTCAGCTGGATCACGGCAGAAAGCAAAACATACTAGATGAATGGCTATCTGTGTTTCATTGACTATGCAAAGGCATTTGTCTGTGTGGATCACAACAAACTGTGGTTAACTCTGAGGAAAATGGAAATTTCAGAACATTTGATTGTGCTTACGTGAAATCTATAGTTGGACCAGGAAGCAGTCCTCAGAACAGAGCAGGAAAACACTACATGGTTCAAAATCGGGAAAGGAGTGTGTCAGAGGATGCATCCTGGACTATACTTTTCCATCTATATGCAGAACAAATCATTTGGGAAGCAAAGCTTATGAGGAGGAATGTGGCATCAAGATTGGATGTAGACTTGTCAACAATTTACGTAATGCAGATAATGCAACCTTGCTTGCTGAAACTGAAGAAGACCTGCAGCACTTGGTGCAGAAGGTAACGAACTGTAGTCTCCAATATCGATTGAAGCTTAACATCAAGAAGCCAAAGATTCTCACCACTGGGCCAATTGACAGCACCATGATAGATGGAAAAGAGACTGAGATTGTTAAAAATTATAGCTTGCTTGATGCCACAATTAACACTCTTTTAACACCAGCAGTCAGGAAATCAAAAGACAAATTGCATTGGGAAAACCTGCTGCTGTTAGAGACCTCTCCATACTACTGAAAATCAGTGATGTCTATCTATAGACTAAAGTGTGTCTAATCCAGGCCATGGTCTTTGCAATTAATTGCTATGTATGAGATAGCTGGACCATGACTAAGTATGACAAAAGAAGAATCCATGCCTTCTAATGATGGTCCCAGAGAAGAATCTTGGACATATCATGGGCTGCCAAGAAAACAAATAGGTCTGTCTTGAAGATAGTGAAATCAAATTTTTCCTTGCAAGTTAGGATTTTGAAGCTCCATCTCACATATTTTGGACACCTGGCCAGAAGGGAATAGTCCTTGGATAAAAACATCATCCTTGGAAGGGTCAAAGGACAGCACAGAAGAGGAAGATCCTGGGTGGGATGGATTGCTACAGTGACTGGGGCAGTGGGGGTTGGTGTGTCACAGTTAATGAGACTGGCTCAAAACAGGGTAGGGTTTGGAGCTGCTGTACATAGGGTTGCTATGGGTCACAGGTGACTCAACAGTACATAACAACAACAACAAATCTAATATGAAGGACAACACTTGTGATAGGACCAGAATCATAGCTTACAAGTAAGACTATTTAATATGGATGTTATTTAAATTTACACACCAACCATTTATGAATGCCAAAGGTGAGGGGATATTGAACAGTTATTCTTTCTCACATTATAAAGTATTAGTTAACATATGCACACACATTATGTGACACTTTTCAGTTACCATAATAATGCATATACTAAAAGACTCAAATGTGATTTTGATTAGTCTGAACTGACTCACATGTGATCCTTCCTTGAGTTTCCAAGGCTGTACAGCACAGTCTGAGATTGCACATCCTTCTCCTATCGAGCCACTGGTGAATTTGATCACCAGGAGGTATGGCCATTGTAATAGCAACACAATTCTTTGGGACTATGCCACCAGAGCTCATGTACTGTTTAAATGAAAAAAATATTAAGATATCCTTGAATGCCTATTCTTAGGTATGATTAAATTAGTTTTGGATAATTTAGTCTAATTAGCTTATAGTTTATTGTCTGCTTCTAATTGTCTCTAAAAAACATGAATTATTTATATAATAAAAATTAAAATAATAATAGAATTATTTATTTCATTATTATTAGTTTAATTTTCCCTAAAATAGAAAGTGTACATAAAATATGAATAAATGAAAAATAGGTTTCATAATTGTGTTAATATTATAGCTTTCAAGATAGTTTCAGTCCTTTCAGAAACCTAGAAAGCTAGTCACAAACACATTAGCTCTTGTTAGTTTAGAGACTGTGTGTATGTGTACATTGTTGTTGTTATGACACATAGCGTCCCTATGAGCAAAATGCCCAAAGAACGGAAGACAGAGTTTCAAATCCTTTCCTGCAAGGAGAAGACTAAATTCATCTTCTCTGGTATAGACCTCTTTGTTCTCTTGGCAGTTGATGATAAGTTCAATACTCTTCTCCAGCACCACTGAAAAGCATCAATTGTTTTGTCATTCTTCATCTCTGTACAGCTCTCAGATGCATAAAAAGCAACCGAGAAGACTATAGCCTGGATAAGGTGGACTTCAGTCTTCAGACTGACGTCTTAGCTCTCTAGAGAGGCAGCTAACAGCCTACCTACTTAAAGCAACTTATCCTGATTTCCTGACTGCCGGCTCCAAAAGTGTTGATTGTGAATCTGACTGAGATAAAATTGCTAACAATCTCAATCTTTTCTTCATTTGTCTTGATGCTCCCAAATGCCCTGGTGGTAAGGATCTTTGCTTTCTTAATATTGAGATGTTGTTGTTGTTGTTGTTATGCGCCGTCGAGTCACCTGCGACTCATAGCGACCCTATGTACAACAGCCCTAAACTCCGCTCTGTCCTGTGCCAATCGCACTGTCTCAGACACTCCCATCCCAATTACCCCAGTCACTGAATCAATCCACCTCATAGAGGGTCTTCTCCTCCTCCCTCCCAAGCATGATGTCCCTCTCCAAGGACCGGTCTCTCCTTACAACATGTCCAAAATATGTTACACGGAGCCTCAGAATCCTTGCCTCCAAGGAGCCACCCGGTTTAACCCTGTCCAGGACAAATCTGTTTGTTTTCCTAGCAGTCCATGGTATTTTTAATACTCTTCTCCAGCACCACAGCTCAAAGGCATCAATTCTCCTTCTATCCTCCTTGGTCATTGTCCAACTCTCTGGTGCATAACAAGTGATTGCAAAGACCATGGCCTATATCAGACGCACCTTAGTCTCCAGAGAGACACCATTGCTCTTCAGTACTTCGGAGAGGTCCCTAACAGCAGACTTTCCCATGGCAATGCGCCTTTTAATTTCCTGGCTGCTGGTGCCAAGACTGTTGACTATGGAGCCAAGCAAACTACAGCTGTGTACAATCTCAATCTCTTCACCATCCATCCTGATGCTGCCAATTGGTCCAGTGGTGAGAATCTTTGTCTTCTTGACATATAACATGATTTATTTCCTATGTTGACTTTTCTTCATTCTACACATGTTTGACAAAGGTAACACATTTATGAGCAGAATAATTCAATACAGTAAATGAGGTACTTCTCAGAAACTATTTTTTACATTATGATGTATGAATAAAGTGTTAAATTCAAATTAGATACCAACTATATCAGTGATAATATTTGCTCAATTATCTACATATAGGATAAGAAATATTCTTCTTATTTTTTCCTTTTTTAAGGTGGTTGTTGTTGTTATGTGCTGTCAAGTCGTTTGCGACTCATAGTGACCCTATGTATAACAGCCCTAAACACTGCTCTCTCCTGTGCCAATCTCACTGTCTCTGACACACCCAGGCAGATTACCCCAGTCACTGAATCAATCCATATCATAGACGGTCTTCTCCTCCACCCTCCCAAGCATGATGTCCCTCTCCAAGGACCAGTCCCTCCTTACAACATGCCCAAAGTATGTCAGACGAAGCCCCGGAATCCTTGCCTCCAAGGAGTAGATTGGTTTAACCCTCTCTAGGATGAATCTGTTTCCTTGGCAGTCAATGGTACATTCAATACTCTTCTCCAGCACCACAGCTCAAAGGCATTAATTCTCCTTCTGTCCTCCCTAGTCATTGTCCAACTCTCTGAATCATAACAAGTGATTGCAAAGACCATGGCGTGTGTCAGGCGCTCCTTAGTCTCCAGAGAGACACCGTTACTCTTGAGTACTTTAGAGAGGTCCCTAACAGCAGACTTTCCCATCGCAATACGTTTTTTTATTTCCTGGATGCTGGTGCCAAGAGTGTTGACCGTGGAGCCGAGCAAACTGAAGCTGTGAGCAATCTCAATCTTTCGCCATCCATCCTGGTGCTACCAATTGTTTTTAAGGTAGAATATTTAAAACTTAGGTCAAGCATATTGCATTTTGCATAAAAACCTAAAATTTAATTATAATTATGGTGACACAAATATTTCCATAATTATAATAATGGAATTACATGTTGTAATATTTTTACAATTTTACATACATTTGAAAGCAATAAATTTCAGATTTGTTTTCTTATTGTTGATTATTTTATTTGGCTTATCTATTATAAAATTTATTTCATACAGAGTTCTAACTATTTCCAATTATAGTGATTCGTTTTCAGGAATGAATAATTTGTGTTTATATATATCTCCAACAGAAAGATAATTGTAGTTCTTTAAAACTCAAAACTATTGTGGTGCATTTTGCTCAGAAAGCATTTCTCATTTATTTTCATGAGTTTTGTGGGGGAAAGGTTTAAAAGATACTGATCCAGAATATATTATGGATATGCTAAGGAATAACATTTGGTAAATATGGCTGGGAAAAAGATTTTCTTCAAGAACAAGTTATGCATACTTATTATAAAAGATACACACTGGTTTATTAAAACTTTTAATGGTTTTGTCTATAATATTAAATTTAAAAGTAATTACTATCCAACATCTACCACATTTAATTACTTAATTCCAAGGCCGATTACTATATAGTGGTTGCTATATTATCTCACATCAAGGCCGAATCGACTCATAGCTGACCTACAGCAGGTTTTCAGAGGCAATAAATTGCACCAGAGTTGATTAATATATTATCTTGCATTACTGAGAACTACGGAAGGTTAACCCTATTTCATTAACTCTTATTGAAGTTTTAAGAAATTGTTATTTGGAAGAATAAAAATCAGAGTACCCCACTTGTCACTTTACTGAGGCAGATAAATAACAATGAAGAAGGATTATGCCTCTTTAGCATTGATGGCATTAAGAGTTTATAACTTGTTTCAAAATATTAGACTAAGATCACTATGAACAAATATTTTTCTCTCTAAATTGTAGAACATTAAATCTCCACTAACTGGTAGTGGTGCCAACTGCTAAGTGTTCAATAATGCGGTGAGAGACTGGCAGTTCTATCCATCCAGAAACACTTTGAAAGACAAGTCTGATAATCTACTACTGAAAATTAGACCCTTGAAAACATATGGAGCAGCTCTGCTCTGCACAAGTAGTGTCCCCATGAGTTATAATCAACTATATGCCTAATAACACCCCAGTAACAGAGTAACTGGTAAATTATTTGATGAAAATAAGGAACAGTATGTGTAATAGAAGTTTGGGAATTTTTCATCTTGGGTGTGAAATTCAATGAAGCTGATCACAGGAAGTTCCATCTACTTTGGTTTTCATATGAAAGATTGAGTAAATAACAGAAAATACATTAAGTGGGATATTTTCCCCCTGTGGTGGAACAAAATTTTGCTGCCTATTTAGTGGCTCATATATGTGACTAAATCTTCAAACAGAAAACATGAAAAAGTCTGACAGAAGAAAATCCATCTTTCTTTGATGCATTATCCCTGAAAACAAACCAAAAAAAGGTATAACTGAATCATGTTGTTGTTGTCCTTATGAGCCGTCGAGTCGCTTGCGACTCATAGCGACCCTGTGTACAAGAGCCCTAAACGCAGCTCTGTCCTGTGCCAGCCCCGCCGTCTTCTACACACTAATTCCCACCACCCCAATCACAGAATCGATCCTTCTCATCAAGGGTCTTCCTCTCCTGAGCCGTCCGCCGTCCCTCTACTCTCATTGAAAACAATTTTAAAAAGTATTATCACATCACTTTTTGTCTTTATGGCCCATTGCTCATGATATTAATTATTACATTTGTTTAGATCATGTGTTGCACATGTTTCCTAGGCAAATATTTTTTCTTTCTTATTGGTTTTTAGTTGAAACATATTTTTGGACAATACACCCTGTGGTGTGCCTCAACAACCTTTACTATTCATTAATGAAAATAACTGAATTCAATTTGTACAAAATTGACTGAATAAATGGTAATTTCTAATTTATAATTTTACTCTTGTGTTTAATAATAAAAATTTCCTAATTTGGTCAATAGAAATACATTCGGTATCATTTTTGCATGTTTTTAATCTTCAATACTCCTAGACTTACCACACCCTAGTACTGAAATCAGCCATTTGCATGTTCCCTCTTAATGAAAATTGTAGCTTAGAAACCAAGATTTTAGCACTGTGTGCCCTTACTTCTATGGAAGAGTCACTGACTGCTCTTTATTTATTTAAATGTAATAACACTTTTATTTTATACTGGTTTAGATACAAAATTCGTGTACATTTTTTCTTCACACCAGATCTTTCCCATTTTCTTTACCCACCCCTCTCTTGACCCATCAAATCGTTAGACCCTATGATTAATCACCCCCATCCTCACCTCTGTGCTATTTATGAGCCCAGTTCAAATTTACGTCTTTAATTCAAAACCAGCATGACAGAGGCATTCTTAATTTTTCCTCATTCCATATCTGTATCTCCTTTTTCTGATCAGATTACATATTTTGTTAAAAATATATTTATTTGACATAATATTTCAATGTGTTCAATATTTTGCTAATTTACAGACTAGTGATGGGTAAAATTCGATTAAAGTGACTTTTAAAGGGAAATTTGAGTTTTGAATTTGTTTTTCTGTCCCTTCAGCTTAAGAAATACTGAACAAATTGTTCCTTTTTGTTTTCCAAACCCAGCTCTTTTCACAATTCATTAAAATACATTGCTTTGTCTGCCCAAGGTGCCCTTTGAAATACTCTATTCAGCTCCTTAACTTCTTGATTTCTTTCCTTTGCTTTGGCTTCTTGTTGCTCCAGTTTAATATTCAGAGTCTTCTCTGACATCCATCTTGGTCTTTTCTTCCTTCTTTGTCTATATAATAGCTTCTTTGAATTCTTCATGGGTGATATTCTTGATAGCCCCCCACAGCTCATCTGGTCTTCTCTCATTACTGTTCAAGGTCCCAAAACGATTCCCAAAACACTGAATAGCTCAGGATCAGGAAAAGTGTGTATCAGGAATCTATCTTATTGCCACATCTTTTCAATCTACATATAAGACAGATCATCCTGGAAGTTGGGTTCTATAAGGAGGAATGTGGCATCAGAATTGGAGAAATACTCAGCAGCAATCTACTTTATGCAGATGACACAACCTTGCTTTCTGAGACTGAGGAGGACCTGAGATATTTGCTACAGAAGGTCAAGGCCTGTATTCTTCAATATGGTTTGAAATTCAGTATCAAGAAAACAAAGTAAGTAGTTGTTATGCTTGGTGGTTGGAATCACCAGAAAACCAAGTGGAAAAATGATAGGCAATATTTTCCCATACAAATTAAAACCTCAGAAATAAGTGAGTTCAACAGTAGTGTGTGTGTGTGTGTGTGTGTGTGTGTGTGTGTGTAAGAGAGAGAGCGATATTAAGCTTGTAATGAATAGACAAGTCAGAATATAAAGGCTTGTACAAAAAGGTCAAGCCTAGGTAAAATGGTACAAGCAGAGTGTAAAATTATTTCTTCTATTGCTGTTATTTACTTGCCCTAAGCCCATGAGCTTTGAGCAAGACCCAACATAAGTCAGAAGGTCAAGGTACCGAAGGATCAGGGAATTTATCAAAGTAAAATGGCACAAACTGGTATGAAAATGCTTTCTTCTGTTGCTGCATGGATCATAACAGATTATAGCTAATGTTGAGAAAAAAGGAAATCTCAGAACACTTAATTGTGCTCATATTGAGCTTGTACTTGGAACAAGAGGCTATTGTGCAAACAGAGCAACAGAACACTGTATGATTTAAAACTAAGAATGGTAAGCCACAAGGTTGTATCCTTTCTCAATATCTATTTATCTGTATACTGAGCAAATTATTTATGAAAATAGATTCTATGAAGAAGAATGTGGCATCAGGATTGAAAGAAAACTCTTCAATAACCTCCATTATGCAAATGGAACCATCTAGCTTGCTGGAAGTGAGAAGGACTTGAAGCTCTAATTAGTGAAGATGAGTCTTCCATATGGATTGCATCTCAATGTCAAAACCAAAAATCTTCACCACTGGACTGATAGGCAACATCACAACAGATGGAGAAAAGATTGAGATTGTCAACAGTGCAATGTGTTCTAGCTAAAAAAGTCTTACCGCTGCTGTACTAAAGACACTTTACCTCCCAAATATGTGCACCCCCTGGATTTTTTTAAACATTATTTGGCTTACTTAAGTAGGTCAGTCTGACTGGAAAAGATTGATATTTGTTCCTATCCCAAAGAAAGGCGACCCAACCGAATGTGGAAACTACAGAACAATTTCACTGATTTCACATGCAAGCAAGATTTTACTGAAAATT
>NW_006399769.1:22600782-22605346 GCF_000299155.1 Elephantulus edwardii
CAGTGCGATTGGCACAGGACAGAGCAGAGTTTAGGGCTGTTGTACATAGGGTCGCTATGAGTCGCAGGCGACTCAATGGCACATAACAACAACAACAAAAACAACAAGTAGGTCAGGCAGAAGTTTCATCGTTGTTGTTAGATACTGTTGAATCAAGTCGACTCATAGACATATTGTTGACTCATAGTGACCTTCCGTTATCCATATTACCTGTCCAGCTTTCAGAGGCATAACAAGTGGTTGGAAGACTATGGCCTGAATCAGAGGCACCTTCATCTTTAAACACATCATTACTGCTCAGTAATTTTGAGAGTTCTATGACTGCAGATTTTCCCTGTCCAATGCATCTCCTTTTTTGCTGACTGCTGAGACCAAGGATGTTAATTGTTGAGTCAAACAAGAAGTTGTTGACAGTTTCAATCTCTTCTCCATCCATCACGATATTGCCTATCGGTCCAGTGATAAGAATATTTGCTTTCTTGACATTGAAATGCAATCCATACTAAAGGCTGCATTGCTTGATCTTCCGCAACAAGTGTTTCAAGTCCCCCTGACTGTCAGCAAGCAAGGTTTTATAATCTGCATAACTCAGGTTATTGATGAGTCTCCCTCTGATCCTGATGCCACATTCCTCTTAGTAGAGTCTAGCTTCTTACATAATTTGCTCATCATACAGATTAAATAGGTATGAAGAGAGAGAATACAACTCTAACACATTCTCTTCTTAATTTTAAACCATATAGTGTCCCCAGGCTCCCATGTTCTGTTTGCACAACAGCCTCCTGATCTATGTGTTTTGCATGAGCACCATCAAGTGCACAGTGACCTGCATTCTTCTGAATCTCAGCCACAAGTTCCTATGACCTTTTACCTGGGTCTAATTTCTTAAGTAGTTACCAGAGATTAATCATTGTTTTCATCAAAAGGAAGGCAGTGTGGAATCTGTGTTGACAAGTAACTATTGATGTGGGAATGAGGAGTGGACACAGCTTTAGAAAAGAACAATTTATAAACTGAATTAGTTCACTCAGCATCTTTCCCTCTGTACTCTCTCATATAGTATTTAATGAAATTGTTGACCCTTTGTGCTACATATTGTATCACTGTGCCAATGCATCACAATTTCTAAATCCATTCATTAGTTCATGAGCATTTGGACTGTTCCATCTTCTTGCTATTGTGAATAATACTACTAGGAACATAGGTGTGCATATCTCCTTTCATATCTTTGTTCTAATTTCCTTGGGATATATTTCTAGGAAGGTTAACTGAGTTGTTGTAATTGTTGTTATGTGCTGTCAAGTCATCTGTGATTCACATGATCTAATGTGCAGTAGTTTTAAATTCTGTCATTATCTCCAACAAATCTTTCCTAATTATTCCAATCACTGAGTCAGTTCATCTCATGCAGGATCTGCCTCTCCTGCACTGTCCCTCCATACTTTCAAGCATGATAACTTTCTCCAGCGATCAGTCCCTAATGGTCAATGCCCAAAATGTATGAGACAGAGCTTCAAAACACTCAACTCCAAGGAGCAGCCTGGTTTATCCTCCCCAAGATAAACCCATTTGTTCTCTTGGAAGTTCATAGTATGTTCAGTACTCTTCTTCATCATCACAATTCAAAGTCATCTATTCTTCTTCTATGATCATGACCTGATTCTGGTGTACTTTGTTCTCTAGACTGGCATCATTGCTTTTCAGCACTTTTGAAAGGTCCCTGACAGCAGCTTTCCCCAGAGCAATTCATCTTTTGATTTTTGACGGCTGGTGCCAAAAGTGTTGATTGTGGAGCCAAGCAAGCTGACATAGTTAACAACCTCAATCTCTTCCCCATCTATGTTGGTGCTGCCAGGTGGCAGTTATTATATTTTGGTGGACAGAAAAAAAATGTATAGAGTCAAACTGATAAATTTGTGTGTAAGAGTAAGACATTTTTGAGAATATTTTCATGAATTTAAATACTAAATCTATGAACTTACAATATCTATCTATCTATCTATCTATCTATCTATCTATCTATCTAGCATCTATCTATATATATATATATATATATATATATATATCTTTGGATTATTTTTAGACATTTATGTAATTATAGCTCCTCAATCTTTATTAGACTTTAACTGCAATACTTATGCCTTGTGATTAAATATTTAATTTTATTATTATATTGGAATAGAAAACAGAGTCACAAAATCATTTTCTAATAGGGTGTTTCTAATTTTTTAATTTATAAATATCATCAGTCCATGATAATGATCAACCAAAGATAAGACAATTATACCCCTCAACATAAAAAGAGTAAAAAGTCTTTTTTTTTTCTTTTTTAGACTTGTTGTTTGTTCTTTTTTAATTGTAAAATGCATGTATGGGGATACAAGGGGTTAAGGGTTGGGAGCAAAAGAGTGAGGATGGGCAGGGATGAAATCACAGGGCTGCACAATTAGGGGGGTGGAGGGTGTGGGTGAAGGAAATGAGAAAGATCAAGTGGGGACCAGAAAAGCCAGAGTAGTGGTGAGCAAAGTCCAATGGTGATTTTTTTTTTTAAAACAAAGAAATTTTCTTACTCACTTATGGGTTGCTCATTTGGGAATAAGGTGCAGACTCGCTGGCTTCTTATTTCTGAACAGGAGTATTGGAGTGAAGGGGAAAGGGCAGCCCACTTTAACACTGTACTGGTGGTCCCAGGTTGAATCTGCATGCCTTCTTGTTCAGGTAGAAGATATTTTCCTGACTTTTTCTGCCCTCTGGATTGCTAAGTTTTTGTCAAGGTGGATCCAGTGGGGATGGCTGGCTGAAACTTGAGGTTCCATTCCCCTTTGCTTACTTAGCTGGCATTTATATTTCCCTTTTGTCACTGGAACTGGGTTCAGGGTTCATGTCTGGAGCAAAACTCGGTGTTAAGGTTACTTACAGGAAAGGAAGAAAACTTGCCCTAAGCCAAAACAGTTCTTGGCAGCAGTAGTCAAGAAATCAAAAGAGGAGGTGCCTTGAGGAGATCCTGTCGTCCAAGATCACTTGTTGTTCTTGTTAAGTGCCATTGACTCATCAACGACTCATAGCAACCCCCTGTTTTCTCAAGAATCTTTGTCCTCTTGATGTTGAGCCTCAATTCATATTGAACACCAGTAGTCATCTGTTTGACTGGTTAGGTATAGTTAAACTGCAGGCTGTGGAGGGCTATGGTGGCCTGTTTCAATGTGGCTTGCCATGCCTCCAACTCCTCACACTGCTTCCACCTTCACTGCCGTTTTTAAATGTAATCTTTGACCAATGAAGTAAATATATTTCTAAACGTTTTATTAATTTCTATGAAAAACTTTTATGAGTGGGAAAGAGTGTACATGGTTCTTTTGGAACTTTACTTTAGGGGAGAAATAAAAAGCTTGAAGCCTTTGCAATGATTTACAGTTGAATGACCAACAAGTGAAGGTGATTATGATGAATTTGTGATAAATGTTGTTTCAATATTTTTTAAATGAGGGAAAAATTTACATAACACTCGGTATTGTCCATAAACTGGAAATTTATAACCTGGAGACTGCCTGCATTTTAGAGCATGTTTATTCTATGACCTTGGTATTTCTAAATAATTCATTTATCCCCATCTATTTTTAATATATTGAAGATAGTTTCAGAAATTATAAAAGGAACTGTGTTACCTATTAGCTTCACTGTATTTTGCATCCTGTTTAGTAGGCTAAACATGGATATAGAGTATTCTTTTTTTTTCCCTGCTTTTAACCGAACACAAATTACCTGGAAATAATGTTTTGCCTTGCTTTTTACTTTCTATTTTTTCTACAATTCAATTTTACTTTCATTTCTTTTGTCTTAAATTAGGGAGCCCTGTGAACAAAATTCTATATATACTCTTTAGCCTATTGTTTTTTTTTTCTACATACCAAATCTTTTTCTAAATTAGTCCCTGCATTAAAATTTGCATTGTGAACACCATTTCAGCTGAGATTACACATTTTAAACAATAGGAAAAAGCTTTTTCACTCTTCTAACTCTGGAAGAAGTATCCTGTTTCTTTTCAACATCTGTTCCATACACACTCCTTGGAAATCTCCATGTGTCTTTACATGAATATTTTCCTCGATCTAGGAGTTTTGCTAAGCAGAAACCTTGTTTCAAAGTATATCTTCCAATTCTGGATCCCCTATGTTAGTGATAGTGAGGCTCTTAACCCATCTCTCACTATTTGTCTCTTCTTCTATCTCTTTTATTTATTTACTATTATTATTATTATCATCATCATTATCATCATCATCATCATTCTAGCTAATTTACAAAATTCTAATATATTGTTTTCCAGGACAGATTCTTCTAATTTCCCTTATCTTCCCAACTCATCAACTTGTACAACTTTATGATTACTCCCTCCCTCGTCTTGCGCATTCTTATCCCTCTGCTTCCACCCACCCCCACTGGATCCTTACACTCATTTTATACAACGTTTGTCCTTCAATTAAAACAGACTTTCAAGGGTGGGGGAAGAAGAACGAACTGGGGAGGAGGGTAGAGAAAATAGTGCAACAATGAATGAATGAAAACC
>NW_006399769.1:22605446-22614688 GCF_000299155.1 Elephantulus edwardii
ATTTGTCCTTGTGGGACTGAGTTAGTTCACACAGAATAATGCTCTCCAGTCCCTTTCAAGTTAGATAATAATTTACAAAATCATTGCTCCTGCATGTTATGTGGTATTCCAATGTGTGAATGTACAATTTCAATGTATACTTTCTAAATAATTTTATTTCTGTTGGACATATGGACTGTTTCCATGTTATTGCAATGGTGCATAATGTTGCTACGAACAGTGGTGTACAAGTCTCCATTCGTGCATAAGTTCTCATTTTCTCAGGGCATATTCCAAGTAATGGGATAACTGGGTAGTATGGAATTTCTATGTTCAGCTTTTTAATTTTGTGTGTGTGTGTGTGTGTGTGTGTGTGTGTGTCTTTTCAGCTTTTTGAGGAAGCACCAAACTGCTTTCCAGAATGGTTTGTACCATTTTATAAACACCCCAACAATGTTTAAGTGTTCCTTTCTCACCATATCCTCTCCAACATTTATTACTTGCTATTCTGTTAAACTTTGCCACTGTTACTGGAGTTTGACGGTACCTCATTGTGGCTTTGATTTGCATCTCCCCTATTACCAGTGATTTTGAGCATGTATTCATGTGTTTGTTTGCCATTTAAATATCTTCCTCTGGAAAGTCTTTACATGTATTTTGCACATATTGTAATTGGGTTTTCAGGTGGTTGATTTTTTTTTCTTCTGGTGGCCCAGGTGAATTCTATAAACTTTCATTATGAGATTCTTATCTGAGATGGTATTACCAAATGTTTGTTTCCAGGAACCATGTTGGAAAAAGGTTTTGACGTGCATGTAGATTTAATCTTTAGAAAGTCCCATTCATCAGTTTTAACCTCTTCAGATTGGAATTTCTGGCTGTATTTGTCAGTCTCTTTATACCTTGAACTGCTATTAAGGGCCATCAAGTCGTAGGTGACTCATACTGACCCTGTGAAGGAAAATTCTCAACACTTGTGTGACTTTCAGGCTCTCTCCAGGTTCATAGCGTTTCCAGAGTCTAGCTCTTATGGAAGTAAATGCCACTCCTGCTTCCAAGCTTGTTTTAATTGGGGGGCTCCATCAAACACTGTCCACCATGGGTAACCATTAATGCGTTTGACACATCAGTGTCACAGTGTTCAGCTTCACAACAAACACAAGTTACCGCTGTAAGGCAAGTGGACACACCAGGGCTACATGACCTAGAAGACTGTTTGAACTAGCACTTCTAAACTTGATCCCAGTTTTCTCTTATATACTTCATGGTTTGGGGCTTTACTCCAAGGTTTCTAATCCACCTTGAGTTGATTCTTATGTATGATGTGAAATGTGGATCCTGTTTTAGCTTTCTGCAGGTGGAATAGACCCACCTATCTGTAGTCAACTTTTCGACAAGGAAACCTACGCTACCAAAAGGGGAAACGACAACATCTTCAACAGATAGTTCTGGCAAAACTGATTTTCTATCTATTTTAAGATGTGTAAGCCAAGCTTCTGTGTGACTCTCCTTTTTTTTCAATCTATGACAAAAAATTCATCGAAGATCATGAGGTTGGTACAGGTTGGGGCAAAGTTGAAGATCCGTTTTTCATTGGGTCAGTATGAGTATCATTTGACTAACAACAATGGGAAAAATCCTTTTATAATTTCTTGGTTTAGATGATTGAGCAGTATCATTAGCTAACTGCCACATTATGTCCTAAACTGAGAATCATGGCCTAGTCAAGAAAACACTTATTATATGGAGACATAATTCAATCCATGATACTGCACTAATAATCATGTCTGGAAAATTATAAGTAATCACACAGAAAAATTAGGATAGTCAATGTTGCATGTGAATTTAATTAAGCAATGATTTCCAGTGCTTTGGCAGACATTGGGTTAATCACTTTTTCATAATGTAATATGATATAATCATATTCATGACATGATATGATATGGTGCAGTTAAATCAATTGTAAGATGTATTTTGTCAGAGGTGTGGTTTATATAATAGGTACAAATTTTGACAAAATTTGTACAAAATTTACTTTCTTTCTGTCATTTCATCATCTGACTCTATATGATTTGACCTCTTCTTAGGATGTGAGGCAACAGCTGGCTGTATGCTAGTCTAATTTAGGTTTATCACCTCCACATCCAAATGAGTCAGGAAAAGTCTCTAGCTTGATATCTTATATACAAATTTATAACTTACCAGATATCTTGAGGATGGTGAAACTTCTTTATAGGAATGTTGTCAAGAAAGGTCAAGCCTTGAAGAAGATATCATGCCAGTAAAGGGGTAGGGTCACAGGAAGAACAGAAGAATTTCAACAA
Source organism: Elephantulus edwardii (assembly GCF_000299155.1). Taxonomy (NCBI): domain Eukaryota; kingdom Metazoa; phylum Chordata; class Mammalia; order Macroscelidea; family Macroscelididae; genus Elephantulus; species Elephantulus edwardii. The sequence continues at coordinate 22,607,750 of NW_006399769.1, forward strand.
GATTAATTCCATCAACAAGGAACAGTGAGAGGACAAAAAGAGAGATAATGATGGTAGTGCAGGATAGGACAAGGTCTAGATCTGTTGTTACTGTAGTCACTATAAGTTATACTCAACTTGATGGCACCTAACAGAACAATTACTACAACTACATGGACTTTTCTTTTAATGTATATCTCTCTCTCAAAAAAAAAAAAAGTATATATCTTGTAAATAATCCCGTGTAAGAAAAAAGTCTGTTCAGGAAACATATTTTTGGTAGGTTAATGCAGGAATAGTGATTATATGTTGTATTGTGTATCATAGAGTCAGAACAGACCCATAGCTGACCCTCTGGAGGGTTTTCAGACTTAGATAATCACACAGGAAGAGATTTCCCATTCTTTTACCACAGAGCAGCCGGCACAACTTCTGGCCACTAGGCAACCAGAGATCCCTGAATTTACAGTCTTGAAATAGAGACACTCAAAGACTCTCAAAAGGAGGCTGTAAGGAGGTGGTAAAAATATCCCTATTTATGTTAATAGTCAAGCCATATATAATGTCTTAGTTCATATCTTGAATACTAACATAAAGGAAAAAGGAGAAGTTATTCTTAAAAATAGCCACCTTTGTATTTGTGACGAATTCTTGTATAAAGATAGACTAAAAAAGAGTATCAAGCATTTGCGGAAAATATAATACTGAGCCCAGTAAGGGAGGCAAAAATATCAAACAAACAAAAAGAAAGAAAAATTTGATTTAAAATAAAATGAAACTTAATCTCTTTTTTTAAAAAAAAAGTCTTATTGAGATCTTAATCAAAGTTTACATAGAAGTTAAATCTCCATTCATTCGTTACTACACATTTTTTCCCCCTGCCCACATCAGTTCACTTTTCTCTTTGAGGGGGAAAAAAATCTTTCATTGTTGTAAAACCCCCACCCCCCGCCCAGTCCACTTTTCTCTGCAGCTCTTATTCTTGACTCTGATCATGCAAATAATACCTAATCATACATTCATTTTAATCAGTTCTTATCATTATCTGTTTTAGTACAGTGTGCCTTATTATCCTATTTTTTCTTCATTTTCCTCCAACCTCAATGTCAATCCTGTTTTATAATAGTGGCATTATGCATTATTTGTCGTTTTGTGAGTATTTCACTAAGCATAAGGTCCTCCATGGTCACCCATTTTGTATAATATTTCATGAGTTTCTTGTTTTTCAATTCATTGTAGTAGTTCATTGTGTGAATATATCACAGCTTCTCTATCCTTTCATTTGTTAATGGGCATTCGGGATGTTTCCAACTCTGTTATTGTGAACAAAGCTGCAATAAACATGGGTGTGCATATATTTGCTTGGGTGGCAGTTCTCATTTCCTTAGGGTATATTTCCAATAGTGGAAATGACGGGTCAAATTATATTTCTATTTACAACTTTTTGAGAAAGCACCATACAGCCTTCCATAGTGGTTGCACCACTTTACACTCCCACCAATATCCAGTTTCTCCACAACCTCGCAAGCATTTGTTGTTTGCTGTTCCACTAAATTTTTATATTCTTACTTGGGTGAGATGTTATCTCATAGTTGTTTTGATTTGCATCTCTCTTAGAGATAGGGATTTTGAACATTTCTTCATGTGCTTTTTGGCCATCTGAATGTCATCTTTGGTGAAGTGTCTATTCATATCCTGTGCCCATTTTTCAATTGGGTTATTTACTTTTATCTTTTTGTGGTGCTTGAGTATTTTAAGTTCCTTAGCTGACATATCATACTCTGTTGGAGAAATTTTTGCATGTGCATAGGGATTTGATTCTTACAAAGTCCATTCATGTATTTTATCCTCTCCAGCTTGTAGATATCTCAGGATGCTCAGAAGGCAGTATATATTGTGGACTAGGAGTTCTAGAGTTCTTCCAAGCTTTTCTTTAATGAAGTTTATAGTCCTTGGAATTAGTCCTAGATCCATGATCCACTTTGAATTGTCTTTTTGTGTATGGAGAGAGGTATGTTTATTGTGGCTTTGTTCACAATAGCAAAGAATTGGAAACAACTTAAGTGTCTATCAATAAATGAATTGAGTAGATGGAACACAGAGCCAGTGAAATACTAAATAGACTTGTCACCCCTGATCTGCTAGAGCAAAAAGCAGAATCAAAAAGGAAGGAAAATGAAGAAAACCTAAGAATAATGTGGGATGCCATCAAGAGAAATATCATGTGTATTATTGGAATCCCAGAACAGGAAGAAGCAAGTAAAGGCACCTAAATAGTTGTGGAAGAATTACTAGAGGAAAACTTCCCAGGCATAATGAAGGGTGAGAGAATATATATTCAAGAAGCTGAGTAAACATCATAAAGAATAGACCCCAAAAGAAGAACACCAAGACATATCATGGTTAAATTTCCACAATTAAATGTAAGGAGAGAATCCTGAAAGCAGTTAGGGAGAAACAAAGAGTAACTTATAAAGGAGAGCAGATTAAGTGCCGATTTCTCAGGAAAAACCATGCGAGCAAGAAGAGATTAAAAGGACATACATCAAACACTCAAATAACACAACTGTCAACCAAGAATACTGTACCCAGAAAAATTACCCATCAAATAAATATGAAGGAGAGATCAAGATAGTCCCAGAAAAATAGAACCTAAGAGGGTTTGTAAAAACAAGACTAGCATTGCAGGAAAGACTCAGAGATGTCCTTCTTACAGAGGTACCACAGAAGGCGGCATGGACCAAAGTAAATAGCAACAGCACCAAAAAGAACTCAACAAAATGATAGCAGTAAAGCATTTTGTTTCACTAATCACACTGAATGTGAATAGTTTAGATGCACCACTGAAGAGAAGAGTAGCAGATTGGATAAAAAACCCAAAATCCATCAATATGTTGTCTACAAGAGACACACCTGAAAATGAAGGTAAAGAGAATCTAAAAGAAAAGGATGGGGAAAAAATAAACTATACCAAGCAAACGGCATCCAGAAAAAAAAAAGCAGGAGTAACGATATTAATCTCTGATAAAATAAATTTCAAAGCAAAAACCATCACAAATGACCTGTAGGGTCACAACACATGCTTAAAGGGTCAATAGAACAAGAGGACATAACAATAATAAATATCTATGCATCAAATGAAAGCCTGAAAAATAAATAAAAGTAACATCAACAAAACTGAAAAAGGAAATAGACAACACTGCTATAGTAGTTGGAGACTTCAATAGACCATTCTCAAAAAAGATTGGACAATCAGGGGGAAAAAACCTCAACAAAGATACTCAAGAATTAAACTGCACAATAAACCAACTTGACCTCTTAGATATTTATAGACTAATACACCACCAATTAACACAGTATACCTTCTCGAAAGTGCATGGAACATTCTCCAGAATAGATCACATTTTAGGTCACAAGTCAAGTATCAATAAATTAAAAAAAAATATAGAAATAATACAAAGCATTTTCTCAGACTGCAGCTCTACAAAATTAGAAATTAATAACAACAAGATAAAGGAGGAAAAAAAACCTATAGAATTGGAAGCTGAACAACACCTTGCTTGAACAAGAGTGGGTACTAGAAGAAATAAAATTAAAATAAAATGTTCTTGAAACAAATGGCAATGAAAACACCACTTAACAAAACCTCTTGGAAATAGCCAAAGCAGAAATAAGAGGTAAATTTATAGCAATAAGCAAACATATCAAAATGCATGAAAAAATGACCATTGACTCTCAAACACAAAATCTCCAGCAAAATGAAAAAACACAACAAGAAAACTGGACATCCTATAAAAAAACCCTGAGGTTACAAAAATTCGAGCAGAAAAAAATGCAATAGAAAATAGAAATACAGTTAAAACCATCAACAAAACAAACAGTTGGTTCTTTGAAAAGGTTAATAAAATCAACAAACCACTAGCAAAACTAATAAAGTAAAAGAAGGAAAAGACACAAATAATTTGAGTAAGAGAGGAAATGGGCAATGCCACAACAGAACCAAGTAAAATAAAAAGACTAACTTTGAAATATTATGAAAAAGTATACTCACAATATATGAAAAACTAGAGGAAATGGACAATTACTTAGAAATTCCCAACCTACCTAAATTGACACCAACTGAAATTGAACACCTGAACAGACCCATTACAAAAGAAAAAATTGAAAAGGTAATGAAACAATTCTGAGCCAAAAAAAGTCCTGCATCAGATGGATTTACAAGTGAATTTTATCAAACATCCACAGAAGAACTGTCACCAATCCTACATAACCTATTTTAGAAAACAGAAAAAGATGCAATTATCCCAGACTCATTCTATGAAGCTAACATATCCTTGATACCAAAACCAGGTAAAGACACCACCAAAATAGAAAACTATAGGCCAGTATCTCTCATGAACATAGACGCAAAACTCCTGAATAGAATCCTGGCCCATAGAATCCAATGGTACATCAAAAAATAATGCACCATGTCCAAGTGGGATTGATAACAGGTATGCAAGGATGGTTAAACATAAGATAAATAATTGATTCATCACATTAACAAAGCAAAGAAGAAACACATGATCCTATCAATTGATGCAGAAGACCTTTGACAAAATCCAACACCCTTTCCTGATTAAAACACTCAACAAAATAGGATTATACAGGACTTTATTCAACATAGTAAAAAGTATATACACAAGCCCAAAATCCAAAGTTGTTATCAATGGAGAAAGATTGAGAACAGTTCCTTGGGAACAGGAACTAGGCAAGTATGCCCACTATCACCTCTCCTATTCAATACTGTATTGGAAGTCTTAGCAATAGCATTAAGGCAAGAGAAGGAAATAAGAGGTATACAAATTGGCAAAGAAGAGGTAAAATTATCTCTCTATGCAGGTGATATGATAGGTTACTAAGAAAACCCTAAAGACTCATCATTAAAACTACTGGACATAGTTGACCAATTCAGCTAGTGGCAAGATGCAAGATCATCATAAAAAAATAAACTGGATTTCTCTACAGGGACAAAGAAAATACAGAACTGGAGCTGAGAAAAACAATACCCTTCAAAATAGCTAATCACAAGTTTAAATACCTGTGAGTAAACCTAACCAGAAGTACAAAAACATCTTATCAAAGAAAATGACAAGACATTATTACAAGAAACAAAAAGAGAACTGGAGAGGTGGAAGAATATCCCTTGCTCATGTATACAAAGACTCAATATTGTGAAAATGACCCAAGGTAATCTACTCATTGAATGAAATCCCAATACATATATCAATTCCATTCTTCAATGAGATGGAAAAGGCAATCTCCAATTTTATTTGGAATGGAAAGGAACCCAGAATAAGCAAAATACTTCTTAAAAAGAGAAATGAGGTAGGAGGCATCTCACTCCCTGATTTCAAATCTGTCTACACTGCCTTGGTGATCAAGACAGCTTGGTACTGGTATAATGACAGACACAGAGATCAATAGAATAGAATTGAGAATCCAGAAATCAGCCCATCTACCTATGGTCAACTGATTTTTGACAAGGAGTTAAATCAATTAAGTGGGAAAATGACAGCCTTTTTAACAAATAGTGTTAGCAAAATTGGAAAACTATTTGCAGAAAACTCAACCCAGAACCACACCTCACTCCAGGCATAAAAACCAATTCAAAGTGGATTATGGACCTAGGACTAAAACCAAGGACTATAAACATCATTAAAGAAAAGCTTGGAAGAACTCTAGAAGTTCTAATTCACAACATAAATAGTCTTCCCAACGTTCTGGAAAAACTACAAACAGGAGAGGATAAACTAGATGAATGGAATCTACTAAGTATCAAATCCCTATGTAAATCCAAATGCTTCTCCAACAGGTTAAAAAGGAAAGCCACAGATTAGGAAAAAATATTTGGTAATGACATGTCAGATAAGGGACTTACATCTAGAATTTATAAAATACACAAGCACCACAACACGATGAAAGTAAATAACCCAGTTGAAAAATGGGCACAAGGTATGAACAGACACTTCACCAAAGAAGAAATTCAGATAGCAAACAAATACATGAAGAAATGTTAAAAATCTCTAGCTCTAAAAGAGATGTAAACCAAAAAAACTATGAGATATCATCTCACCCCAGGAAGAATAGCAAAATTTAACAGAACAGCAAACATCAAATGCTGGCGAGGTAGTGGAGAAACTGGAATCCTTATTCGCTGTAGGTGGGTGTGTAAAATGATGCAACAACTATGGAAGGCTGTATGATGCTTTCTCAAAATGTTGCAAGTAGAAATACCATTTAACCCAGCAATTCCACTACTGGAAATTTACCCTAAAAGAACCATAACTGCCACCCAAACAGATATATGCACACCCATGTTTATTGCAGCTTTGTTTGCAATAGCAAAGAGCTGGAACAACTCAAGTGCCCATCAACAAACAAATGGATAGAGAAGCTTGGCATATTCATACAATGCAATACTATGCAGCATTGAAAAAGAAGGAACTTATGAAATATGCAAAATGTATTACTCCAGAGCACATTATGCTGAATGAAGTTTCTCAGTCACAAAAGGACAAATATTGCATAGGGTCACTGTTGTAAAATGGGACTGACATCAGGGTGGAGGGAATTCAGAAAAGGAGGGGAGGAATGATGTATATTGCATTAAAACAGATGAGGGAGATAACTGTTTAAAAGGGATATATGATTGGGTATTCTTGTCATTACAGAAGTCCAAAGTGAAGGCTGCATAGTGGAGTGAACTTGGGAGGAGTGACTGCATAACAATGTAAGAGCTTTTCTTTTTTCTTTTCAAGGAGAAGAGTGAATTAGGGGGAAGGAAGTGGACGGGGAGAAAAGTGCAACAATGAATGACTGGAAACTCTAAAAAAAAGAAGAAAGAAGATAAAAGGAAGAAGAATTAAGGAAGAAGAAGAAGAAGAAGAAGAAGAAGAAGAAGAAGAAGAAGAAGAAGAA
>NW_006399769.1:22614788-22649916 GCF_000299155.1 Elephantulus edwardii
GAAGAAGAAGAAGAAGAAGAAGAAGAAGAAGAAGAAGAAGAAGAAGAAGAAGAAGAAGAAGAAGAAGAAGAAGAAGAAGAAGAAGAAGAAAAAAGGAGATGATTATGATCATTTAAAAAAACAAAAACCAAAAAATTTCAAATCATGGGACCAATATTCAATAACATGATAGCTGGAGAAATGATTCAAGCTTTCAATGATTTTATGATTTTATCTTGTTTGGATCACTAATCAACTCCCTCTGTACCAGCATTGAAGAAATTAAGAAACATATTAAATTAAGAAAGCCCACTGTAAGGGACCTCTCCTAATACATAAGAGCATTGATATCAGTTTGAAGACTAAGGTGTGCATAATTCAGGCTGGCTAAGGTCTTCAGAATCATTTACTACACGTGAGAGAGCTAGACAATGAATAAGAATAACAGAAGAATTTATGCCTCTGAGTTGTGAAATTGGAGAAGAGTGCTGACTATCTCATGGACTTGCCAAAAGCACCAACAGTAAGTATTGGGGAAAGTGAAGCTGAAGCCAGAGTGTTCCTTGGAGGCAAACATAGAAAAATTTTGTCTTTCACAATATGGATATGGTGCTAGGCAGGTTAATCCTTAGAAAGGGACATCATGCTTGGAAAAAATGGAGGATAAGGGAGGGTGAGGAAGACCCTCAACTAGATGGTTTGATACACTGATGGCAGAAAAGGGCTCAAATATGTCAGAGATGGTGTAGATGTGACAAAACAGGGCAAGATTCAGTTCTCTTTTTCATATGATCACTGTGTATTGTACTCATTTTGTAACAATAGCAACAGTTGAGTATATATTAACACAATTGAGTGTTACAGGATTCTCATTCTTTACGTTAGCCATAGTTTGTTATGATCCACAAAAATGCCTTAGCTTATGAGCAATAAAATACTAGTATGCACCTTTCAGGTATCCTCTGTCTGCCTTCAACCAAGATCTACCTGAATTCAGCAGTCATATGCTATGTGCCACAGCCTCTACTAAACTAGCTTGAATTTCTGGACATTTTCCGTTACAGTATTGTTTTGGATGTTTTTTAAATAATCTTCAATAAGATTTTAATTACATGTTCTGTTAATGATATAATTAACTGTAGATAGATATGAAAGAGAAGTCTTGATTTTATTTAGAAGAAAAGAGAATGCCAAAGTAACTACCAGTATGAAAAGATGTAAAGTTACAGAAATTTCTTAACAATAATATTTCTGATTTTCATCTGAAGCTTGTTATGACTGTAATGATCTAATCAAAGAAATTGCATTACTTATAGAGAAGCTTCTCAACCATTCCAAATAAATTATTAATACACTTCAACCCCTCCAATACACATAGACTGACATTATTTTAGTCTTTTAACCTTTAGAGGAGGAACAGTTATAAACAATCTACATTATGCAGATGATAGAACCTTGCTTGTGAAAGGGAAGATTTGAAGCACCTAGTAAATGTACAGAACTGACCTGCATGCCTATGAATGCTGTCTATGCTTTCTACTACTTAAATGTATTTGGTTAAATTAAATATTTTATCAAAAAGTGTGAAATTTCTCATATCATTTTGATATATAAACTTCTTCATGGATATTTTCAAAATACTGAAAATATGTTCCTTAAAAACTTACATAATAAATAGAGAAATATTTTCATGGTTCAATTTTTATACCAAGGAACAGAGAGTTGCTTGATTAGTTTTCAGATGGATTTGAGACACAAAAGTTGGTTTGAACCTTTGTCTTACAGTGCTATCTCTTATAACCATAATAGAATTCCCACGATTGTCCAGAGCTGGGTTTTAGTTTCCTTTTTTATCCCCCATGGACTTGAAGACAGAAATAAGGCTAAAGATAGAATTATAGAATTTTGTACAATGATTTATTCATTGTAAATGCCTTTTCTAAAAAACACAAACAGCAACTAAACAGATGAACCTCACTTGTTGAATTGTTGTTGCTGTATGTGCCATTGAGTTGCCTGCAACTCATAGCGACCCTCTATACAATAGTTGTGAAGCCTGCCTTGTCCTCAGCCAGTCTCACAGACACAAACATATCTACCCTTATTGCCCCAGTTACTATATCCATTCTTCTCATCTGAGGTTTTTCTCTCCTGTGCTATCCCTCCACCTTTATAAAAATTCTAGTCTCCAGGAATAAGACTGACCACATCTGTGGAAAGAATCTTTGAAGAAACTCAACATCACATGTAAAAATCAGGGCGGGTGCTGATTCTGGAACAGAGGGTCAACTATTCATGTGCAACTACAAATTGTAGGTTAAAAAAAAGAAAAAAAAAACCCATAAGGACAAAACATGACCTTGAGTTTAGCCCACCTGAATTTAAAACCATCTTGAGAACATGTTTGAGACACTTAACACTAATGGATGGAGACCAAATGAGTTATAAAATGATACCAAGAATATTATCCACAAAAAAAGCAAAAGGTCATTACAAGGACAGAGGAAGAAGACCAATATGAATATCTGGAGAGACTTTAAATATTGCACTAAATCACTGAAAAGCCAAAACAAAGTGAGGCTATTGGGAAGTTAAATAGTTTAACAGATTTCAAGGGACAGCTCAGGAAGACAAAGCATGGTATTGTAAAGAAATGTGCTAAGGGAGCCCTGGCGGCCTAGTGGCAAGAAGCTGCACTGCAACACAGAGGGTGCTGGGTTCTAACCCACCAGATGTTCCACTGGAGAAGGAAAGGGGGCACCCTCTGCCAGCCACATCCGATTTGATGGGACACAAACAAGGGAGGGAGGAGAAAGAAAAAAGAAATGGTGCAAAAATTGGAGTGAGAAAATCAAAAGTAAAGAACTCACTTAACATTTCTCAATCTGAACAAATTGGACAAAATATTCAAGCCTCAATTTGAAATACTTAAACATGTTATATTGTTGCTGTTATGTTTGTATTTATGTTTTATACTATAAAAAGGCATTTGACTATGTAGATCACAATAAATCCTGGCTAAATTAAGAATGAGAATCCCAGAACACTTGATTATGTTCACGAGAAATCAATACCTAAGCTAAGATGACGTTGACCAACTAAAGCAAGGAAATACTGCATGCATGCATCAAAATCAAGAAAGAAATCATCAAGGATATATACTTTGTTCATATCTTTTCAATATATAAGTGGAACAGCTCATTGAGAAGCTGGACTTTATGAAAAACCATGTGAAATTGGAGGAAGACTCGTAACATTCTGCATTATGAAGATGGCATACCCTTGTTCATTGAAACTGAAGAGTACTTGAAGTGTTTCCTGTAAAAGAACAAGGACTTCAGTCTTCAATATGGATTGCATGTAAACATCAAGAAAACAAAGACCCTCACCACCAGTCCAACAGGCAACATCATGATAGATGGAGAAAAGATTGAGGTTTTTAACAAACTCATTTTGCTTTGATCCACCATTGATATCCTTTGGCACCAGTATTCAGGAAATCAAAAGATGAGTTGCATTGGAAAATGTACTGTCAAGGGCTTCTCTAGCAGGCTAGAGTACAATGGTGCCAGTCTAGAGATTAAGGTATTTTTTATGCAGGCCATGGGTTTTTCAGTGACCATGAATAAGGATGACAAATAATGAATTGATACCTTTGGTTTGTGATGCTGGAGAAAAGTGTTTAACCTACCATGTATTATCAAGAGAACAAATGTCTGTCCTGGAGAGGAGGAAGACAGGTTGCTCCTTGGAGGCAAGGATTTTGACATTCAGTCTCACATGTTTTTAGGAAAGGCCAATCCTTGGAGAAGGATATAATATTTGGAAGTGTGGAGAGTCAGCATAGAATAGGGAGACCCTAGATAAGATGGATTGACACAGTGACTATAGCAATGGGATTAAATGTGTCAGAGATGGTGCGGTTGGATCCGATAGGGAAAGTTTCAAAACCAATGTCATAAGGTCATTATGAGTCATAATCGACTGGACAACACATAACAACATGTCCTATACTCTTCTATAGAGATCACTTCAGAGTTTATGAATTAAAGACGAAACGAAGGTATTTTACTTTGTTTCTAACAACTGAAAAACTCATGTCATAAAGTTTGATGTTTTGTTTCTTTTCTTCTTGTTTATACATTCTAATCTCTCTACAAATTCCGACTTTTTAGTATATATATTATCTCTTTAAGCAGAAGTTAGCTTAAGGGTAAAATGCCTTAACATTTGCATAGCACTTGTTATCTACTTTACAGGCACTCTCAATGAGCTTAAGGCTGAGGAAAAAAGACAAACACACCAGAAAATACCTGTAATAATATTTGGTTCTGGGCAATAGAAATGTGCATAGGGTCCTGAATAAAGTAAAGTCACAGTAGAAAATGCTACCTGAAGATACTGATGAGGACTAGACATTTATGAAGCTGAGAAATAGTGGGAGGGAACTCCAGGCAGTCAGAACATTTAGCCAACCTTACATAAGACTTCTGGATACAAATAACCTTGTGTAGACTTTCAAGACACAGCTAAAGAAAAGATTGGAAAACTGAACCAAGATGACTGGAGTCTTTATCTGACTCAATTGTTACTATCCAACACATATTTATCTAGTCTCTGTTATGCTAAAGCCTCTATCAAAAGGTTGGGGATGCAAATTATTGCGTTTATGGAGTTTATGCTCTCGTGTTAAAGATTGTTCTTATTGTTAGCTTCCTTCCAATCAAGTACGACTCATGACTAATGAACAACAGATCTGTCCTATCTGTGCCATTCTCATAATATTGTATACACTTGAGGCTATTGCTGCAGTTACTGTGTCAGTTCAGCCATTGACTTTCTTTTAATCTTTGGCCATCCCTCAGCCTTTTCAAGTGTGATGTTCCTCTCCAAGAAATAGCCTTTCCTAGCAACATGACAAAAGTGTGTGAGACAACGCTTCATTATCTTTGCCTCCAAGGAACATTGACCTCATTTTCTCCAAGACATATCTGTTTGAGCTTTTTTAGAAGTCCTTGGGATATCCAGTACTCTTCTCCAACACCACAGTTCAAAGATGTCAATACTTCTTCTGTCATCCTTGTTAAATGTCCATCTCTTAGGTGCATAGCAAGTAACTTAAAAGCCTGAATCAGGCTTAACTTAGTGATATCAGAGTCCTACTAATATCATTACTCCCCAATAATTTGGAAAGATACCTAACAATAGTATGTCCATTGCAGTGCAACTTCTGATCTGACTGATGGTACCAAGTGTATTGACTGAGCATCCAAGTAAGATAAAGTCATTGATAGTTTCAATATTTTCTCTATCATAATGTTGTCTAATGGTTCAGTGGCAAGTATTTTTGTTTTCTTGATACTGAAAGACAGTCCATATTGAAGACTGCAGTGTTTATTCTTCTGCAGGAAGTTCTTCAAGTCCTCCTCACTTTCAGCAAACAAGGTTGTGTCATCTCCATAATGAAGGTTATTGATGAGTTTTCCTTCAATCTTTATGCCACATTCTTCTTTATATAAAACATCATTTCAAATAATTTGGTCAGCATACAGATTAAATAGATATGGGGACAAAGATACAACTATGAAGCATGCCTTTCTTCATTTTAAACTGTGTAATATTCCCTTGCTCTATTCAAACAATAGCCTCTTGGTCATATTTCACATGAGCACAATTGAGTGTTCTGGTAATCCCATTCTTCTCAATATTAGCCATTATTAGGTATGATCCACATAGCCAAAAGCATTTGCATAATCAATGAAGCCCAAATACACATTTTTCTGTTATTCTTTTTTCTTTTTTTTTCAGCCAAGATATATCTAACAGCAGCAATGATATCCCTGGTGCCTTTTTAAAAATCTGGTTTGAATATCCAGCAGTTCTCTATGTATTGTTCTAGCCATTTTGGGGAAAGTGTTAAAGATAGAACTTAAAAAAAAGAAATAAATGAGTTTTAAATAAATAATCAATTTATTTTTGTTGTTGGGAACTCTGGTGGCCTAATGGTAAGAATATGTGCTGCAATCCCAAAGGTACACAGTTCAAGGCCACCAGCTGCTCTAAGGGAGAAGATGGGCAATCTCCTCCTATGTGATTAATAGCCTCTGGAAACCCACTGGAGAGTCAGCTATGGGTCAGTTCTAACTCTTTGGTACGCACAACAACATTTTTGTTAGGTGAGGTCGAATTGACTCCTATGTGTATCTGAACAAAAAATTGCCTAATTCTACACTATCCTCACAATCATTGAAAAGCTCAATCACAAAGGTATAGCTTCTGGTCCAGTCCATTTCCCTGAGGGTCTCCCTCATTTTGTTGACCCTCAACATTGCCAAATATGTTGGTTTTCTCCAGCAGTTTTAGTAAAAAGAATAAATATCAGGATATTATCAGCTAGCATTCAGCTGCATTTGATTCATGGTATCCCAATATGTGTCAGAATATTATTTGGTTTCATATAGTTTTCACTAACTAGTTTGTAAAAAATAGGGCAACAGGCCATTTTTTCTCCCCAAGACACCTCTAAATAGACCTGAATCCCCCAGCTTTCATTAAAAAGCAAAATACATCACCTAAATAAGACTTCAGTATCATATTAGGGCCATTAAATTTTAGAGTAAGTAGTTAGGGGAAATGACATTCATATAAGGTTATGAAAATGAGAGAAATATGGTGGTATAATTGTGCAAGCTACCTCTATAGTACACAAATTATTTATGACCTATTATTTAATTATTCAATTTTATATTTCCTGGAACAAAGTCTCAATCATTCATCTATATATTCACTGTTGCTCTTTAAATGCTAAGATAGAATAGTTGAGTTGTTGCCACTGACACCCTATAATATACATGTTTACTGTTTGACTTTTACAAAAAGTTTCCTAACTCTTGATTCCTAAGAAGGAAATAAGTAGGTCCACTAGAGTTGGGGCCTACATTCATAAACATTTTAGCAAGAATAAATTCTCATGCCAAAATAATTAGAGTATCAGTCTTTAGTATTTTTCTCATCCATGAAACCAAATTACTATTAGGTGCTGTCAAGTTGGCTCCTAATAATTTAGATGCTATGTACCCAGTACAAAATTCTACTTGATTTCCTTCATCCTTATAATTTTTATTCTGCTTACTAAGCACCCTAGTCACCCAGTCAGTCTAGCTCACTAAAGATTGTTCTTCTTCACTGATTCTGTATGTTTTTCAACTATGATGTCTTTTCTAAAGGCAATTTCTCCTGATAATATGCCCAAGAATGTAAGATTAAGTCTCATCTCATCATCATTGCTTCCAAAGGACATACTGGTTGCACTTCTTCCAAGGCAAAATTTGTCTAGTAAAGATTTGTTTATTCTGTTGTTGTTGTTGTTTACTACTGAATTAATTGAAACCCTCAATAGGTGCCTGTGGCCTTATTTTCTGCCAATGTCTCCAGTGCAGCTTGAACTGCTTTCTTCATAGCCATTGGATTTTTATTACTTCCTGAAATGGTTCAGGAAGTTGAATAAGTAATTTGAGCAGCCAGAATTGTACTAAAAAGAATGTGACATTAGGATAGAAAGTAGACTAATCAACAAGTGTCAAGCAAGATAATGCAATTCTGCTTTCAAAAAGTGAAGAAACTTGAGTCACTTATTGAAGATGATCAAAGATTAGAGCTTTCAATATGTATTATATCTCAATAGCAAATAAACTAAAAATCTTCACCACTTGAAAAATAGGCAACATCATGATAGATGGAGAAAAGACTAAAGCGCTTAGTTATTTCATTTCACTTGAATTTGTAATCAATATCAAACGTAGCAGTATTCAATAAATCAAATGATATGTTGCACTGAGAAAATAGATTCTCAAGGGCCAGTTTGAAGACTAAAATGAACCTGATTCAGGCTATGATATTTTTATTTTTTTTATACTTAGAGAACATAGTGTTAGGGGGTTTTGTTGTTGTTATTTTTTAACCATCATCACAAATGTTGTTATGTGCACTCTCATAGTTAACCCTCCAGCAGGTTTTCAGATGTTGGAAATGACACAAGAGATTACTCACCTTTCTCCAGAGAAGGAGCTGGTGAATTGGAACTAGATGTCTTTGGGTTGGCAACACAATTCTATACCATCAAACCACCAGACCTCCTCTAACAAAAGTGATAACCTTCACAGATCTTAACCTGATGGCCAGACAAGGGAGTTTACTTCTAGTTTAATGGTATTGTGACCTGAGAAGATATTTTGTATTACTTCAGTGTTTTTTAATTTGATGAGGCTTGTTATATGTTCAAACATGTGATCAATTCTGGAGAATGTACTATGTACACTTGAGAAGAAAGTCAATTGAGTTTTAGTTTAGTGAAGTACTCTTAACACATATATGAGGTTGAGTTGGCTAAATGTATAGTTTAGTTCTTAGTTGAGTTTCTTTTGAACTGACCTGACCTTAGTCGAGAATATGTGTTAAAGTCTTCAACTACTATTGTGTCACTATCTCTTTTTTTATTCTGTTAACCATTGTTTATATATTTTGCAGGTCTATTATTTGATTCAAAGATGTTTACCAAGGTTATGTCATCCTGATCTTTAATCATGTAGTACCCTTCCTTATGTTTTATGGTGGTTTACATCCTGAAGACTATTTTATCAGAGATGAATGTTTCTACTCCTTTTTTGTGAATGCCATTTGTTTGGTAAATAGTTTTCTAGCCTTTGATTTTTAGTCTTATGGTTTTCCTCATTTCTTAGATGTGTCTCTTGCAGGCAACTTATTGGTGGGGTATTGGGTTAGGTTTTTTTTGCCTAATATGTTACTTTTCCGGACAATTGATGTAGTTAAGACATTCACTTTAGTGTGACTATTCTCTGGCCAACTTTATCATTGTCATTTTGGTATGCTTCTTTTAACTGCCCATCCACTTTTCTTTGCTTTCTCTGTATGATGGACTTCCTTTATTATTTGTTGTTGAGTAAGTCTTATTTTTACAAAGTCCTTAAGTTCTGCTTTTCTGAATATGGTATAATTTCTCCTTCGTATTTGATGAACCATTTTTCTGGGCACAGAATCCTCAACCAGCAATTGTTTTCTTTTTGCATTCTGTATTTGCCATCCCACTGTCTTTTTGGTCATATGGTTTCTGCCACAAACTCATAGCTTAATCTAATTTGTTCTTCTTCGTAGGTGACTGTATTTTTCACACTGCACCCCATGGTATGTATGTTCAATACACTTCACCAACACCAAAATTAAAACACCTCAATTTTCCTTTGGTCTTATTACATATTGTCCATCTTAATCATTGTTAGACTGTAAAGAGCCTCAAAATTAATAGATAATGTTGCAAATGATGAGAATCCTAGAACAATTGTGCTCAGGTACTTTGTGCTACCTGGACTCCTTTCCAAGGAAAGAAAAAAATTGCTTCTGTAGAGTTGGAATTGACTCATACCTGACCCTCTTAAGTTGTAAGTTGCACAGGAGATCACTCAATTTTCTCTCATGGACCTATCACATATTCAAAGCACAAGAGAGATGCAGTCTTTGGGATAGCAGCGCATCTCTCTACATCTTAGGCCACCAAAGTTGTCAAGACTCCTGTACATACCTCATTCCTTCTGATTGACAACAAACAGATTCATCCTGGAGAAAGTTAAACTGGGTGGCTCCTTGGAGGCAAGGATTCTGAGGCTTCATCTAACATACTTTGGACATGTTGTAAGGAGGGACCGGTCCTTGGAGAAGGACATCATGCTTGGAAGGGTGGAGGGACAGCGCAGGAGGGAAGGCCCTCTATGAGGTGGATTGATTCAGTGACTGGGGTAATCAGGGTGGGAGTGTCAGAGACAGTGCGATTGGCACAGGACAGGGCTGTTGTACATAGGGTTGCTATGAGTCACAAGCAACTCAATGGCACATAACAACAACAACAGTTCATTTACAAAATTTGAATACATTGTTTTTCACACCAGTTCCTTCCCATTTCCCTAACTGTCCCCACCCATAAAATTATATGATTCCATGATTAATTCCCTTCCCTGAAAAATCTCACCTCTTTGCTTCCACCCTCCTTACCCCCTTAGATTCTAATACTTATTCTACAATAATGGTTTTATACAGTATTTGTCTTTACAGGACTGAGTTAGCTCACTCAGCATAATGCTCTGCAGTTCCCCCCAAGTTTTTTTGCCTAATATGTTACTTTTCCGGACAATTGATGTAGGGAAGACATTCACTTTAGTGTGACTATTCTTTGGGCAACATTATCATTGCCATTTTGGTATGCTAATAATATACTAAATTATTGCTCCTGTGCACTGCATAATATTGCATTGTGTAAATATACCATAACTTTGCAATCCATTCTGTTGTGGTTGCATATTTTATAAAAAGAAAGTCACAAGTGAATGAAGGGAAGACATGGACACCCTGGGATGTTGGATACAGATACATCTTTAGGCAACAAATTAATCCCAGGATGCTTGGCAGCCACTGGAACTTGAGGGAAGCTCTAGAACCATGAAACAATACATTTTTATTATCAGAAGCCATGCATGTGGTGGTCTTCCATCGTGGCAGCCCTGGAAAAAAGACAAGAGGAATCTGAACTTTCCTAGCTTACTGGTACTACCTCACTCAGGAATTTAAGACAAAACACTAAGTAAGCTGTAGGAAACAGGAACTGAGCTGCTTTAAAGGGATGTTAGAAGTTGAATAGACGCATTTGAAGTATGGTGTTGTTGGAGAAGAGTACTGAATATTTCATCAACTGTGAAAAGAACAAACACATCTTTTTTTTTTTTTTCTGAGGAATTGCAACCAGAGTGCAAGGAAAGAGGATGGAGAAATTATATTTCATACACTTTGTACATGTCATAAGAAGGGGTCAGTCCTTGGAAAAAGACATCATCCTGGAAACGCTGGGGAAAATAAAAAGCAACCCACAAAAAAAACCTTTCAATTAAATAGATCGACACAATGGTCTTTTGTATTTTTGAGAATGTGATGATGGTGCCGAATAAAGCAATATTCACATGTTTTTCACAGGGTCATTAGGCGTGTAGACAGGTTGATGGTAGATCACAATAACAACAAGGATCTCAGTAAAGTTAGTGGAGAAAGACAAAGTTCAATCAGTTATGTATGTTAAGATGAGTAATGGTTGACCTCCTATATTTTCACTCCTCTCACTTTATAGTACCCTTTCTGATAATAGTTTCTCCTTTTAAGACAGTTTGATCCGATATTGTGCTATAAGTTGAGCTGCTAACTGAAAAGTCAATGATTTGAATACACCAGTCTTTTTTGGAGAATGAACGTTCTCCTGTAAAGATTTGCAGCCTCTGACATTAATAGAGGATTCTGTGAGTTAGAGAAGACTACAATGTAGTGCATTCAAGAGCACTGGATTTGTTCTTTTTTTCATTGCTGTTTTCCTCTGTGTACTTAAAATCTTCAAGCAATTTGATTTGTTTGTAATAAAAATTGTCTCCTTACATGAATATAGGGGAGCTCTGGTGGTTTAGTGTTAAGGAATTGGGCTGCCAACTTGAAGGTAGATGGTTTGAACCCAGTATTTTCTCTGTGGGTGAAAGATGGGCAATTTCTTCCCGTAAAATTTACTGCCTCTGAAAACACCCTGGAAGGTCAACGATGAGTAGCTTTCAGCTCAAATGGACATAACCATAACAAGAACATATGCACATAGGATAACAATTAAAAATAAATCTATATTCAAATTGCAGTGAGTTTTGATTATTTTTAAGAAGATGATGCTAGCTACATGCTTATACAATGGACTCGCTTGCTTGTTGATCTCTCCTTTAAGGCCCGGTTTTCCTCCTAGGTAGTGGTCAATGTTTGTAGACAAATAGAATGAGGTTAAAGGTTCAGACAATGATTGCAAAGGTGCATCTTTCTTTGTGCAAATCTAACAAACTCACACAGAGAAGGAGGCATGTCCTTGGTCTCATTAGTGCCCTTTTCCATTTATTCTTTGTTGGAGCAAACATATCCAGGTTTCTCACTATTTTTGCTTTTTATTATTCCCTATATTTTCTCTTTCTTCTCTATTCAATCAAATCTTACATGCTTCTATTTTTTAAAAATGGACTTTTACAAAGCAATTGCCATAGGGTTCAGAAAAGCCTGACCAAATGCCTCAGGCAGACTTGTCATAACATGAAATATTACTGATCAGTCTGAGCCTTTGCCCTGCCCTGAAGAATGGCCTTTGCTGCAAGACTACAGGCATCTCCCTTGGCTCATGTCTTCTGGGTTTCCTCAGGGTAGTAGAAAGCTTCCTCCTAAACATGAATTTAAGCAAATACTTTGTGAACACACTATTAAAATGAGTAATGATTTATAAAATACTATATGAGTGAATGGATTTTGAGGAAAAAATACATTTCCTGTGAAGTTTTTTTTTTTTTAATTTATGCCTTTATTCCAATGTTTTTTTAAATAGAAACAAAACACACATAGTTGACTTTGAAACACTTCTGGTTCACAGAGACTCATGTGTTTCAGAGTAGAACTTGTTGGATTTTCAATGGCTGTGATCAATCCGAAGTAGGGTATTAGGGCTTTCTTCCAGGGGCCTACTGGATAGATTTAAACTCCAAATCTTCCTGTTTTCAGTCAAGAGGTTCACTGTACAACCATATAAAGGTTTATAAAGCCAAGCTTTTGAGCTACAAAGAAGATAATACATAATATCAGTGAAACTTGCCAAATAGGACAATCAGAAAAGGTAGGGCCTAGACTTAACACCTCTCCTTTACCTCGTCAATGACCTGGGAAGACATACTACTAGGTCACCAGTGCTCCCTAAGGGAATGGTTTGTTGTTGTGTGCCATGGAGTTGAAACTGGTGCATAACTGACCCTCCAGGGAGTTTTCAGAGGCAGTAAATTGTCCATGGGGAGACTGTTCTTCCTCCTCCCACAGAGCAGCTGATGGTTTCAAATGGTGTGCCTTTGGCATTGGAGCATAGCTTCTTATCACTAGGCCATCAAGGGAGTGATTAGAATGTGAAAATCATGGATGGAGAATACAAAGTGGCATCAGGTCAGTATCCTCAGGTTGAGAAATAGTTTAGAATGAGACTGATATACTAATGATCGTGGGATGCGGGTTGCATAGGTTGTGAGGAGTTGCATTGCTAAACCAAAGTTTGTATCACTCTGGCAGTTTCAATTCACCAGTCACTCTTAATAAGAAAGGTGAGATATCTTCTCCAGCATAATTTACACCTTTCACAAGCTAACTGGGGTCAGTGGTGGGGAGAGGAAATGCCAGGGTAATGATGAGCAAGGTTCTATAGTGATTGATTTCAGAAAACACAATGCATGAAAATAATTGTATGAAACACAATATAAATGAAGAACAAAACCTAACTAAAACAAAAACACACCAACCTCCCCCACCCCAACAACAAAAATTAATTAGAGTCAACTATGAGTCAGTTCTAACTCAATTTCAGTAAGGAAAAAAAATGTTTAGGAATACAGACCTCAGCTCCAAGCACATAATTGTTTCCTTTTTAAGGAAAGTTGGAAATGATTGTGTAAAAATAAAACAGTAAACATTTTGGCGAGCTCTGGTGGCCTAGTGGCAAGAAGCTGAACTGCAATCTCAGAGATACACAGTTCAAATCCACCAGATGCTCTGCTGGAGGAGGAACAATCTCCTCCTGTACCAGTCAGATCTGATTTGACGGTACATACAAAAAAATAATGAAATAAAATAAAATTTTTTTAAACAAAGCAAAACAGTAAACATTTAAACTGTGTACATTGTGTATGTACTTGCAACTCTTCAACTGCTCCGTATTAGCACTAAAAGAGCTATGTTGTTGTTGTTGTTGTTTACCATTGAGTCAGAACTGACCTATAGTTGACACTCCAGTGGGTTTTCAGGAGAAGTTAATCAAACAAAAGGAGTTTGCCCATCCTTCTCCTGCAGAGCAGCTGATGGATTTGAAATTTGTGCCTTCAGAATTGCAGCACAGCTTCTTACCAGTAGGCCACTAGCACTCCAAAAGAGCTACAGTAAATACATAAATGAATTACTGAAATGTGATCTAGTAAAATGTTATTTATTGTTACTGGTATTATTTATTATTTTTTAATATTATTCGGTTGTTATTTATTTACTTTATTTATTGTTATTCCATCAAGTCAGAACGTGCTTGCAGTTGACCCTCTGAAACAATTAATCTCATGGAAGGAGATTGCTCATCCTTCTCCCGGGGAGTGGCTGGAGGAGTTCAACCACACACTTTTGGAATTGCAGCACAGCTTTTTGTCACTAGGACACCAGAGTGCCCATAAGTGATGGATTGCATTTGACAAGTGGGCTGATCCTAATTCTAGATTATAAATTTTTTGCTTTAGTATATCCTGACATTTACTTTACATTTAATTTGTTATTCTCATTTAAAGGGAGCTCTAGTTAAGAAGTTTCACTATCAAACCAAAGACATGGGATTCAAATCCACCATGTGCTTTGTAAGACAAAGAAGGGTAAGTTCCTCCTCTGTGATTTACCACTTTTTAAAAATCACTGGAGAATCACTTATTAGTGGATTCTTACTCAATGGCAAATAATAACAACTCTAAAGTGAAACCAAGGTATTTTTTAGAGGCAAAGATTATATTTCATGTTACATCCTTTGAGGACTTTGTCAGGAGGGCACAGTCCTTGGAAAAATACTCATGATGGGAAAAATAGAAGGTGAGCAGAAAAGAAGATGGTCTTCAAGGGGATAAATTGTCACAGTGCCTGTAACAGTGGACTCAAGCTTGGCACAGAGACTGTGAGAATGACCCAGGATAAGACAAGGTTCTGATCTCTTGATTCTCATAGGATCACTATGAGTGATCCTCAATAGCACCTAAAAACAATAACAACCAGATAAAGTCACCAATTGCTGCATATTCAATTGATTGGTCTGGATAATCCTAATTTGATAATAAATACAATTTATTATTAAATTTTTCTATTATTTTTATATATATTCACTTAACAATTATTACAGCATAGATTTACTGAGTTCTCATTTTGTAACAAACACTTTCCTTGATCCTGAAAATACAGAGATGAACAAGATAGGAGTCTTCACAGTTCATAAAAAATAAAAAAAAAATTAATTGTTAACATTGGAGATGGTATTTTGGTGAATTTTGTGTGAATTGTGAACATTATTTGAATATTCTTTCTCCCTTGTACTTAGGAAAGTACATACTTGAATCAAAATATTGACCTGAGAGGGAGATTGGCTAGAGATTTCAGACTGAATTCCTCGCATTGACTGTTGTTGGAATAACTGCAGGATAAACCACTAAGCAGAAATGAGGGCTCATTTATGCCACTCGCTCTTCAGTGTGTGCTGGTTCTGCATAGAGAAGGGAGAAACCCTTTTCAGCCAATAACTGTGTTTTACCTCCTTTTCTGATCGGTATTATTCTCACAGAATTTCCATTATGATAGAATGGGGAGAGATATCCTAAAATGTGTTTAAAATAAAGATTTTTTTTTCCTCCCTTGAGTTATGATGGGCAAATATTCTTCTTTAAAGGCATCATAATGGTTTCTCGTCATGGTCTGAAAGCAAAGAATAAACTGGTTAGAATGCTTGAGAGATCCCACAGTATGCGTACAAGCGCTTTACAAAAAAGCTGAGGGCTAAAGTGCCCCATAAAGCATTCCATAGTAAAAGTGATGATAGTTATAGTAAAATAAAATAGGATGGTAGCCAAAGTGAAGATTTACTGCAACTTTTCAAACTATATAATAGAAAAAAAGAGTGGGATGATTTTTCCTCTTCTGTATGACTGTTTAGTAGCCCACAATTCTTCCTTCTCTGTTATTGTCAAAAATAAATCTTTCACAGTTCTTAAACTTCCTCATTGCAACCATGAAGCATTATAGGTTGGGATAATCGAGAACCCTAAAGGCAAATACTTTTAAAAGTTTTTATATCAGGCATGAGAACATAATCCTGCTGAATGTCATTGATACCATATTTCTATCATGTTATCAATAATTTCATATATACATCCTCCAATCTTGTCACATTTTGCAATGAAGGAATGGTTTATGCAATGGCTGTGTGGAGGAAGAGGGAGGACACATAACGGGACAGAAATAAATGAGATGCATAAGGCAAAAATGAAGATGGAAAGATGTAGAAATTTACAAGGAAAGATTAACACTAGATACTTTTTGATACTATAATTGTACTCTTAGAACACATCAAATATTAAACACAATGAGAAAACAAATCTTACTTTTGAATTGATATGTTGCTGTTGTTGTTGATGTTGTTGTTATGTGCTGTCGAGTCGTTTTCGAGTCATAGAGACCCTAGGTACAAGAGCCCTAAACTCCGCTCTGTCCTGTGCCAATCGCACTGTCTCTGACACTCCCATCCCAATTATCCCAGTCACTGAATCAATCCACCTCATAGAGGGCCTTCCTCTCCTGCGCTGTCCCTCCCCCCTACCAAGCATGATGTCCCTCTCTAAGGACCGGTCTCTCCTCACAACATGTCCGAAGTATGTTAGACGGAGCCTCAGAATCCTTGCCTCCAAGGAGCCACCCGGTTTAATCCTTTCCAGGACAAATCTGTTTGTTTTCTTAGCAGTCCATGGTACTCTCAATACTCTTCTCCAGCACCACAGCTCAAAGGCATCAATTCTCCTTCTATCCTTCCTGGTCATTGTCTGACTCTCTGATGCATAGTATTTGAAAATTAGAAGCTCAGCTTGGTGATCAAATTTGGTCCCCAAAACTGAGTAAGGTAACACATACTTGTTTTATTTAATAAATTAATTCTTTAGTTATTTAGTCATTACAAATCCATTCTTTTTTAGTTGCTGGAAATGATTATTTAAGCTTATAGTAAGATTTTGTATTTGCCCTATTACACAGAAACTTCATCACTCTCTTTTAACCCACTTGCATGAGTAAAAACTAATTACAAAGTCCAGGGTATAGGAGGTCTTAATAATTCAGTTATTGAAATAATAAATCACAAGAGATGAATATTTAAGTTCTGATTTGACTTGACTAGAAGTAGTATTTATAGTGGGTTGTTGTAATTTCATTAATGTTCCTCAGGAAAGGCTATATTTCACTTAAGCAACAGTTCAATCTCAGAATATTTCATGAGCTTGAACAATGGAAATTTATCTCTGTTAACTAGCATCAAGTTTCATTTAAATTGAGTTCTGAATTTGTAAAGGTTAGCCTTTATTATTTTTGTAACCTTGTTGGATAACTTCGTAGATATGATAGACAAAAGAAAATTTTCACACCAGTGTTCATAGCAGTGTTATTCACAATAGCAAGAATATGAAAACAGTCCAAACGTCCATTAACAACTGGCTGGATTGAGCAATTGTGGTACATTCACAAGACAGAAGACCATGCAGCACTCAGGAGAAACTATTTTGAAATATACTATACAACATGGGAGAGGCTAGAGAGTATTATGCTGAAGGAATGAACTCACAAGGAGAAATAGGATTTAAGACTATTATTGCCAAAACGGAAGGATAACTATTATGATACATATCAATATCCAAAAAGTGAATGGGTGGTAGCAGGAGGCTGAGCGGGGTGGGAATGAATCTCACATTTAGGTAGGTGAAAGGATGGGGCGAAGGAATTAGGAAAGATCCAGTGGGGATCTGGAATCATCATTTCATCGTCATCATCATCATCATCTGTAATAGCGGGCATAGAACAATGGTGATTAATTTTATAATATACAATATATGGGAATGACCATATGAAACACAACGTGAATGAAAAAAAATAATTTTTAAAAAAAATATATCCTTGTTAAGAAAAGATTAATGGTGAGTGGTAAGAAGCTGCACTGCAATCCCAGAGGTACATGGTTCGAATTCACCAGATGCTCTGCTGGAGGAGGAGGGGCAATTTCCCTGTATACCAGTCAGATTTGATTTGATGGTACACACACACACACACACACACACAAAAATAAAATTTTAAAAAAATAATTAAATGCAGTATTTGAAAGCCAATTTGATTTCAAGGTCAAAGGGAAAGATAAGATCCCACCCTGTACTCAGAGGAAATTTGCATCTGAATGGACTGAAGAAATTTACATTTGAGAGAAAGAAAGAGAAGGAAAAAAATAAAAAAGATAACTGATTTGTAAAACTGGAGCAAGATGTTTGGCGTCTGAGGCAGAATAAAGTTGATATTCAGAGACCAGTTGCAAGACTTGAACTTAAAGGGAGTTGGCTAGTATGCTCACTTATAGTGATCACCTGTACTACTGGAGAGGAAGTAGGAAGCATGCAACAATGAAGACACAGGATGAGCTTAGACATGTTCATTCAACACTGTCCACCTATCATGCACAGATGCATGGATAAACAAAAAAATTTGCTAGCTTGAGGAGCAGGGAGTGCCCACGTGAGGGCTAGGGCTGAGTGAAGGGACCAACCAGTCTGGAAGGCAGGAAGAAATGTAGACTCTGGAGATGGTATCTCATGTCCATTTGGAACAAACCACAGATAGCTGGAGTTTAGTTAATCAATACCTAACCAGATGAAGAGAAGCTGTGAGCAGTTATTTGTAAGATGTTGTTGTTATGTGCCATACAGTTGCTTTTGATTTATTGTGACCCTATTTCAAAGAGCCCTAAACTCTCCTTTATCCTGTGCCATCCTCACTATTTGACACATCTACTCCAATTATCCCAATCACTCAATCGATCCATCCCATCGAGGCTATTCCTCTCTTGTGCTGTTCGTCCACCCATCCAAGCATTATGTCCCTCTCTAAGGACTGGTCCCTCCTTTCAACATGACCAAAGTATGTCAGACAAAGTTTCAGAATCTTTGCCTCCAAGGAATAGCCCAGTTTCATCCTCTCCAGGACAAACCTGTTTGTTTTCCTAGCAATCTGCTGTATATTCAACACTCTTCTCCAGCACCACAAATCAAAGGCATCAATTCTTTTCCTATCATCCCTAGTCACTGTTCAACTCTATGATGCATAGCACACGATTGTGAAGACTATGGCCTAGATCAGGCACACCTTAGTCTCCAGCCTGATATTGTTACTCTTTAGTACGCTGGAGAAGTCCCTGATGGCTAACTTTTCCAATGCAATTCGTCTCATGATTTACTGGGTGCTGATACCAAGAGTATTAATTGTGGAGCCAAACAGACTAAAACTGTTAACAATCTGAATCTCTTCACCATCCATTGTGATGCTGCCAGTTGGCCCAGTAGTGAAAATCTTTGTTTTCTTGATGTTGAGCTTCAATTGATATTGAAGTCTGCAGTCCTTGAATTTCTGCAGCAATTGCTTCAGGTTCTCCTCAGTTTCAGCAAGCAGGGTTGTGTCAACTGCATAACGCATGTTGTTGATGAATCTTTCTCCAATCCTGATGCCACATTCCTCCTCCTATAGCCCAGCCTCCCAGATGATTTGTTCCACATACAGATTGAAAAGGTATGGAGACAGAATGCAGCCCTGGTGACACTATCCCTGATTTTAAACCAGGCAGTGACTCCATCCTCTGTTTTGATGACTGCCTCTTAGTTCAAGTATAGGTTTTGTATAAACACAATCAAATGTTCTGGGATTGCCATTCTTCTCAGAGTCAGGCATAGTTTGTTGTGATCCACACAGTCAACAGCCTTTACATAGTCAATGAAGCACAAATAGACATTCCTCTGGTAGTCTCTGCTTTCTGCCAAGATTCATCTAACATTAGCTATATATAATATCCCTACTACCTCGGCCTTTTTAAAACCCAGCCTGCACATCTGGCAGTTTTCTGTTGGCAAGTTGTGCCAGTCGTTTTTGGAAAATGTGCTCATCTTTTCTATTGATTACTAAATAATATATGCTAAAATCTACCCTAGTGTTTATGAATTTGTTTTTATCATATGTTGTCATCTTTTACTTATATATTTTGAGCTATTTTATCCAATATACACAATTTTATAATTGCTTGTATCTAACCAATGGATCAGTCTTTTCACGATTATGAAATACCTCTCTTTGCTAGAAAAATATTTCATGTTTTCAAGTCTATTCTCATTATGAGTGTAAATCTAAGCTTCACTGGGTGCTTCATTTGCACTATTTTCTCTATTATTAAAAAAATATAAAATCTTATATTTAAGAGATGTTTCTTGTAAGTAGCATGATTTTTTTAGTTTTAACCACTATTAATTATACAATTCTCTGATATTAATTTCATGTTACTATACAGCTATATGTAGCTGATGTTAGATGGATCTTGGCTGAAAGCAGGGAATACCAGAGGAATGTCTATCTGTGTTTCATTGACTATGCAAAGGCATTTGACTGTGTAGATCATAACAAACTATGGCTGACTCTGAGAAGAATGGGAATCCCAGAACACTTGATCGTTCTAATGCGAAACTTATACTTGGACCAGGAGGCAGTCGTCAGAACAGAGCAAGGGAACACTGCATGGTTCAAAATTGGGAAGGGCGTACGCCAGGGATATGTCTTGTCTCCATACCTTTTCAACCTGTATGCAGAACAGATTATTCGGGAGGCTGGGTCCTATGAGGAGAAATGTGGGGTCAAGACTGATGGACGATTTATCAACAATCTGTGTTATGCAGATGACACAACCCTGCTTGCTGAAACTGAAGAGGACCTGAAGTGCCTGCTGCAGAGTGTCAAGGACTGCAACCTACAATATGGATTGAGGCTCAATGTCAAGAAGACAAAGATTCTCACCACTGGACCAATTGACAGCATCAGAATTGATGGTGAAGAGATTGAGATTGTACACAGCTTTAGTTTGCTTGGCTCCATAATCAACAGTCTTGGCACCAGCAGACAGGAAATAAAAAGGTGCATTGCAATGGGAAAGTCTGCTGTTAGGGACCTCTCCAAAGTGCTGAAGAGCAATGGTGTCTCTGTGGAGACTAAGGTGCGTCTGATATAGGTCATGGTCTTCGCAATCACCTGTTATGCATCAGAGAGTTGGACAATGACCAAGGAGGATAGAAGGAGAATTGATGCCTTTGAGCTGTGGTGCTGGAGAAGAGTATTGAGAATACCATGGACTACTAGGAAAACAAACAGATTTGTCCTGGAAAGGGTTAAACCGGGTGGCTCCTTGGAGGCAAGGATTCTAAGGCTCCGTCTAACATACTTTGCACATATTGTGAGAAGAGACCGGTCCTTAGAGAGGGACACCATGCTTGGGAGGGTGGAGGGACAGCGCAGGAGAGGAAGGCCCTCTATGAGGTGGATTGATTCAGCGACTGGGATAATTGGGATGGGAGTGTCAGGGACAGTGCAATTGGCACAGGACAGAGTGGAGTTTAGGGTTGTTGTACATAGGGTCGCTATGAGTCGCAAGCGACTCTACGGCACATAACATCAACAACAACATACAGCTATCACAGCCCAAATGTCTACTATTCTACACCACCTATCAACAACAACATAGAGAGGGCTACATCGGTCTAGGGGACAGAAAGTTATGCTACTAAGCAGAAGGTGGGTGATTCTAATATGCGGCCCTCAGACCTGGTTCAAATTGTGGTTTTGTGAAACATTCTTCTAGGTGCTACTGCACTGGTCGGTGCATTGCTGTACAGAGATCACTCATGGTTGCTATGATTCTAAACACTGTGACACTGATGTGCCAAATGTGATAAAGGTTACCCGTCGTGGCTAGTGTTTGGTGGAGCTTCTCAATAAAAACAAGTTTGGAAGCAGGAGTGGAATCCTCTTCCGAAATGGCTTGATTCTGGAAACTCTATGAACAGTACTCAGGTCTTGCCTTCATTGAGTCATTATGAGTTGTCTACTACTCAAAGGCACCTAACAACAACTACATACAACTATATGCTATACAACTGTCAGCAATCTCCATTTCTAAACTTACTTATCAATCACAACAACAATTCAGTACCCCTTAAAAGGAAGCATAGGATTCTCCCTTGCTCCCTGGTATGATTTTTTTGTATGCATTTTTATGCATTTGCCTGTTCTACATATTTGATGTAAGTGGGATCATAATTTGTTCTTTCTGTCTGACATTTTGTTCTACATAAAGTTTTCCAAGTTTTTCCATATTTTTACATCTGCCAAAAAATGGAATTTCTCTATTTGGCCAAATAATTTCTATTGTATATATGTATCACATTTTGTTTATCCCTTCATCTGTTAGTTGACATTTAGTATTTCCACTATTTGTCTATTTTCAACAATATAGTAATGGATTCTGATGTAAAAGAACAATGATGTTTCTGCTTAGATTATTTTCAATATATCTATGGGTAAAATTGCTGGATAATCTGAGAATTCAATGTTTATTTTAGAAAATGCTGTAATGGTTTCCATAATGAAGAATCATTTTAGATTTCCACCATTACTAATTTCTGCACACCATCATCAAATTTGCTATTTTCCATGTTACTGACTATAGCCATCATAAGGAGCTCTGAAAGTCTACTAATAAGCAGCTGTAGTGCTAACCCTAATGTATGTGGTTCAAATCCACCAGCTACTATATGGGAGAAGAATAAATAATCTCCGCTCATGCAATCTATGGCTCTGAATGCACTGAAGGGACCAGCACAACACATGTGAATACATAACCATTACAATTTGCACATGTTTTCACCTAATGGCTCATGACCTTGAATATCTTTCCACGTGCATAAATCATGTGCATTCCTGCCTTGATGAATATCTACATTATGTTTAAAAGCTTTGCTGGTGTAGTCAATTACATGTGCTATTAACCAAAAGATTACTTAACCCAAAGATTCGAAAGCAAACACTGTTCTATAGGTCTATAAGCATGAGCAGTCTCCTTCTACTATGAATTACAGACTCAGAAAGTAGATAGGGGATCACTAAGATTTAGATTCCAGGATATCTGTGAATTTGGTGTATGTGTTTTGTTTTCAGACGAAAAGAGTATACTGAGTGATAGTACCAAGATGAATTGGTGGATGCAGAAAAATTTCATGAAATAATGTATGGGCAAGAGACTGTCGTGATGAAGGAAGAAATTCAAGCTGCTTTGAAAGAACTGGGGTGTGGAAAGGCGCCAGGAATTGACAGCATACCACTTGACTCTTTTCAACAGATGCTGCTCTGGATGTGCTAAGTTTTGCCAAAAAATCTGGAGGAAAACCACCTAGCCAACCGACTGGAAGAGATCTATATTGCTTCTCATTTCAAAGAAAGGTGACCTGACAGAGTGCAAAAATTATCAAACAATATCATTAATATCACAGTGCAAACAAAATTCTAGTGAAAATTATACAAAATTGACTGGAGCACCACATCAAAAGAGAACTGCCAGAAGTAAAGGCTGGATTTAGAAGACGTGGTGATACTAGGGATATTATAGATAATGTTAGATGGATCTTGAATGAAAGCAGAGAGTACCAGAGGTGTGTTTGTGTTTCATTGACTATATAAAGACATTTGACTGTGTGGATCACAACAAACAGTGACTAACTCTCAGAAGAATGGGAATCCCAGAACACTTGATTATGCTTAATCAAAATCTATATTTGGACCAGGAGGCGGTACTCAGAACAAAGCAAGGAAACACTGCGTAGTTCAAAATTGAGAAGGCTGTACACCAGGGATGTGTATTATCTCCTTACCTTTTCAAGCAATATGCAGAACACATTATCTGGGAGGCTGGCTTCTATGAAGAGAAATGTGGCACCAGGATTGGAGGAAGACAAGTCAATAATCAGTGTTATGCAGATGATACAGCCCTGTTACTGAAACTGAGGAGAACCTGAGGTGCTTGCTGCAGAAAAACAAGGACTGTAGCTTTCAAAATGGATTGAAGCCCAATATTAAGAAAACAAAGATTCTCACTACCAGGCTGATTGGCAACATCATGACAGTTAGTGAAGAAACTGAGATTGTTAACAGCTTTAGTTTGCTTGGCTCCACAATCAACACTCTTGCTACCGACAACCAGGAAATCAAAAGATGAATTGCATTGAGAAATTCTACTCTCTGAGACCTCTCCAAAGTACTGAAGAGCAGCAATGTCAGCCTGGAGACTAAGGTGCATCTGATCCAGGCCATAGTCTTTGTAATCACTTGCTATGCATCAGAAAGCTGGACAGTGAATAAGGATGATAGAAGGAGAACTGATGCCTTTGAACTGTGGTACTAGGGAAGAGTATTGAATATACCACGGACTTCCAAGAGAATAAACAGGTTTGTTTGTTGTTTTGTTTTGTTTTTGTCTTGGAAAGGGTTAAAACCAGGCTGTTCCTTTGAGGCAAGGATTCTGAAGTTTCATCTGACATACTTTCAACATATTGCAAGGAGAGACCTGTCTTTGGAGAGGGACGTCATATCTGGGAAGGTTTAGGGATAGCATAAGAGAGGAAGACCTCAAATAAATTGATTGATTCAGTGAATGGGGTCACGGGGGTAGATGTGACAATAAGATTGGAACAAGATGGAACAGGGTATAGGGCTGTTGTACATATGGTCTCTATTATGAGTCACAAGTGATTCAACAGCACATAACAACAACAGGTCCAATTCTAATGACATAATTTCTTCCTTCTTTTTTACACACTATACTGTATTCTGCTGCTTCATCAATTGGAATTCTGGTAGTATCCTGGGTAGAAGTTGCCCTGACAACTGAAACACTTGTGATCTGAATACATTAATTACAACTAAAATTTTAACTGTTAATCAATTCCCACTCCATGACATATAATAACAGAATAAGAACCTCAACAATTTTTTTTCAGATTTTACTTTAATGTGGCCTCTTGTTGATAAGTCCTCTCATTTTCTTTTTTAAAAATACATGTGTATTTTCCTGCATTTCTAAAGGATGTATTGAAGGCTATAAAATTGTTACTGCTTTTGCTTTCCCTTATTATTAACATTTGTAAGTACAATTTCTTATTGACTTCTAATTTTCATCATTTCTCTTAAGAAGTCACTTTTAGATCTTATCAAGATCATTGAAATCTTCTTACATCTATTTTTTGTTGCCTGTTAGTGTTTTAAATATATGACTATTTTTTTCAGACTCTTTTTAAGAGTCATAATGCTTTATGAATATGCAGTTTTATTATTTTTCAAAATATAGCAGGATTTAGTTTTTAAAATATTTTACCTAGTTCTCTATTTTTTTATTTGTCTCTTATTACACAACACATATTTTTTAAGTTTTAGAGGTCTTAGGTTCTTTCCGTTTAGAACTTTCTCTTGCACATAAGCTTGCTTTGTTGTTAAATGCCATTGAGTCAAGTGTGATTCATAGTGACTCTATGAGAACAAATCTGAATCCTTTCCTATCCTGTGCCATCCTCGCTATCTCTGATACACCTGAAGCCATTGCTGCAGTCACTGTGTCAATCCATCTCAATGGAGGTCTTAATTTTGCCAACCCTCCAACCTTCCAAGCATGACATATTTTTCTAAGGAATACCCTTTGCTAGTGACATGTCCAAAGTATGAGACAAAACTTTACCACCCTTGTTTTCAAAGAATATCCTGGCTTCACTTTTTCCAATACATACTTATTTGTTCTTTTGACTTAGCCCTTGACTAAAAACTTTGAGAGACTATCAGATTTTCTCCTTTACTCATCTTAAAGTTTCATTTTCTACCACTGTACCTTAATTTGGATGCAGGAGTGACATCCACTTCCTACATAACATGCCTCCAGAAACTCTATGAACTTTGATAAACTTCAAAAGTTTTACTGAGGCTTCATGTCTTTTGTTTATAGGGAAGCTATGAGTCGAGCTCAACTTGAAGGCAATCAACAATACCTTAAATATATTTAAAATATTTTTTCAAGTTTTCAGCTTTATAGTTACCTCTCAGCATATATATGCCTCTGAGGTAAAACTGCATTGGATATGGGTTTTATCTTATTGTTGCCTTTCTTTAGGCACCTTGCGCTTTCAATTTTCATTGAACTAATATCTTCAAAATCTTTCAACTCTTAGGCAATTTTTCTAATTGTTTTTGGTGGCATACATACTAGCCTTTGAAAGGAAAATGGAAAATCTGCTGTTGAAAGCCACATTTCCTTTCACTCTACTCTAGATCTTCACTTTGTATAAACTAATTGTTGTTGTTGTTGCTGTTATGTGCCATTGAACTGTTTGCGACTCATAGCAACCCTATGTACAATAGCCCTAAAAGCCATTCTATCCTGTGCCAACCTTGCTGAATCAAACACATTCATTCCGACCACTCCACTCACAGAATCGATCCATCTCATCGAGGGTCTTCCTCTCCTGCGCTGTCCTTCCACTCTCCCAAACATGATGTCCCTCTCCAAGGACCAGTCCCTCCTTGCAATATGCCCAAAGTATCTCAGATGACGCTTCAGAATCCTTAACTCCAGGGAACATTCTGGCTTCATCCTCTCCAGGACAAACCTGTTTGTTCTCCTAGCAGTCCATGGTATATTCAACACTCTTCTACAGCACCACAACTCAAAGGCATCAATTCTCTTTCTGTCATCCCTATTCACTGTCCGTCTCTCCAATGCTTAGCACATTATTGCAAAGATTATAGCCAGGATCAGGCACACCTTAGTCTCCATCCTGACGTCATTGCACTTCAGTACTCTCGAGAGGTCCTTCTCAGCTGACTTTCCCAATGCAATTCGTCTCCTGATTTCCTGGCTGCTGTTACCAAGAGTGTTGACTGTGGAGCCAAGTAAACGGAAACTGTTAACTATCTCAATATCTTCACCATCCATACTGATGCTGCCAATTGGCCCAGTCGTGAGAATCTTTGTTTTCAATCCATATTGAAGACTGCAGTCCTTGACCTTCTACAGCAAGCGCTTCAGGTCCTCCTCAGTTTCAGGGAACAGAGTTGTGTCATCTGCATAATGCAGGTTATTGACGATTCTTCCACCAATCCTGATGCCACATTCCTCCTTGTACAGCCCAGAGTCTCAGATGATCTGTTCTGCATAAAGATTGAAAAGATATGGAGACAAAATACATCCCTGATGGACCCCTTTCTTGATTATGAACCATCCAGTGTCTTTCTGCTCTGTTCTGATGACAGCCTCTTGGTCCAAGTATAGGTTTCGCTTTAGCACGATCGAATGTTCTGGGATTCCCACTCTTCTCAGAGTTAGCCATAGCTTATTGTGACCCACACAGTCAAAATCATTTGCATAGTCAATGAAGCACAGATAGACATTCTTCTGGTATTCTCTGCTTTCTGCCAAGATCCATCTTACATTAGCTATAATATCCCTAGTACCGTGACCCCCTTCTAAATCCAGCCTGCACATCTGACAGTTCTCTGTTGACATATTGTCCCAAATGTTTTTGGATAATTTTCAGCACAATCTTGCTTGCATGTGATATTAATGATATTGTTTTATAATTTCCACATTCCTTTGGGTCACCTTTCTTTGGAATGGAAGCAATAATTTTTCATGTTGTGTACTGTCAAGTCAGACCTGACTCATAGCTGACCCTCCAGTGTGTTTTCAGAGGCAGCTAATCACACGAGAGGAGATTGCTCATCCTTCTCCTGTACAACAGGTGATAAATTCAAACCATATGCCTTCAGGCTTGCAGCACAGCTTCTTACCACTAAGCCAATAGCACACCCAAAAGAATTGGAAATAATTCCCCCTTCCAATTTTCCCAAGGAGTGATTATTGTCCCCATTTATATATTGAGGGAACAATAATAACGCTCTTGATGAAATTGGGAAGAAACCCATTATATTAATTTTTTGCCATAATTGTTATATGCCATCAAGTCAACTGCACCTCATAGGGACCCTTTAGATGATAGTTCTGAACCCTCCTCTAACTTGAGCCAGTCTTAATGTCTCCATCACAGGCGTCCCTATTAGTCTAGTTATTGGGCCAATCCATCTTGTCTTGAGTGTTCTTCTCTTGTGCTGTCCCTTAACCCTTCCAAATATGATGTCCCCATCAAGAACTGGTCTTCCCAGGAACCTGACCCAAGTATGGCAGTCAGAGCTTTAAAATCCTTGCCTCCAAGGAGCAACTTGACTTCATCTTCTGCAGGACAAACCTTTTTGTCTTTTGTCAGTCCATGGTATGTTTAGTACTCTTCTCCCACACTACAACTCAAAGTCAACAATTCTTCTTTTGTCATCCTCATTCACTGACCAGCTTTCTGATGCATAGCTAGTAATTTCAAAGACAGTGTCCTGGAGCAGGCAGGCACACTTTAGTCTCTAGACTGAAGTCATTGTTCTTTAAAATTCTAGAGAGGTTCCTGACAGAATATTTTCTGAATTCAACGTGTCTTTTGGTTTCCTAACTGTTGGAGTCAGAGGTGTTGATTGTGGAACCGAGTAAGTTAAAATTGCTAACAATAACAATATTAATCTCTTCTCCATCTATCATGACATTGCCAATAGGCCCAGTGGTGAGAATCTTTGTTTTTTGATGTGGTGTTTCAGTTCATATTGAAGACTGCAACAAATGCTTCAGGTCCTCATCAGTTCGACCAAGAAAGTTTGTGTGATCTCCATAGCACAGGTAGTCAATGAGTCTTTCTCCAATCCTAATGCCACATTCCTCCTTAGAAAGTTCAGCCTCCCAAATAATCTTTTCCAAGTATAGATTAAAAAGGTATAGAGAAAGGACACACCCTTGAAGCAGTCTTTTCTTGATTTTGAATCATGTAGTGTTTGTGCTCGGTTTTTATAACTAGTTTCTTGTCCAAGTATAGGTTGTGCATGAGTACAATCAGTTATTCTGGGATTCATACTTAGTAGACACAAAATAAGACAAGAGGATACCTAAATTTTTAAATAGTAAATTTTGGACAATAAATTATAATTGCAATTTTAAAACTATAGATCTTTTTATTTTCATGATAACATATAGTTATAACTTTTATCACTATGTTATAGCTACATAATTACGTATTTTTTAATGTAAATAAAATTCTTATTTTATGCTGGTTTACTTAAAAAGTTCATATAATTCGTTCACACCAGACCTTTCCCATTTCCTTTTCCACCCCTCCCTTCACCAATCAAATTGTACGACCCTATGATTATCACTATCACCAACACTTGCCCAAATTCACCCTCTACTTTCCCTTTCCCCCTTTGGATCCTCATATACATTCTACAATAATGGTCTTATACAGTATTCCTCTATATGGGACAAAGTTAGTTCACTTAGCATAATGCTCTCCAGTCCCTCCAGAGTTACGTAGTAGTTTAATAATCATTGCTCCTCTGTGCTACATAGTATTCCATTGTGTAAATGTATTATAATTTCTCAATCCATTCAACTGTGATTGGTTATTTGGGCTGTTTCCATTTTCTTGCTATGGTGAATAACACTGCTATGAACATTGGTATACACGTGTCTATTTATGCTTCAGTTCTCATTTTATTAGAGTATATTGTAAACGGTGGAATAACTGAGTCATATGTATTTTGTATATTTAGCTATTTGAAGAAACACCACATTGCTTTCTAGAGTGGTTGTGCCACTTTACATGCCACCGAATATGTATAAGAATCCTATCTAGCCTCATCCATTCCAGAATTTTATTCTTGCTGTCCTTTTAAACTTTAACACTGCTACTGGAGTGAAATGATGTCTCGTTGTGGTTTTGATACACAATAAAATACTAATGAAAAGAAGTAAACTCAGAGCAAAATGTGTATGAATGGTTGAATGAAATATTAATCTTCTTAGCAAACTTCACTTATGACTAAGGATGGCAGAAGAAGAAGAAATACATTTGAGTTGTGGTACTGGAGAACAGTATTGAACATATAATACACTGCCAAGAGAACAAACAAGTCTATCATGGAAAGGGTGAAACCAGATTCTGCCTTGAAGGTAAGGATTTTGAAGCTCCATCTAACATACTTTGGGCATGCTACCAGGAGAGATCAGTCCTTGGAGAAGGACATCATACTTGGAAGGTTGGAGGGCCCTTACAGGAGACAAAGACACCATATGAAATGGACTAGCACTGTGACTGGAGTAACTGGAAGTAGGTGTGTTGAAGACTGAGAATAGCTAAGGATACGGAGAATTTCAGAGCTATGGTTCGTTGGATATATATGAGTTGTATACAACTTCATGGCACATAACAACAATAACAACAAACTTAAAACATGCTTAAAAAGAAAAAAGTAAACCCAGCCTATTCGGCAGCTCAGAAAATCAAAGTATTACAATGAAATATGCAAGGAGCTGGAGTCATAAAATAAAAAAAAAAACCCGCACTCGCTTGGCACTTCCTAAGCTAGATGAAGGCACTGAAGAACAAATTCCATCCTCAAGTTGCAATACTTAAAGATTCTTTGAAAAGAATAGTAAATGGTCCAGGAAGCATTTAAAAAAAAAGATGGAAAGAATAGACAGAGATTTTGTACCTAAAGGAAGTAGTGGACACAGAAGAATTTCATGAAACAAGATATGAGCAAGAGCCTGTGGTAATGAAGGAAGAAGTTCAAGCTGCTCTGAAAGAATTGTCAAAAAATAAGACCCCATGAATTGATGACATACTGAATGACATATTTCAAAAAACAGATATTGCCCTGGATATACTCACCAATTTGTGTCAAGAAATCTGGAAGACAACTACCTGGCCAATTGACTGGAATAGATCTATATTTGTTCCCATTCCAAAGAAAGGTCATCTGACAGCGTATGGATATTATCGAACAGTATCATTGATATCACATGCAAGCAAGATTCTGATGAAGATCATCCAAAAATGACTGGAACAGCACATCAACAGAGAACTGACTAAAGTGAAGGATGTATTTAGAAGAGGCCATGGCACTAGGGATATTATAGCTAATACCAGATGGACCTTGGCTGAAAGTAGAGTACCAGAGGAATGTTGTATCTGTGTTTCATTGACTATGCAAAAGCATTTTAGTGTGTGGATCACAATGCAAAGGTATTTGACTGTGTGGATCACAACAAACTGTGGCTGACTCTGAGAAGACTGGGAATTCTAGAACACTTCATTGTGCTTATGCGAAACTTTTACTTGGACCAGGAGGCAGCCATCAGAACAGAGCAAGGAAACACTGCATGGTTCAGAATTGGGAAGGGTGTGCGTCAAGGATGTGTCCTATCTCTATATCTTTTCAATCTGTCTGCAGAACAGATTATCAGGGAGGCTGGGCTCTATGAGGAGAAGTGTGGCATCAGGATTGGAGGTAGACTCATCAACAATTTGCATTATGCAAATGACAGAACCCTGCTTGCTGAAACTGAGGAAGACCTGAAGCTCTTGCTACAGAAGGTCAAGGACGGCAGCCTTCAATATGGATTAAGCTCAATATTAAGAAAACGAAGATCCTCAGCCCTGGGCCAATTGGCAGTGTCATGATAGATGGTGAAGAGATTGAGATTGTTGACAGCCTTAGTTTGCTTGGCTCTACAATTAATACTCTTGGTACCAGCCGCCAGGAAATTAAAAGGCAAATTGCATTGGGAAAGTCTGCTGTCAGAGACCTTGCCAAAGTACTGAAGAGCAACGATGACAGTCTGGAAACTAAGATGTGCCTGATACAGGACTTTGCCTTTGCAATTGCTTGCTATGTATCACAGAGCTGGATAATGACTAGGGATGATAGAAGGAGAGTTGATGCCTTTGAACTGTGGTGCTGGAGAAGAATACTGAATACACCATGGACTGCTAGGAGAACAAACAAGTTGTTCCTGGAGACGGTGAAGCCAGGCTGCTCATGGGAGGCAAAGGTTCTGAAACTTCATCTGACATGCTTTGGACATGTTGCAAGGTGGGATCAGTCCTTGGAGAAGAATATTATCTTGGGAGGGTGGAGGGGAAGCCCAGGAGAGGAAGACCCTTGACCAGATGAATTGATTCAGTCACTGGGGGAATGGAGATAGGTCTGTGAGAGACAATTAGACTGGCAAGGGATAGAGCAGGGTTTAGGGTTGTTGTACAGAAGGTCACTATGAATCACAGGCGACTAGATGACACAGAACAACAACAACATCATTAAGCCTCATTTAAAGTAAGGTCAATAGCAAGACACAGTTAGGAATTTGTTCTTCATATTTTGAAAAATAGTATTATGGTAACTCACTGGTTAAGCACTCAGGCGCCAAAATAAAATGTTAGTGCTACAAGCACAATTAGTGTATCAAAGGGAGAAAGACCTGACATTCTGTCCCCATAGAGATTGTAGCCTGGATATTAATGACCAACAGTTAAATGAAGAAATGTTCAAAATCACTGGCAAGCAGTGAAATGCAAATCAAATCACAATGAGATTTCATCTAACCCCAGTAGCAATGGCAGAGTCTAGCAGCAAGCAGTAAATGTGTGAGAGGATCTGGAGAGGTGGGACCTCTAATACACTGTTGTTTGCATTGTGAAATGATACAACTACTCTGAAGGCAGGTTGCCACTTTCTCAAAAAAGTTGAACATAGAAACCCTGTATGACCCAATTATTTCACTACTATGAATATAACTCAAAGAAGTTAGAACTGAGAAACAAATGGAAATTGTGCACAAATATTCATAGTAGCATTATTTACCATCACCAGAACATGGAGACAGCCCAAGTGTCCAACCACAACTGAATTGACTAAGAAATTGTGGAAAATTCATACAAAAGAATACTATGCAGTACTCAGGAGCAACAATTGCAAAAAAGATATTATGTAACTTGGGAGAGACTTGATTGCATTATTCTGAGTGAATTAGCTCAGTTTCATAAGAAGAAATACTTCATAAGATATTACTGAAGGATAACTAGAGAAACATTTATAGGGATACAAGGAAAGGAGTGGGAATAGATCGGTGAGAATGGGTATGGGTAGAACCACAGTGTTGTACAGGAGGGGGTGAAGGATATGGGGAGGATTCAATAGGAACAGTGTAATGATGGCTATAGTTCATTGGTGAAAAAATTTTATAAAACATAATGCATGGGAATGACTATATAAAATACAATGTAAATGAAGAATAGTGTAAAACACAATGTATATGAACTTTGTAAGCAAATCAGTATAAAATAAAATTGAATTATATATATTATTGTTTTTGTTGTTTTCTGCCTTCGAGTTGTCTATGACCATAGTGATCCTCTGTACAGTAGCTCAGAATCTGCCCTTTCCTGACGCGGTCTCTCTAATTCCGACACACCAACCCTCCCTCAGTTATTGTATCTATCTATCTATCTCTATATCATCCTGAATCTTCCTTTCCTGCACTGTCCCTCTACTCCTTCAAGCATGATGTCCTTTTCCAAGGACCGATCTCTCCTGACTACAAAGTATGTGAGATGGAACTTCAAAATCCTAGCCTCCAAGAAAATACTTGGTTTCACCTTTTCCAAGACAGACCTATTTATTTTCTTGGCAGTCCATGGTATGTTCAAGAATCTTCTCCAGCACCACTATTTGAAGGCATTGATTTTTTTTTTTTTTTCTATCATCCTTAGTCATTTTCCAACTCCCTGGGCATAACAGGTAATTGGGAAGTCCATATCCTGGATCAGGGGCCCTTAAGTCTCTAGACTGACATTGTTGCTTCTCAATAGTCTAGAGAGGTCCCTGACAGCAGATTTTCCCAATGCAATTCATCTTGATTTCCTGCCTGCTGGTGCCAAGGCTGTTGATTGCTGAGTTGAGCAAGCTTTAATTGTTAGCAACCTTAATCTTTTCTCCATCTATCATGATGCTGCCAATTGGCCTAGTGTTGAGAATCTTTGTTATTTGGATGTTGAGCTTCAATCCATATTGAAGGCTACAGTCCTTGACTTTCTGCAGCAAGCATTTCATGTCCTCCTCAGTTTCAGCCAGCAAGGTTGAGTCACCCGCTTAACATAGGTTGCTGATGAGTCTTCCTCCAATTCTGATGCCACATTTCTCCTCATAAAGCCCTGCTTCTTGAATTATTTATTTTGCATATAGATTTAAAAGGTATGTAGA
Source organism: Elephantulus edwardii (assembly GCF_000299155.1). Taxonomy (NCBI): domain Eukaryota; kingdom Metazoa; phylum Chordata; class Mammalia; order Macroscelidea; family Macroscelididae; genus Elephantulus; species Elephantulus edwardii. The sequence continues at coordinate 22,648,731 of NW_006399769.1, forward strand.
TAGGATGAATCCCTGTAACACTCCTTTTCTGATTTTGAACCATGCAATGTTTTCCTGCTCTGTTCTGAGGACAGCTTCCTGGTCCAAATATAGGTTTCACATAAGTACAATCATATGTTCTGGGAATCACATTTTCCTCAAAATTAGTCACAATTTGTTGTGATCCACATAGCCAAATGCCTTTGCATAGTCAATGAAACACAAATAGACATTCCACTATTACTCTTTGCTTTCTGCTAAGATCCATCTGATACTAGCAGTAATCTCTCTAGTGCCACAACCTCATCTATACTCAGCCTCTATTTCTAGTGTTTCTCTGTCAATGTCCTGTTCTAGTCATTTCTGGTTAATCTTCAGCAGGATTTTACTTGTATGTGATATTAGTGATATTGTTTGATAATTTCCACACTGTGTCGGGTCACCTTTTTTTTTTTTTAGAACAGGAATAAGTATGGATCCCTTCTAACCAGCTGGCCAGGTAGTTGTCCTCCAGATTTCTTGGAACAGCATGGTAAACACATCTAGGGCAGTGTTTGTTTGTTGAAATATATCAATTGGTCTTCCATTCATTCATTAAGCTTTATTTTCTGCCAAGTCTTTTAGAACATCTTGAATTTCCTCCTTCATTACCATTGCATCTTGATTGTATGTTGTTTCTTGAAATTCTTCTATGTCAGCCAATTCTTTTTGGTACAATATATCTGTATACTCCTTCCATCTTTTTTTTAAAAATTAGTTTTAATGAACATTTACAGAGACTTTGGATTTCCATTCATTCATTGTTGCACTTTTCTCTCCTACCTCCCCCCCCCCCCGCCCCATCCACTCTTCTCTTTGAAAAGTAAAATTCCTTCACTGGTATACAATCCCCCGGCATGCCCCCCCCCCAACCTGAGTATACTTCACTCTGCAACATTCATTCCGGACTCTTATGATAATCATAATACCCTATAATATGTTGCTTTTAAACTGTTCTCTCCCTCATCCGTTTCAATGCAGTATAAATAATTTATCCAGTTTTTCTCATTCTTAACCCAACCCTGATGTCAGTCCCATTCTACAGCAGTGGCACTATGCAGTGTTTGTCCTTTTGTGGCTGAGATATTTCACTCATCATAACATCCTCAAGGGTCATCCATTTTGAGTAATATTGCATGAGTTCCTTGATTTTTAATGCAGTGTAGTA
>NW_006399769.1:22650972-22652287 GCF_000299155.1 Elephantulus edwardii
AAAATTAATAATAAGCATATAAAAGGAAGAACTGATATTTAAATACAGTTGTTTGTCATGTTGTTTTGTTTTAAAGGGACAGGTGGCCTGGAGAAAAGTTTAAAACTATCACACAGTTCAAATCCACCAGTCACTCTAAGGGAGAAGGATGGACAGTCTAAATCTGGGTGATTTACTCCCTCTGAAGACCTAATGGAAGTTCAGCTATGGATTGGTTCTGACTTTATGGAACATAATAACAACTAGAACTATAAAATAAATAAACGACAGACCTACAAAACTGAGGTGAAAGATAACTCTCACATTTAGCATCAGGAGAGGACTAAATACACTTTTAAAACAGATCATTATTGAGCAGCAACTCTGAGACTCCGAGAGTGTATGGTACCATACAGGTTTACTGAGGAGTACCAAGTTTTCCTCAGATTCTTTGTCTGCTCAAGTGGGAAACATCAACCACATCCATCTCACATAATGTCAAGAAAGCAGCAGGCAGTTTCAAGCATTAAAAACAAACCAAAACAAGACTTTTCCTAAAAAGACCGATTAGATCAAGTATCCAAAATCCTTAGAGACAGGAAGGCAGAAGAAAAAAAATGTTCTGATTGAGTTCCAAGAACTCGTACTGAAAAAGTTACAAATGGTGGAATAAAGAGTTAAAGCCATAAGTAGAGGGCAACAAGAAAGGGGAAAATTATCACAAGAGAAAGATGATAAAACCAACACAGTATTAGAAAAAAACAGAAAAGAATAGAAATAAAAACTAAAATATGAAATAAATGCAGAAATGTGTAATATGATAAAGGTATGAAGAGAAAGAAGCAGAATAGAAGAAGTGGAACAGAGGAACAATGAGATAGAAGATAAAACCCTCGATGAGAATTTATAAGGGGGAAAAAAACCAACAGTGAGAATACATAAGTAGAATAAAGCATCAGAATCACGTAGGATAATATCAAACAAAATAACTTTTGTGTGATTTGAATTTCAGAACAGAAGGTAACAAACAAATAAACCTTGAGAAATATAATGGAGATGATACTAGCAGAAAACTTTCCAAGTATCATGAAAAATGAGGATATACACATTCTAAAAACCTCAGCACATACCAGACTACAACCCAAAAGAAAAATATCACAAAACATAGTTGTCAAAACAAACTAAAAGATAAAGATATAATTCTAAAAGTTGTTGTTATGTGCCATTGAGTAGTTTGCAACTCATAGCGACCCTATGTACAACAGCCCTAAACCATGCTCCACCCTGTGCCAATGGCATTGCATCTGACACACCCATCCCAATCACTCCAGTCACT
>NW_006399769.1:22653262-22657890 GCF_000299155.1 Elephantulus edwardii
CATAATCACTGAAACACAGATAGACATTCTTCTGGTATTCCCTCCCTTCAATTTCTGGTATTCCCTTCTTTTCATTCTAAAAGTAGCTCCAGAAAAACAGAGTTCCTACAAGAAGAAACCAATTAGATAAAGCTATAACTTTAACCATGAGAGAAAGAAGACAATTGAAGAGAATATACAGAAAAACGAAAGAAAACAATTGTCAACAAAGGAACCTATACCTAGCAAAGCTGACAATCAAATATGAATAAGAAACTATGACATCTGCAAACAAGCAGGAGCTGAAGGATTTATGATAACGAGACCAACTCTACAAGAAATACTAAGGGAAGTCCTTCACAGAGAGCAAAAAAAGTGGATGGACCAAAGTACCTAGAAACAGCAAGAAAAAGGAACAATGGAAAATGGTAACAATAAATCCTAGTCTATCAATAATCACACTAGAAGTGAATGACTTAAACACCAATTAAGAGACAAAGAGTAGCAAAATATATTTTAAAAAAAAAACCAAAGACCTAGCAGTATGTTGACTACAAGAGATAAATTTAAGAAACCAGGAGAAAGACAAAATAAAAATAAAAGACTGGAAAGAAATATACTGAGCAAATGGCAACCACAAGAAATCTGGACTGGCAATATTAGTCTCAAATAAAAAAAAATTATTTCAGAGTGAAAACCACTACTAAGATAAAGAAAGACACTATATAATGATTCAAGGCATAATAAGTCAAAGGACACATCCTTAGCTAAGATTCACACACTTGAAAAATACATAGAACAATGGCTAAGAGGTTTGAAGAAAGAAATAGACAACATCTTAGTAGTGGTAGGAGATATCAACACGCAACTCTCACCAAAAGACTCTCTCAGCTCAAAAGAAACTGATGCTGAAAAAGACTTTGACAAAATTCAGCACCTCTTCCTGATCAAAAGACTCAGTGAAATGTGAATAAAATCTCCTTCTAAACAAAGTGAATATATGTAAATTATATCTGTATCTATGTAAATATGTATTTCTCTCAAGAGAGAGAAATGGAAAAACAAAAACAAAAATATTCCCTTTGTGATAACGGTTCTGACAAGATTGTCTTCTATCACCACTTGTATTCAATATTACATTAAGGTTCCAACTAGGCAAAAGAAGGAAATAAGATGCATGCAAATTGGCAAAGAGGTAGCTAAAGTGACACTACATCCAGATGAGATGATACTATGCATAGAAAATCTCAAAGACACAACAAAAATAAAAACAAACCAAAACAAGACAAAACAAATCCTCTTTGACCTAATAGACAAATTTAGTAGTGACAAAAGACCAATATAAAAAAGTCAGTGGGATTTCTCTACAGCAACAAAGAAAACATGAAAAATAAACAAACCAAAAACACACCAAGAAACTAAGAAAGTAATATCATTTACAACAGCCAACATAGATGAGATACTTAAGAATAAGCCTAATTAGAGATACAACTGAGGAGGGCCTGATTGTTTGCTGCAGAAGAACAAGGACTGTAGTCTGCTATATAGATTGAAGCTCAAAGTAATGAAAACAAAGATTATCACCACTGGGCCAATTAGCAGCACCATAATAGATGGAGGAGAGATTGAGATTTTTTACAACTTCAGTTTTTCAGTTCCACAATCAACACTTTAGGCAACTGAAGTAAGTAAATTAAAAGAAGAATTGCATTGGGAAATTCTGCTCCAAGGGACGTCCCCAGAGTGCTGAAGAGCAATGATGTCAGTCTAGAGACTAAGGTGTGCCTAATATAGACCACACTTTCTAAGGATCAGAGAGCTTGACAATGAATAAGGATAATAATGGAAGGACTGATGTACTTGACTAGTGCTGCTGGAGAAGAGTCTTGAATATTCTATGGCCTGTCAAAAGAACAAACATGTCCATCCTGGAGAGGATGAAGCCAAATTGCTTCTTGGTTTAGAGGCAAGGATTTTAAAGCTTTGTCTCACATACTTTGAGCATGTTTCCAGAAAGGACCAGTTCTTGGAGAAGGGTATCATGTTTGAAAGGTGAAAGAGCAGTGTAAAAGAGGCAGACTCCAGATAAAATGGATTGACATAGTGACCGAGATAATGAGGATAAGTGTGTCTGAAGTAATAAGATTGGCCCAGGATAGAGAGACATTTAGAACTATTATGTGTTTGGTCACTATGAATCAGAATAGACTTGACAGCACATAACAATAACTATAAGAGACACAGAAGACTTTTATAAACAAACCAGAAAACACTACTACAAGAAACAATAAAAGACATAAATGAATGGAAAAAAAATTCCATCAATAGATAGGAAGACTCGACAATCCTACCAAAAGCAATCCACTAGTTCAATACAATCTCAACATAGGCAGTAAATTCATTATTTAAGAAGATATACAAGGTAATTTCCAGTTTTGTTTGGAAAGAAAAGAGAACCAGAATAAGCAAAGCTCTTCTAAAAAACAAACAAAAAATAATTTGGAGACATCTTATTTCATAATCTTAAAATACCACGATATTGGTACAACAGTAGGCATATATATCAATAGAACAGAATTGAGAATAATACTGGAGTCAATTTATTAACCTATGCTCAACTGATATTTGACAAGGTAATAAAATTTATTAAATGGGAAAATGGCAAACAACAGCCTCTTTACAAAATGGTGCTGGAAAAACTGGATATCTGCCTGCAGAAAACTGAAATAGGATCTACATCTCACACCATAAACAAAAATCAACTGAAAGTGGAACAGGGACTTAGGAGTAGAACTCCAAATCATTAACATCGCAAGACACAAAATGGAAACAGAATTAGAAGCCTTGACATACGACGTAAGTCAACTTGTAAATATAGATAAAAATGCACAACCTAGAGATCAACAAAAGGGATTTTCTTAAAATCAAATCCCTGTTTGCATCAACAACATTCTCCAGCAGAATAAAAAGAAACTCCATAGACTTGGAGAAAACATTGGTCAATGATATTTCAGGTAAAGATCTCATAACCAAAGTTTACAGAATATTACAGGGCCTTCACAGAAAAAAAGACTTATAACCCAATTTCAAAATGGGAAAAAGACTTAGAAAGACTGTTCACAAAAGAAGATATTTGAATGGCCAACAGTACATGAAGAAAATGCTCAAAATCACTAGCAAACAGAAAGATGCAAATCAAAACAACAAAGAGCTACCATGCCACACCAGTAGCAGTAGCAAAGCTCAATAAAACAGCAAACGGTGAATGTATGTGAGGATGCAGAGAGATTAGAACCCTTATGTATTGTTGGAAGGATAATTTCTCTAAGAAACTCATATGAAGCAAATTTGAATGTGGGATTATTTTAGATAATTATTAAGATATAAGAGAATCTGTTTTCTTTTATATCAAGAATGATATCTTTTGAATGAGCGAAAGTCACGGCATTGAACTCAGAAAGAAGGAAAGAGAATGTTAGAAGACTGTCATTGAACAACGAACATGTCAGGCTCATAATGAAAATGTCATTTGTTCATTTCTGATTTCAAAAGGTGATGAATTAATTAAGGATTAAAGGAAGATTATTGAATAAAGGATGCAATTTCCTTCAGAACAATATTCTTTTCAATTACTTTGAGGATCCATAAGTCTATTGCTAACCAATTATTTTATAAAAAATAAAAATATGTTCCTCTATTATTTGTTAATAAAATCTCACATTTTGATGAACAAACAGGCAGCCACCACAGAATGTAATTTCCAATTATTGCCATATAACCAAGAAATTAAGATGCAAGTATAAACAAAGTGAAAAACATACACTAAAATTCTTTAAAATAAGACAATCATATCTATTTACTCCTCCTGATGTTTTTGTTGTTCTCTAATTTTTTTTTCTTTAATGGTACAGTTGGGTACATTAGTTACTATGGGCCATGTTTGACCTTAAAGATTCCATCTATGCATCAGAAAATATTCAAGTTCGTTTTCATTGAGTCAGAAACAACTCATAGTCGACCCTCAATTAGTCTTTCAAGTTTGTAAATATCAGCGGAAGAGACTGTTCGTCTTCTCCACAGAGTCACTGGTGGCTTTAAACTGTCAGAAAGCAATGGCCTTTTGACTAACAATGCAAGTTCATACAAACCTAGCTTTAAGGGCTTTCACAAAAGTAGAACATAAAGATAGAAAAGGCTACGAGAAGGAATCTGTCATTGGACATAAGTCTGCCAAACTCCAGTCTTCTTTTCTTACATAAACAAATACACTTGATACCATACAGCCAAGGTTCTATTGTCTGCCACCTGGAAAATCAATCTTGAAGACCAAGGCTGAAACAGAAAAAGCAAGTGCTTAATTATATATGAATCTTTAGGATATTATTGAACAACATCATTAATATCACATGCAAACAAAATACTACTGAAGATAAATTTTAAAAAGCTATCACAGTAGTTTTTTATATAACCTATATACTGTGATAGCTTTTAAAAATTTATCTCCAGTAGTATTTTGTTTGCATGTGATATTAATGATGTTGTTTAACAATAATATCCTAAAAATCCATATATAATTAAGCACTTGCTTTTTCTGTTTCAACCTAGGTCTTTAAGACTGATTTTTCAGGTGACAGACAATAGAACCTTGG
>NW_006399769.1:22658700-22662900 GCF_000299155.1 Elephantulus edwardii
TTAACAGTGTTTATATGAAATCTTTATCTACACCAAGAAGCTGATGCCTAAATGGAGCACTGAATGGTCTAAATATCAAGAAAAGTGTGCATCAGGGTGTATCCTGTCTGTTTACCTATTCAATCTGTATGCTGAACAAATAATTCATGAAGCCAGACTTGATGAAGAACATGACATGAGGATCAGAGCAAGGTTCATCAACAACCTGCATTATGTAGATGACACAGCATTGCTTGCTGAAAGCAAGGATAACTTGAAGTGTTACAGAAGATCAAAGATTACAGACTTCAGTAAAGACTGCATCTCAACATGAAAAGAGCAAAGGTCCTTATTACTGGGCCAATAGCAGTATTATGCTATATGGGAAGAGGTTTGAAATGGACAATAATTTTACCTTACTTAGATCTACAATCAGAACCCTTTGCACCAGCAGCCATAAAATAAGAAGACATATTGCTTTGGCAAGTCTGCTATCAAGAACCTCTTTAAAATACTGAAAGACAATGAAATCAGTTTGAAGACTAAGGTGTGCTTGATTCAGGCTAAGGTGTTTCCCATTACTTACTATGCATTTAGAGCTAGACAATAACAAAGGATGACAGAAGAATCGATACATTTGAGTTTTGGTGTTGGAAAAGAGTACTGAATATACTGTGGACTGTCAAAAGAATAAACAAGTATTTCTTAGAAAAAGTGCAGCTGGAGTGTTCCTTGGACATAGGGATGGTATAGCTGCATCTTTTATACTTTTAACTTGTTATTAAGAGAGACTATTCCTTGGAAAGGGATATCACGCTTGGAAGGGTGGCAGGTTAGTGAAATAGATGAAGATTCCCAACAAAATGGATTTACACAATGACTGCAGAAATGGCCTTAAGTGTATCAGAGATGTTGAGTAAGGTATGGATTAGGATAGGATAGGAGAGGAGAGGAGAGGAGAGGAGAGGATAAGATAGGATAGGATAGGAGAGGATAGCATTCATATCTGTTCTTCATAGTGTTGTTATGAGTCATACTCAAATGGACAGTACTTAGTAACAATAACCAAGAGCAGTATATAGGAGGGAGAGGCTATGGGCCTTCTACATCTGTCTCAGAAAGAGGAATTTTGAGAGACTCTTAATAAGCTTTGCTTAAAGTTTGGTTAAGTCTCATGTTTATTAAGTACTTGGAGCAGGGAAAGATGAAGTTATCTTAGAAAAGCAATTATGAAATTTAGGGAGCATTTGCAGCAATCCCTCTAGGTGAAGTCCTTCTTAGAAAAGCAATTATGAAATTTAGGGAGCATTTGCAGCAATCCCTCTAGATGAAGTCCAAGTACTTAGGTGCTTAGTAATTGTGAATTGTGGATCCTAGATTTTATCTCCATCTGTGAAGTCATAAACTGGTCACTCTTACCTCTGCACATGCATCACATCTAAAATCTCTTAAAGACAATTAGAAACATGAATTATTGGAACTTAAAGAGTATTAAAAAGGACGGCTTGGAGCTTCAAGTATTAGTCCAAGTTGCACTGCTAACTCAAATTTGATGCCTTGCTATTCGTTCAAATTAAAATGTGGCTATGCTGGAGAAAATAGGGAAATGGTTTCGCTTATTATGCTACTGAAAATAGGAGTGGATTTCAACTATAGTTTGCTTGGCCAGAAGGCAAACACCAACAAAAGACTTAAGCTTGATAAAGACAGCTTTACCAAGTGTTTCTTTAGGTTAAGTCAACAAAGGGCTTCAGCCTAAAAAATAAGGCTTTTTCATTGTCCTAGACTAAAGAGATTGGAAGCAGGAGTGGGATCCTCTTCCTAAACAACATGCTTCCACAAGTTCTATGAACTTCTATATTTGTGGATTGTTATAGAGAGTCTTCAGGTCTTTTGTTCATAGGATCACTATGAGTCTCACTCAACCCTATGATAATCAACAACAACAACAAGACTAAAGAGACTGTCTTAGACTAATAAGACCAGGAAACAGTTGTGAGAACAGAGCAATGAAACACTGCAAGGTTCAACATCAGAAAAGGAGTGTGTCAGGGATGCATCTTGTCTCCATACCTTTTCAATCTATATGTGGAATAGATCAGTTGAGAGTCTGGACTTTATAAGGAATGGTGTGATATTATGATTGGAGGAAGATTCATTAACAACCAGCTTTATGCAGACAACACAACCTTTCTTACCAAAACTGAGGAGCACCTAAGACATTTGCTACAGAAAGTCAAGGAATATAGTTGAAGTTCAACATCAAGAAAATAAAGATTCTCACCATTGAGTCAATTCACAGCTCTATGACAGATAGAGAGGAGATTCAAATTGTTAACAATTTCATCTTTCTTAGTTCCACAATCAATACCCTTGATACCAGCAATCAGGAAATTAAAAGATGAATTGCACTGGGGAAATCTGCTGTCAAGGACTTCCTCAGAGTGCTCAGGAGCATTGATGTCAGTCTAGAGAGTAAGGTGTACCTGACATAGGCCTTTGAAATGACTTACTAAGCATCCAAAAGCTGGACGATGAATAAGAATAACAGTAGAAGAATTGAGTCTTTTGAGTTCTGGTCCTAGAAAGGAGTATTAGACATTCCATAGACTTCTAAGAGAACAAACAGGTTTGTGAAACTAAGCTGCTCCTTGGAGGCAAAGATTTTGAAGTTCATAGAACATACTTGGATATGTTGCCAGGAGAAACCAGTCTGTCAGGAAGACATCATGCTTGGAAGATTGGAGAAACATTGTGTAGGAGGAGGCCCCTGGCTGATATTGACTCACATAGTAACTGGGCTAAAAAGAGTTAGCTGTGTCAGAGACAGTGAGAGTGATTCAGGATAGAGTTCAGAGCTATTATACAGATTGATGGTTGATATAGTTTGAGAATGACTTTATAGCACATAATAAACAACATGGAGCTTATGAGATTGGTTCAGGTTTTGCAGAGTTCAGAGCTATTGTCACTAGGAGTCATAGAGGACTGGACAGCACATAAAAGGAATAACAACAACAACAACAAAGAAATATTCATCTCACCACAACAAGATAAAGGAAAATAATCCAGCTGAAAAAAGGGCACAGGAGAGGAACAGACACTTCACCAAAGAAGACATTCAGATGGTGAACAAACACGTGAAGAAATGTTCAAAATCCTTAGCTCTAAGAGAGATGCAAGTCAAAACAACTATGAGATATCATCTTACCCATGAAATTTAACAGAACAGCAAACAACAAATGCTAGTGAGGTTGATGAGAAACTAGAACCCTTATTCACTGTTGGTGGGTGTGTAAAATGGTGCAACCATTATGGAAGGAAGTATGGCACTTTCTAAAAAAAAATAGATGCAAATAGAAATACCATGAAACCCAGAAATTCCACTACTTGGAATATATCCTAAAGAAACCAGACTGTCACCCATGTTTATTGCATTTTTGTTCTCAATAGCAAAGAGTTGGAAACAACCCAAGTGTCCATCAACAAATGAATTGCTAGAGAAGCTGGGGGTGGGGAGAAATTGTATAATAAAGTTATTTTTTTTCTTTTCAAAGAGAAAAGCTAACTGAGGGGGAGGGATCATCAGGGAGGAAAGAGTGCAACAATGAATGAATGGAAATCCAAAGTCTGTAAAATTTCATTAAAATGAATAAAATTTTAAAAATTAAAGAACAAAGAAATATTCATTTCAAGCTATTATTGGGCACTTTAAAATTACTTCTTAATCTAATTTAATCTCTATTGTATTTTTCTGAAAAGCATCTAACTGATAGTGCTGTGCTGCTATAGCAAAAATAGTTTAGTGACAATGTTGACAAGTGGAAAGACTGCAAAACTAGAGGATTGGGGCAATAAAAGAGTAGGATATATCAATACTCTCATTTTACGGTATGGATGGTAACAATTAGAAATACTCCTAAATAAAGACTTATAAATAGTTTTAACAATGAAAACTTCTAATAGAATAGGAATACCAGTGATAATATAACTATTATATGTATTATAAAAGCTGAAACCAGAGTAAAATGGAAATTTATTCTACTAGAGACAATTACTCAAATGTTTTCAACCAAAAGGAACAATAGAAATGTGATGAGACTGCTCTTCTGTCAAAAGTGGAAACATTTTGAGGCACTCACAAAACTCATTGAGCTAGATAAATAATGTCTACTTAGTGTACCTGTGCTGAAATTACATTTTAAAATATATTTCATGCAG
>NW_006399769.1:22663323-22667429 GCF_000299155.1 Elephantulus edwardii
TATTCCCAAGAAGGGTGATCTAACTGAATATGGAAATTGTTGAACAGTATCATTAATATCACATGCAAGCAAAACACTGCTGAAGATAATTCCAAAACAGCTAAAACAGTACATAGAAAAAAACTGGCAGAAGTTCAAGCAGGATTTACAAGAGGTTGTGGCACCAGGGATATCATTGCTGATATCAGATGGATCCTGACGGAAAAAAGTAAGACATTCCAGAAGAATGTCTGTGTGGATCATGACAAGTTGTAGCGGACATTGAGAAGAATGGGAATCTCAAGAGCACTTGATTGTGCTCATGCGAAACCTATTCTTGGATCAGGAGGCTGTTGTGTGAACAGAGAAGGGGAGCACTGCAATGGTTTTTCTGGTGGCCTATTTGTAGGTAAAAAGCTGTGCTGTGATCCCAAAGGCACATGTTCAGAACCAGCTGTTGCTCTGGAGAAGGATGAATAATCTCCTCCCACAGGATTCACTGTCTGAAAATCCACTAGAGGTTCATCTATGAGTCAATCCTGATTTACTAGCCTACAACAAATATACAAATGCCCATAAACAGACCCAAATCAAAATCAACTCATTGCTGTCAAGTTGATTTCAATTTATGGTGATTTTCCATCAAACTTATCAAGCTGGAAATCTTTATCTAAGGAGAGTGCTTCAAGTCTATTGGCTGGTGGATTCAAACGGTTTCTGTGTGGTGTCAAGGGTTTACTGTTCAAAATGACTTTTCTAATCTTTGATATCCTGAGGTTCCACCCTTGTAAAAGGCATCCTTATTTCCCCTGCAGGCTTTGTCTGTGCCTCAGTGCTCCAAATTAACTAGATGGCCCCTGGGACTCCCGGGACATTCCATCCCCTGCTCCCCCCCCAGTACCACCCCTTTCCCATCTTTACTCCTATCCCTATTCCTACTCTTGCTTGTCTGCTTGTCTGCAATAGTGTCTTAACCTATATCAGCTGCCCTGCCAGGCCTAAATTTCATATCTCCTCAGTCAAACCTATGTTCTCATCAACGGCTGGGTGAGATCCTCAGGATCTTCCAGCAAATTACTGACCCTAATAACATGGGTGGAAGCTTGGGCCCCATGGAATAAGAGGAACAATATATGTTAAAAATGATGGTGAAGGACATTTTTGACCTAGGATTTTTTTTAGTGTTTTTCCACACTATCAATGAAATGGCAAGAAATTATAAATAAATCATTACTTTTCAGTTAGCAGGCGAACATTAGATGTTAGTCCACCATTTTACTCTTGAAACGTGAAAAACTAATGCAGAATACAGAATAGTAATTTCATGTAAGATTAAAGAACATCCGTGAAGATACATTTAAATGTTCTAACTGATCTGGAAATATCTCTCATACACATTATTAAACAAAAACTGAGGTACATAATCAGATGTACTTTATGTTTTATTTCCTAGTCCTGTGTTAGTCATTCTTCTTTTGTGAAATATCTTCACATTTTTCTACCAAAATGTAGATTTTCTAAACTATGAAGCAATACTTAATATTTTATGAATATATTTGCCATCTATTTTGAATAGTTTCTATTGATATTTTATATTTTACCATCAGAGAAAATGTAAATTCTATCCTTTAAATAAATGTTAAGCATATTCATTTTCCCCTTGTATGTTCTTCTTTGGCATTATACTTAATAAGTTCCTACTTGCACAACTTTATTATTCACAGATGTTTTTGTTAGTACTTTTACAATTACATTTTTACTCCAGAAAATTTATTGTAACATGGTTTGAGTTTCCATTGAAAATTGTATTTACTATATGGGTTTTACTAATATTGTCTGATGACTTTTCTTCTGGAAAAAAAAAAAGGGGGTGGTGTCAGTGGATAAAGTTCCATTACCAGCCCAAAACAGTATGCTGAGAATGCAGCTGCATTATTGATGCTACAGTAATGCTTCGCTAGTCACATAACTGATGAGAAAATACTTAAGACACATGCATAAGAATATAGGGATTTTTTTCTAGTACATCTATTGTATTTGTTTTTTATTTTAATACTGCATAATAAAATTTATGTTGTGTTGTTCTTATGTGCTGTCGAGTTAATTATGAGTCAGAGCGACCCTATGAAAAATGTCTCTGGACCTTGGCCTATCCTGAGTCAACCTCACCATGTCCTACATGACTGACCCCATTGCTATGGTTACTGTGTCAATCCATCCCATCCAGAGTCATCTCTTTTGCATTGACCCTCTACGCTTCCAAGCATGATGTCCCTCTCCAAGGTCTGGACATGCACAAAGTATGTGAAACAGAGTTTCAAAAATGCTTACTGCTAATAAAATATACATTTAATGCAAAATTATTTCATACATTAATATCAGAAATTGAATTTTAAATTGTAAAGGAAACGAGAAAGAGAACAGTGGACTTGTAGGCCCAGATATTGAGGCCCAATGTGATTGTTCTCTTAATTGGGCGGGGGGGGGGGAGTTTCAGGGTCTGGATTTTGAGATGAGGAGATTATCTTGGATTAGTCATGTGGGTCCAAAGACAATCATTTGAACAATAAATAAAACTCATTGCAGAGGAATAGCTAACCATTCAACAGGTTTTCAAAAGCTTTAAATCACATGGAAGGAGATTATCCATATTACTGCCTCAAAGCAACTGATCAATTCAAGCTACCAAAGATGAACCACAGTCATAGGTGTCTTTGTTAAGTTAGAATGAAATTAAAATAAGAAATTAAGAGGAGAACAAGCAAACAAACAGAAGTATAACCAGTGTGATGGGGAGGCAGATATTAGAGTGATGTTGTCACAGCTGGAAAATGTGAAGAACAGAATCTCCTCTAGGGCCTCTAAAAGATATGTGGACTTCTCAACCCCTTTATTTTGGACTTATTGTCTTAGTAAAAGCCACTTAGTGTGTGGCAATTGTAGGAAACTTGTATAGGTGGTGTGAATACCTCTCTTTCTGTGTTACTGTTTATTAGGCTTTAAAAAATATTTTTCTTTTACTTACTCACTTCTATGAGTCGACTTCATTCACCATATTTCTATGCCATCTGACAAATGATCTTGAAAGAATGAAACACATTCAACTTCAGCTGTTAATATTCGAGAAGTAATCTTTTCCCCACCCATTTTAGTTCCCAACTTTGAAAAATTACAATTTCCATTAAGTTAGATATCATGAATTAACAACATGAGTTAAAAGATTGTTTCTTTGGATAAGCAAAAAGTGTTTATGGTTATCATGCAGTGATACAGCTTATGTATAGTTCACAGTGAAGGAAAAAGCTTCTCCAATATAGATAGATTGACATATAGAAAAGATAAACACCATTAAAGTTTCTCTTTCTACCTTGCACTTTTGCTTGCACACACCTACATGAACAGTTCTTTTTATACATATCATTCCATACATATACTAAGCTACATCATAAATATTGCCTTCTATTTTATTTTCTAAAATGTATTCCCTTCATTTTCAAAAGTAAAATAGCACAGAGATATTGTTGTTGTTGTTATGTGCCATCGAGTTGCTTGCGACTCATAGCGACCCTGTGTACAACAGCCATAAACTCTGCTCTGTCCTCTGCCAATCACACTGTCTCCGACACTACCATCCCCATTATCGCTGTTACTGAATCAATCCACCTCATAGAGGGCTTTCCCCTCCTGCGCCGTCCTTCCACCTTACCAAGCATGATGTCCTTCTCCGAGGACCGGTCTCTCCTCACAACATGTCCAAAGTATGTTAGACTGAGCCTCAGAATCTTTGCCTTTAAGGAGCCACCCGGTTTAACCCTTTCCAGGACGAATCTGTTTGTTTTCCGACTAGTCCTTGGTATTCTCAATACTCTTCTCAAGCAATACAGCTCAAAGGCATCAATTCGCCTTCTATCCTCTTTGGTCATTGTCCAACTCTCTGATGCATAACAAGTGATTGCAAAGACCATGACCTGTATCAAATGCATCTTAGTCTCCAGAGAGACACCACTGCTCTTCAGCACTTTGGAGAGGTCCTTAACAGCAGACTTTCCCATGGCAATGCACCTTTTAATTTCCCGGCGACTGGTGCCAAGACTGTTGACTGTGGAGCCAAGCAAACTAAAGCTGTG
>NW_006399769.1:22669245-22671016 GCF_000299155.1 Elephantulus edwardii
AACTTGCAATCAAGATGCATTAATAATAATTAGTGAATGTAATATAAAAGTTAGAGACAATAAAGAAGTACTTGAAGGACTTGGTGACATAAATGAAACAGAAGAATTAATGATTCAATTTTATATCTTCAATGAATTATTCATTGAAAAAAACCTTTGTTAAAGAAACATACTTGGTGATTATATACATACAGACCTCAGCTGATGAAGTACACATAAAGAAGATTATGGAAAGAATCCATGAAGTTTTGAGACTTTTTTTAGGGGAGTCAATCCTTGGAAAGGGAGATCTGTGAAAGAATCATGGAATGTTAGCTGTCAATGGTGAGCGTGGAACAGACCATCTCAAATGCATGTTCAAATAGAAAGTGAAGAAAATGAAAACAAGTTCATAAATTATAATATAGACATGATTATTCTCTAATTATAATAATAATGCCTTAATTTAACTTTGTATCCATTATCTCTCTCAAACTCATAGTTATGGATTCATCTATGACTTCCTATTGGATCTCAAAGCCTGTAAATCACATCAGAGAATATTGCCTATCTTTCTCCCTAGGAATTGCTTGAGGATCACAAACAGGAGAAATTGCAGTCTTCCTAAATACTTCTCCTGGCTATAATCAATGACATTTAATGTGTTGGTATTGTTTTGCACCATCCAACTGACTCATAACTGAACCTCCAGCAGGTTTTATGAATTAGTTTATCACACAGGAAGAGATGGATCATTCTCCTGCAAAGAAACTGGTGGATTTGAACCATTTGATTTTTGGATCACAGTGCAGTTCCTTATCACTAGGCAACCAGAGCTCCCTGACATTTAATGTAGCACTTTAGATAAAATATAAATCACTCCTTTATTAGTTTATTCAAAACAATAGCCATGAATAACAACTAAGGGAAGTAATAACAGCATATTAATCAGATGTATTTTTTGTTGTTACTGACATAGGCACATAGAATTTTAATCTTCTATAGCATTAAGTTTAATCTTCTATAACACTGAACTATATAAGAACTAAAATAAACGGAATAAAAATTAGTGTCAAATACATGGTATATTTCATCAAGTTCTCTACCAAACACTTATTTTAGTTATCTTTTAAATCAGAGAAATGAACTTGAGGTTATATTTACTTTTCAAAACTTAGATTTCTCTTTAATCTTTTAGTGCTTTTGATAAATTGTTCATGCACCCATCGGATCAAATCAAGAGCTTTTCACAGCTGACCCTCCTATTAGTTTTTAGTGTCTGTAAATTACATGAGAGAAAATTGCTCATCCCTCCTGTGAAGTGGCTAATGAATTCAAATCACCAGAGAAGTGTCCCCTTAGGGTTTGTGGAGCATCTAACTATGGACTACACGCTTCCTTGATACATAAACAAAACATAAAATTCAAACTCATTTCTGTGGAGTTGGAACAAACTCAGAGCTAACCGTCCAGTGGATTTTCAAAGACTATAGGATGTGCTCATCAAGTTGTGTCAAGAAATCTGGAGAACAGCCACTTGGCCAACTGACTGGAAGAGATCTATATTTGTTCCCATTCCAAAGGTGACCTAACTGAGTGTGGAAACTACAGAACAATCTCACTGATTTCACATGCAAGCAAGATTTTACTGAAGATTACCCAAAAATGACTGGAACAGCACATCAACAGAGAACTACCAGACGTCCAGGCTGGTTTCAGAAGGGGTCGTAGTACTAGAGATATTGTAGCTGATGTTAGATGGATCTTGGCTGAAAGCAGGGAATACCAGAAG
>NW_006399769.1:22672151-22675617 GCF_000299155.1 Elephantulus edwardii
TGCTAGAGAGGTGTCATCTTTGAGTTAGAGTGCGACTTGCTAGGGATTACTGTCACCAGAACACCTTTTCCCTGGTAATTGTGTTGATTTTGCTATTATGTGCTGTAGAGTCCAAACCAACTCACAGCTGGCCCTCCAGTGAGTTTTAAAAGGCAGTAAAATGCCCATCTTTCTACAAAGTAACAGCCGGTGAACTTGAATCACGTTCCTTTTGATTGTCTGTGAAATTTCTTATTATTAGGCCAGTAAAGCTTCCTTCCTTAATAAATAGTGTTACCACAGATGAAATATTGAGGAACAAAAATAGAGTGGAAACAAGTTTGTGTAAGTAAAGATTGTGTGTGCTGTGTCATCCACAAAACATAGGTGAGTACACTCATTGCATTAGAAAATTCTATTTCTCTGAGGAGTTTATCTGATAATAAATTGACTCAATATTTGGAAACTCAGCAATGTCCACAGTTTAATGAGTGTGAGGCCAAGGCTTTTCCACTCAATTTTTGTGTTACAAAACTTTTTAGTGCCCCGAAATACTTCTATCTTGAAAATTCCACACAAAACCTTCCCACTCCCCTCACAACCTCAATGTCCATAGGTGTTTTTGTTTTGGGGTTGGGTTTTGTTGTTTGTTTGTTTGTTTGTTTTGAGGCAAATTGTTTGTCTTTGCTTTAAAGGCTGTTCTTTTTGTTGCTATGTTTCTCTCTCTTTAACCAGAAAGAACTACAGTTTATACAGCCAACTTGTCTTGGTTATTAGCTGATTTTGAGTCAGTCCTGGCTTGTGAAACTGCCCGTATGGCAGATAGTGGGAAGTTCTGGCTTAATAATGTACTTATTATGTAAATGACAAATATTATAAAAGTGTCTTATTTTAAATATGCTATGACTGGAGGATGATAAATAAAAGTCTTGAATTCTGAGTGTGCATCAGTGAACATGTATATAGCTTCTGCTGCATGCCCTTGAGTTGGAAGTGACACACAGTTGGACCTCCAGTAAGTTTTTAAAGGCTGTCCTTGCATGAAAGATTACCCATCTTTCTCTCATGGAACATCTGGTGAATTTGTACCATGGGTCTTTAGATTGCAATGCGGCTTTTTTCCACTAGGCTACCAGAGGTCCCTGTACATGGCTAATAAAATTCTCCAAACAAATTTGCAAATGAGTAATTTTTTCACTATTGTCATCTATGAATGTGATTACTTTTTTTCCGCAGTGAATGGAGTGATGGTGTAAAATTATTGAGAACCATCTCCCCCACAAAATATCATAGGATTTTATGTCACATTAACAAAACAGATTATTCTCTTTGTTGTTGTTGTTGTCAGGTACTATCAGGCTCCTAGCAAAAGGCTCCTAAAATAAAAAAGGCTCCTAGAATAAAAAGGCTCCTAGCATAAAACTCACAGCAACCCTGTGAACAAAAGACCTGAGACCTGTCCTATTCATTGCCATCTTCATCATCTCTGACACACTTAAGTCTATTGCTACAACAACTGTGTCAATGCACTTGTTGAAAATCTTCTCCTTTGCTCACCCTCCATTTGTCTAAGCTTGATGTCCCTTTCCAAGGCACAGTCTTGCCTAGCTACATGTCCAAAGAATGAGAGATGAACCTTCACCATCTTTATCTTCAAGGTACACTTTGGCCTTACTTTTCCCAAGATATATGTCTTTGGGTTTTTTTTATTTTGTTTTGTTTTGTTTTTTTCACACTACCCAGATGGCTTTATTCCCCGACTGGCCATGGACACAGCAGTCCTGTCCCCACGAGGCTGCCTCCTGCAGGGTCTGAGGCCCAAGCTGCATCTCTTTGTTTTTTTGACTGCCCATGGGATATTCAGTACTCATCTTCAACACCACAACTCAAAGGCATGACTTTTTCTTTTATTATCTTTAATCATATGATATGCTACAGATGATTGAGAAGACCACAGCTTGAATCAGGCATACCTCAGTTTTCAAACTATCATTAGTCTGCAGTCTTTTGGAGAGCTCCCCAACAACAAACTTGCCCAATGCAATTTTATGTCTCCTGATTTCCTAATTGCTGGGACCAAGGATGTTGATTGTTGATCCAAGGAAGATGAAATCATGGACAGCTTTAATTCTTTCTCCACTTAGATAACTTTGAATGTTGCTCCTGTGGTTAGGACCTGTGTTTTCTTGATGTTGAGATATAATCCTGAAGACTATAATACTTCTTATTCTGTAGCACATATTATTTTGGGTTTTTAAATTTTTTTTTCTTTTTACTTTATATTGGTTTGTTTACAAAGTCCATATAAAGTTTCTCACTGTGTCATTAACATTGCATTTTACAAAATCATTCCACTTCATTCATTATATTTTATAAAATTAATCAAAACTAAATTATGCTCTTTCTTTCCAGATAACCACCGGATCTTTCTGATTCCTTTTCCCCATCCATCAAATTATTTGACTCTATGGTTACCCCCATGTCCATTCTCATCCCTCTCTTCCTACCCTCCCTCTCTTGGACTCTCATACATATTTTACTAGATACATTTATACTTCTACAATAAAGATCTTATACAATATTTGCCTTTGGGGGAATGAGTTAATTCACTCAGAGTAATGCTCCATAGGCCAGAACAAGTTATATAGTAATTTTCTAAATAATTGCTCCTGAGTGTTTCGCAGTATTCCATTATATGAATATAACACAGTTTCTCAATCCATATGATTGTGGTTAGACATTTGGACTATTTCCATGTTCTTGTGACAGTGACTAACACTGCTATGAATATTGGTGTATGAGTCTCTGTTTGTGCTTCAGTTCTCATTACCTCAGGGTATATTCCAGGCCATGGAATAGGTGAATCATACGGAATTTCTATGTTCAGCTTTTTGAGGAAGCACCAAACTGCCTTCCAGAGTAGTTGTATCATTTTACAATCCCACCAATAGTGTTTGAGAGTTCCTATTTCTCTGCATCCTCTCCAAAATTTATTTCTTGCTGTCCTGTTAAACTATGCTACCGCTACTGGAGTGAGATGGTATGTCATTGGGGTATTGATTTGCATCTCTCTTATTGCCAGTGTTTTGAGCTTTTCTTCATGTGTCTGTTGGCCATACAAATGTCTTCCTCTGCGAAAGGTCTTTCCAGGTTTCTTGCCCATTTTGTAATTGTGTTTTCAGTCTTTTCCTTCTTGATGCCTTGTAGTATTCTGTAAACTTTTTTATGAGACCTTTATCTGAGATTGCTTTGTTAAATATTTTTTTCTCAGTAAGTATGTTTTCTTTTCACCCAGTGGGCAAAAGTTTTTGATGCACATAAGGATTTAATCTTTAGAAGGCCTCATTTATCAATTTTATCCTCTCCTGGTTGTATATTTCTGGCTGTGTTATTCAACCTTTGTATACCATGAGCTGAGACTTCTAAGGGTGGTCCTACATTGTCTCTTATGTTTATACTTTTGGGCTTTTCTCCCCAAGTCTCTGAT
>NW_006399769.1:22676217-22681412 GCF_000299155.1 Elephantulus edwardii
TGCCACATTCCTCATCATAGTGTCCAGCTTTATGAATTATTTCCTCAGCATACAGATTTAATATGGGTATGGGTGAAGGATATCTCTCTTAAGTATATCTTTTCTGATCTAAGCCATGAAGTCCATGAAGTGTTCTCTTCCTCAATTTGCACAACAACTCCTTGTTCTAATTACAGATTTCTCAAGAAACAAACTCATAGTTGACACTCCAGCAGATTTTCAGAGAGTCTAAATTATGTATGAGGAGATAGACCTTCTTTCTCTGAGGAAGCGAGACACGGATTTGAATCATATACCCTTGGGTTGGCAACACAGGTCTTTAACAGTAGCCCCCCAGAGCTCCCTGAACATTCCCCTTAAAGAAATGATTAATATAATAAGATTTCCCACTCCCATCTTCATCAGACAGATCTAAAGCTGTTTAACTTCACTTTATAAGGGGGAAAAAACAACTAACAAAACAAAGTTGTGAGGTACTCCAAAAGTATCTATACTCAATGAATTCATATTACTTAGGGATAATTTCTGAGACTTCATTTAAATATAAAGCTCAAGAAATATAGTTAAAATACAAAAATGCATGAGGAAGCTAACACCTCCATTAAATGTTACTATCCATTAAGTTGTATGCCTGACTTTCTCTAGTCAAAAGGACATTCAATGTTAGCATTCCAGTAAGAATTTCATGATATATAGTCTGTTATTCCTTCAAAAGAGAGCTCAGGTGACTTAGTTGTAAGGAATTGAGCTGCTAACCCAAAGACCCATGGTTTGAGTCTACCAGCCGCTCCATGCGTGAAAGATTAGAAAGCTCTTTCTGTACCATTGACAGCTTTGAAAACTCAATGGAAGATCAGCTATATATTGCTTTAAACTCACAGTAATAAAAACAAAAACATACCTACAAAAAAAATCATGTGAAGCATAAGCAGGCAGTATTGAGTGTCAGAAAATATTTTGGTTCATATTTTGCTGTCATCTAGCAACAAACTTTACATTCAAAAGGTGAATGAATCAAAAATGGATAAATTTCATGCTTCACATAAACTACAGTGACAATTTTAGAGATCGAGGGGAAAGTCATATAACATTGTGAGATAAACTTAGCAGATGAGAAAAATGATATACTAAAGGCATCAATTGAACTGCAAGTTGTGTGTGAACTAGCATAAAACATTAACTTGAAATTTGCTGTGCCAAAACTATCAAATTAAGTATAATAATGAATAAATCTGAAAGCTATTCCCTCTCGAAAGCAGTTCCCATATTTCTCAACAAGAAATGTAATAGATCAGTGTGTGCCATTTTTACGAAGGTATAATAAGATTCTTTAATTTTCAACCCTGGCAGATCTGCCAATAAAATACAGGGTGGGAAAATCATGCAAAACTGGTAGGTCACTAAAGAAAAAAGCAAGGCCAATAATTTGCTTTTCTTTTTATTTAATACAGCTGTATTCACTAAAAAAATCTTACATTAGAAGTATAAACATAAAATAAAAAAAAGAAGTATAAACATATGAATTAACTATCTAGAGGGAGAGAGAGAAGAGAAAATTTTGTTATTATCAATTTGCAAATAGACATGCTTAAGAACAAATGTATGCAAAGTGACTCCGGTGGTGTAGTCAGTAGGGAGCTGTGCTGCCTGCCAACCAAAGGCTAAATCTCTCTAGTAGTTCATTTCTACTCCTTGAAAGAAAGATAGGTACCCTTCTCCCTACTGGGAGAACACCTACTGGGATATCATAAGCTAAGAACTGGCTCTGACTCCAGAGCAAAGAGTTTGAGTATTTTTGAGAAAGTGGCATATAGGCATGCAAAGTAGGTTTGTATTGTTAATTTCAATTCACAAAAATGGTAAAACATTTTGGGCCTTAGTATTTAGTGTGTAGAACTGTGTACACCACTTGGATTTTTTTACTGAGATTTACTGCTGGGTTTCTTAGGAAATTACAAAATTACGAAAGTCATTCTTGTTGATTTCTACTCACAGCCACTTTACAGGATGAGGTAGAACAGCCCTGTAAGGTTTCTAAGACTATAATCTTCATGGAAGCAGACCATCACATCTTTCTCCTAGAGGGTAACTAGGTTTCATAATGTGTACCTTTCATTTCCATTCCCAACACTTTCCCAACTGCATCATCTGTCTCTCTTTAGAGGGCCATCTTGTTGTTTTTAAATTCTGTTGAGTCTAACACGACTCACAGCAACTCTATGAACAAAAGACCTGAACCCTGTACTATGACTATAGTCATTTCTCTAGGTTTTTAGAGTTTCCACAGGCATGTGGTTTAGAAAGTGGATGTCACTCCTGCTTCCAAGTCTGAATCAACTTGGGAGTGCCACCAAACACTGTCCATGATGAGTAACAATTATGACATTTGACACACGAGTGGCAGAGCATTCAACACCACAGCAACATGCTTCAAAAGACTTGACCTGCCTGCAGCCATCACCCAGAGTCTACAGTGGAATAGGTAGATGGCTATGTTTACATACACTCTGACAAACAGACAGACTTAAGTTAATGGTATTTGTGCAATCTGATGAGTATTTCCAAGCCTCAAACGTTTTGATTTTCAATAAATAATCCCTCAAGGAATTGAATGACTCACTTTTAATATGCTAGGTGGTTTTTGTTTGTTTGCTTATGGGTTTTGTGTGCGTGTGTGTGTGTGCGTGTGTGTACTGTTGTTTCATTGTATTAAAAAAGAATTAAGCAATGCAGGGTCCAAAAGTCTGTCATTGCCTAATGGGTCAGAGCTGTTACGTTGTTTGTTTTTGTATATAAATTTTAATGGAACACAGCCAGACCAATCATTTAGGTATTATTCTTCATATCATTGTCTCACAACAACAACAAAATTGAGGAGGTGTAAGAGAAATCAAATAATTCATAGGATTGAAAATGTTTACTATCAATAACTTTATAGAAAAAAAAAGAGTTTCAATGCTCTGTTTATATATAGTAAAAGAGAGAAATTGCATTCTTGTTGTTATGTATCCTTGAATTGCCAGTGACTCATAAGGAGTCTATGCACAAAAGCTCTGTACCTTGCTCTATTCAGACACATCTACCCTCATTACCTCAGTTACTGTGTCAATGCATCTCACTCAGGGTCTTCCTCTCCTATGCTATATTTCCACTCTTCCAAACAGGATGGCCTTCTACAAGGACTAGTCTCTCCTGGCAACATGTCCAAAATATCTGAGGCAGGGTCTCAAAATCATTGCCTCCAGGGAAAAACTTGGTGAGAACATCCAAGGCTGTATTTGTTTATTAATATATGTCATGTTTATTAATATATGCCAATTGATATGCTATCGCTTCCTGGGGACTTACTTTTGTCAATTCCTTCAGAGCAGCTTAAACTTCTTCTTTCATCAACATTGCCTCTTGAAATTCTTTCGTGTCAGCCAATTCTTTTTGCTATAGTGACTCTGTGTACTCCTTCCATCATATTTGATGGTTCCTGGATCAGTCAATTTTCTGCTCATAGCATCCTTATATATCTCAACTTGGGGCTTAAATTTGTTCTTCAGATCCTTTAGCTTACATAATGCTGAGATGCTGAGTGATTAATCCCTTTTGATCTTCTAACTCCAGCTCTTTGCACATTTCATTATAACACTTTGACTTGTCTTCCTGAGCTGCCCTTTAAAATCTTCTGTTCAGCTCCTTAACTTTCTGTTGTTTTCCCTTTGCTTTGACTTCTTGGTGCTCTAGTACAATATTCAGTCTCTTCTGACATCACTGTTAGTCTTTTCTTCCTCCTTTGTCTTTGTAATGATCTTTTACCTTCTATTCCTGACATCCCCCACATATCATCTGGGGTTTACTAATTAGTATCGAAGGCTTCAAATCTGCTCTTGAGATGGTTTTAAAATTCAGATGAGATAAGACTCAAGGTCAAATTATGGTTCGTATAGATGTGATTTAATTTCATTTAGCTTCAGCTTGAACTAACATATGAGTAGTTCCACAATCAGTTGTTGTTATTGTTATGTGCCATCGAGTTGCCTGTGACTCACAACCATCCTGTGTACATTAACTCTGAAATTGTGAGCCAATCTCATCAGATCCAACAAACCTAATCCCATTGCTCTAGTCACTGAGTCAATCCCACTGTTCCAAGCTTGATGCCCCTCTCCAAGTTTTGGTCCCTTCTGGACATGTGTCCAAAGTATGATATGGAGCCTGAAAATCCTTGCCTCCAGGGAGAAGCCTGTTTTCATACCTTCTCTAAGACAAACCTGCTTGTTCTCCTGGCAGTTCAAGGAATGTTCACCACTATTCTCCAGCACCACAACTCTAAGGCATTAATCCTTTATCTATCATCCTAAGACATGGGCCAGCTCTCTGATGCATAGACCATAATTGCAAAGACCATGGCCTGGATCAGATAAGACTTAGTCTCCAGACTGACATCGTTAGTCTTCAGTACTCTAGAGAGGTCCCTGACAGTAGACGTTTTCAATGCAATCCATCTTTTTATTTCCTGACTGTTGGTACCAAGAGTGTTGATTGTGGAAACAAACAAGCTGAAGTTATCAACAACCTCAATCTCTTCTCAGTCCATCACGAAGCTGCTAATTGGCCTGGTGGTGAGAATCTTTGATCTTTTGATGTTGAGCTTCAATTCATATTGAATGCTACAGTCTTTGACCTTCTGCAACAAATGTCTCATGTCCTCTTCATTTTCATCAAGCAAGGTTGTGTCAGCTGCATAACGCAGATGAGTTGATGAGTCTTCCTCCAATCCTGATCCATTCCTCCTCATGAAGTCCAGCCTCCCATATGATGTGTTTTGCATATAGATTGAAAACGTATGGAAATTAGATGCTTCCCTAACACACATTGTTCCTGATCCTGAACCATGCAGTATTCCCTGCTCTGTTCTGCTTACTGCTTCCTGATACAAGTATTGGTTTCATATGAAAACAATTCAATATTTTGTGATCCCCATTCTTCTTCTTCTTATTATTTTTAATTTTATTGGGAAAAACATTTTGGGGGTACAAGAAGGTCAGGGATGGGAGCAGAAGGGTGAGGATGGGCAGGGATGAAAATTGCAGGGGTGCAGTTGCAGAGCTGTACAATTTCGTTGGTGGGGGAAGCAGGTGAAGGAAATGAAAAGGATCCAGTGGGGACAAGACGCTACAGGGGAATGGTAAACATATTCCAATGGT
>NW_006399769.1:22682682-22699325 GCF_000299155.1 Elephantulus edwardii
GGGGGCGGTGCAGTGCGTGCTTGGCAGGAGGGGGTTGGGAGCTGTGGGACTCACCCATTCCTCCTTGGGAATCCTTGAATTCCTGTTGTTGAGCCTTGATCTTCACTGAAGACCAGTCATCAACTGTTTAGCTGTTCAATTTTCAAAAAACAGAGGTCTGTAGAAGGCCATAGTGGCCCTCCTCTGAGTGGTCCGCTGCTCCCGCAGCTCACCATGATGTCTCAGCCTTTGCTGCCATCTTGGATCCCTCGTGATTTCCATGCTTCTTAAGGTTAGTCGCAATGTTTTGTGATCCACACAGTCAAATGCCTTTACATTGTCAATGATTCACAGATAAACCTTCCTCTCATATTCTCTGCTTTCAGGCAAGATACATCTAACTTTGCCTAACATGTCCCTACTGCCATGACCTTTTCTAAATCCAGCCTGAACATTTGGCAGTTCTCTACTAATGTGCTGTTCAAGTAATTTCTAAATAATCTTCAGCAGGGTCTTGCTTGCTTGTGATATTAGTGATATCATTTGATAACTCCCACACTCTATTGTGTCACATTTTTTCTTTCTTTTCTTTTTTTTCTTTAATGGGAATAAATACAGATCTCTTCCAGTAAATTGGCCACATGGTTGTCCTCCAGATTTCTTGGCATAGCTACAATCAGTACATGACCTAATTTTCACAGCTGGTTTTGAGTTTCTCTATTGTATTCCTGTATAGACAATCAGGTGAGGTTTATGTGTATAGTCATGGTTTATATTTCTTAAAAAAGATATTTGCAATAAACAAATCATTGTTTGTACAAAATTCTGTCATTCTATCTCCGGTCAGGCTCATTTTGTCACAAACTCCATATTTTCGACAACTAATTTTTCCTCCCTGTTCCCAACTTTGACATTCTAGTCACCAGTTATTACTAATGAACTTTCACTACATGGTCTATCGATTTCCAACTGCAAAATTGGTAGAACGCCTATATTTCCTCCTCTTTGCCTCTAGCTTTCAGGACATAAATTTGAATTATGGTGTTATTAACATGTTTCTTATAGGCATATGGATATTATCCTCAAATCACAACAATATATTTTAAGATGGATCTAGAAATTATCTTTTAAGTATGAGCAGGACTCCATTTTTTCTCAACTTTTCATTTCTGGCATAGTAAATCATATGATTGTCTGATTCAAGATGGCCCATGTCTAATATGTAAAAATTTAAGCGTTCCATTTCTTTCCTAACAATGTAAAGTTTTCTTATGTTCATACTTCTTACATTCCACATTCCAATCACTAGTGTCTGCTTTTGCAATTGCTCCCGCTCCTTTGTGATTCCCAGTAGGAGGGCTCAGCTTCTGGTAACATATCTGCTGGTCTAATAATCTAAACATGCTGCATTGTATACAGCATTTTCAAAGTCTTGGTATTTCAGAAGTAAATTATCCTTCTCTTTCATTTGTCTTAATTTGGATGCTCGACTTAAGAACAATATCTGAGTTGTTGTTTTTATGCATCATTGAGTAACTTGCAACACATTGTGACCCTATGGGCAATAAATAGCTCTGAAATCTGCTCCATTATTCACCGACCTTATTGTCTCTGACACCCCTTCTTCCATTACCCCCATCTCTGAGTCAATCCATCTCATTAAGAATCTTCCTCTCTTGCTCTGTCTTTCCACCCTTTCAAGCATGATGTCCCTCTCCAAGGACTGATCTCTTCTTGCAACATGCCTAAAGTATGTCAGACAAAGGTTCAGAATCCTTGTCTCCAAGGATCAGCCTGATTCCACGTCTCTTGGATAAACCTATTTGTTCTTCTAGGAGTCATGATATATTCAATACTCTTCTCCAGCACCACGGAGCAAAGATGTCAATTTTCTATCATCCAGTCCAACTTTCTGATGCATAGCATGTAATTGCAAAGATTATGGCCTGGAACTGTCACATCTTCGTCTCCATACTGACATCATTGCTTTTCAGTACTTTGGAGAGGTCCCTGACAGCAGACCTCAATGAAATTCATCTCTTAATTTCCTTGGTGCTGGTGCCAAGAGAAATGATTGTGGAGCCAAGCGAACTAAACCTGTTGACTATCTCAGTCTCTTCACCATCTATCATGATGTTACAAATCAGCACAGTGGTGGCAATCTTAGTTTTCTTGGTGTTGAATTTCAATCCATATTAAAGGCTATAGTCCTTGACCTTCTGGAGCAAGTGCATCAGTTTCAGCAAGCAAGTTTGTGTCACCTGAGTAATACAGGTTGCTGACGAGTCTTACTTTAATCCTAATGAAACATTCCTCTTCATAGAGTTTATCCTCCCATATGATCTATTCTTCATATAGATTGAAAAGGTATGGAGATAGGACACATTCCTGGTGTAAACCTTTCCTGATTTTAAACCATGCAGTGTCCTTTTTCTGTTAAGACAACTGCCTCCTGGTCCAAACATAGGTTTTACATAAGCACAATCAAGTGTTTTTGGGATTCCCATTTTTCCGAGAGTCAGCCACTGTTTGTTGTGATCCACACAGCCAAATGACTTTCCATCATCAACAAAACACAGATATACATTCCTCTAGTACTCTCTGCTTTCAGCCAAGATCCACCTAACATTAGCTATAATATCTTAGTACCATAGTCATTTCTAAATCCAGCCTGCACATCTGGTAGTTCTCTGTTGATGTCTCCTCCAGTTGTTTTTGGATAATTTTCAGCAGAATCTTGCTTGCATGTGAAGTTAATGATGTTGTTCAATAATTTCCACATTCTATTGGGTCACCTTTCTTTGGAATGGAAACAAATACAGATTTCTTTCAGTCAGTTAACCTGATTGCTGTCCTCTAGATTTTTTTGCACAACTGGGTGAGCTAATTCAGGACAGCATCTGTTTGCTAAAATATAGCAATTGGTATGCCATCAATTTCTAGGTCCTGTTTTTTGCCAATTCCTTCAGAGGAGCTTGAGCTTTTTCCTTCATCACCACAGGCTCTTGTTCATACATTGTTTCATGAAATTCTTCTGTCTTAGCCAATTCCTTTTGATAGAATGACTCTGTATACTCCTTTCATCTTCTTTAATACTTCCTGGACCATTTAACATTCTGCCCAAAGCATCCTTAAGGATTACAATTCAAGGCTTGAATTTTTTGGTCCGTTCCTTCAATATAAGAAAACTTCTGAGCGAGTTCCGCCTTTTTAATTTTCTGACTCCAACTCTTTGCACATTTCAATATAAACCTTTACTTTCTCTTCCTGCACTACCCTTTTAAATCTCCTGTTAAGCTCCTTAATTTCTTTAATTCTTCCCTTTGCTTTGGCTTCTTGGAGCTCTAAGAGTGCAACATTCAGAGTCTCCTCTGACATCCATCTTGGTCTTTTCTTCCTCTGTGATAGTGGTGACCTTTACCCAAGCAAAATCTGGTAGGTGGAGGGAGGAAGTGAAGGAAATGGGAAGGATCAGATGGGGACATGAAAAGACAGTATAATGACGGACAAGGTCCTATGATCATTAATATTATATGAAAAAAAATGTATAGGAATGATTGTATGAGACACAATGTGAATGAAGAATAGTGTGAAACAATTTATGAGCTTTGAAAGCAAATCAACATAAAATAAAAATTTTAAAACAGAAAACAAAATCCAAGAAAGAGCAGATGAAAAATGCTTCTCCATTACATGACTATTTAATTTAGTGTTGGTCCTGCCCTGCTTCTGCTCATTTTTTGTGATCCTGTGCCCCTCACCTCCTTCCTCCCATGCCCCTCACCTCCTTCCCACCAGAATCTGGTTCTGTTTCCTCTCTTCACACAATGTAATAAACTAAATATGATGCTAGAATTCTAATGTCATGTTGAAATGTTAACTTCTTTGAGTCACTCAAACACAGATAAACAGAAATATTTAGCATAGGAATAAAATATATGTGAATAAATAATTCAATGTTTAGTATGTTGGTAAGAAAAAATAAAATCTTATTCAGGCAAACATTAGAAATTAAAATATTATTGAACTCTTGGAAAAATAATTGGCTCCAATTAGTCATGATCCTTTCTGCAAAGTGAGAAAAAGATAACTCAATTTCTTCTCTACATTGGACTCTGCTAGCCATGATTAATCAGTGATGAAAGATACTGTTTTATCTTGAATATTAAGTTATGGAGCTCTTGAGCTTACCTATAGGTGAGAAATTGAATGATTGATATGGGAGTATGAGAATTCTGGTCTCCATGATATTTTAGTTAATCCAATAATCAAATCAAAATGATCATGTAGCAATTTAATAAGCCTTCATTGATCTGAAATGATAGTTAACAGCAGCAACAAAGAAGAAATAAAGACTGTTTTACCAGAAAATGATGAATTTGTTTTGATTATATTGATGAGGCAGCTGCAATCTCTTTAGCAGTTTTTCAAATGGAATTCACAGAATTACCTGCCTACAGTCATTTTTCTAACGTGATAAAATTGTTCTATAACCTCACCTTTCACAATATGCCAAAGAAGCAAACAAAGGTAATTGTTTTGTCAGGGATATAGTGAAAAGTATGCTTCCTTGGTTTATACTATACTTTAAGTAAAAACAGTTGAATAAAAATATATTTGCATAATTATTATAGCTATATATAATAATAAGGAGCACCGGTGGCCTAGAGGCAAGAAGCTGTTCTGCAATCCTGAAAATACGTGGTTTGAGACCACCAACTGCTTCACAGGAAAAGGATGGGCAATCTTCTCCCGTAAGATTAACTGACTCTGCCAAAGGGTCAGCTATGGATTAGTCCTGACTCTATGGTACACAACACAACAACATATATATATATATATTGTTTTGGGCAAGATTTTAACATTTTTCCATATAAAAGGGGTAAATAGAACTTTTCTGTGGTGGCAAAACACGAACTTTGGGATTAAAAAGATAGAACAATGGACAAAACACTCAGCTTTTAACTAAAGGTTGTGTTTTTACCCACCTTTATGCTGTAAGAGAAAGATATGGCAATCTGCTTCTATAATGACTTATAGCATTGAAAAGTATGTAGGGATGTTCTACTCTGCCCTACAAGAGTGCTATAGGAATTCACCCAATATCAGTGGGCTTTCTTTTTCATTTAAGGGTTAAAATAGAACAACAACAACAACTATTAAAATCCTGTCCTATAAACAGCACTGACATCTTAGTGTGTTTTCACATCTCTACTTTCCTTTTGGAAGGAATATATTAGCTATTGGATATCTACTAAAATGGCTTTTGATTAAAGAAATCTACCTCCTACAAAATCAACTGTAGGCCAATTCTCTTTAATTGATAACTATTGGTAGAAGGGACAGGATATTTTGTTTCTATGTGTTTGAGTCTCAGAGGCCCAGGTAAGGTAACCTAAAGGTTTTTTTATGAAAGCACCACAACTTTAATTGTTCCTGTCTATTCTTGCTTTCTTCTCTTCTTCCTAAAGTACTGATCCCTAGAGCACTCAGGAATAAATAGCTGAAGTGTTAATCTACTTCTTGTTTCTTGTAATATTTATTATCCCCAAAGTCTGAAAAAGAACTTATTAACGTGAGATCTTAGAACTACTGGAATTCAACGAGCAATGAGGAAATGTCACTGATGGTCAGCAAGACATGAAGTCTCTGACACAAATTAGCAACTATAACTGGAAAAGACAATGATTGACAGACACTAAATCACCTTGTGAAAAGATGTACGCATCATGTGCTGACTTCTGTAACATCTACCAAGTCACCTGATTTAAAAGGAGGACAAACATAGATCTTTTGCAATGTGAGAGTTGTGCAGCTGAAATTGATGATGAATGATCCTAGAAAATACAAGTAACTGTCATCAACAAGTTGTCCACTTTCACCCCCGAGATTTGACGTGCTTGTGCTCTTGTAAAACTTTTGTCTTTTCCTTGGGAGATTCTCAGCACAAAAAAAAAGATCGTGTTTGGTTCAAGCATAAAGATTGTGATGCTCAATGGTGAAAGCCAGATGTATTCAAGTCTAGCATTGTTTAGGCTCTTGTTAAGCTGGAGGATGAACTCAGACCTTAAAGCTCAATTAACAGAGCTGAATATAACAGCAGCAAAGGAAATAGAAGTTGGTGGTGGTCAGAAAACTAGTATAATCTTTGTTCCTGTTCCTCAGCTGGACAATTTCCAGAAAATCCAAGTCCATTCAGTATGTGAACTTGGAGAAAAAGTTCAGTGGAAAACACGTTGTCTTTATAGATCAGAGGAAAATTCTGCCTACTCACTTAGAAAAGGTGCACACAAATTAAACAAAAGCTTCCCAGGAGCTGCACCCTGACAACTGGGCATGAGGCAATCCTCGAAGACTTGCTCTTTCCCAGTGAAATTGAGGGCAAGAGAATTCATGTAAAACTGGATAGTGGTCAACTTAATGGCACCTAACAACAAGCTACACATTTACTTTGGTCATTTACTTTGAGCTCAAGTAGAAATGACCTGAAAGTAGAATTTGTATAGATAACTGAACAGTGGCAAATAGCTTAGCGAGTAATCAGAAAAATAAATGAGGTAATTAGTGAGAAGGAGTTCTAATACAGAAGCATGTGGATGGGTCCATACTAGTAGGCACAAACAAAACTACCGGATCTATAATCATCAAGAACGTTTTGACTCATAACCACCCTCCATAGAGTTTACAACCCTATAAATCTACACTGGAAGAGGATGTCCACTATACATGAAGTCTAGAAGAAGTCTACTATATATGAAGTCTCAGGAGGATTTAAACGGCATCTGAATTTTTGGTCAGGACTTCTTAGGGGTGGGTGCAAAAGATAAACTCTTTGTTTAAAGGGTGCGCATGTGCAAAGACACACACACACACACACACACACACACACACACACAAACAAATATAACACACAGAATTTGCACTAAGTAGAGATTGTCTTTTTTAAGTGGCATCAATCTCTATTATCCACCCTTTCCCATTTGCGGCAAATAGGTGAATGAAGCAGAGGGAAAATTGTGTTAGAACTGGACTCACCAACATAGTTTCCAAAGTGAAGACACCACAATTCAGAGATATTGGAAGGTGAAGAATGTTCATCCTGTCACCCTCATATTCTAAATCTGAGCCCCAATTATACTACTATTCCTTAACCTTTTGTTCCTACATTTTTGTAGCTAGGTCTATGGTTTCCTTCTACATTGGGAGAGGAGTGACTTATTTTACTGTTGTTAGCATGTGCACCAGGTAAGTGTTTTCCTCTTTGTTTAACCAGGGCCACTGTCTAGATGCTTATAAGTATTTCATTGACTTACATGGGATCCCAAATAATATCTTATTCATAGTAAACAGTGTGTGGCACTGTATATACAACTAGGAAATTTTATACTTTAACCACATACCGTACAACCTAGCATTGACTAATATGGCCTATTGATGATGTAACTGAGGCATCAGCTTAGAGGCAATACCATGTGAAAATAGATCAAAATCATCTTTGTTGCACATAGACAAAGAAGTCAATGTCCATTGATCTGTGCTATATTCACAATGGGTAAAACACCCATTTCATTGAAGAAAATCAATAAAAGAAGAGCTACCCAGATTGCTATTTCCACAAAAAGACTCTGTTGAAGCACTGCTTCTTCTCCCTCAAGTTTGAGTGCACTGATCTTAGAAGTCATAATTTTCAAGACAATGTCCCCACCCATAGTGTAATCAGGAATAAAATTGAACTTTAAGCACCCTCCTATGTAGTTTGAATGCTCTTACTAAAAAGCAAGAAGAAATATAATATTAAGGATAATTTAACCATGATCATCAAGAGAGGACAGCTGACGCTATTCAGTAAAGGTCAAGTGATATCGGTGTGTCACCATAGAAATCTACCTGGGCATTTCTTACTACCCTTTGGTTAATTTTGATAATACATAAAGAAATAAATTTAGCTGTCTAGCTAAACCTGAAACTTTATGGCAATCCAAGTATCATTAGTCAAACATGAGTGTCTGGATGATTACACTAGAAAATCTTTTGTTATGTTTTAGTCATGTTCCAGCTCTCTGATGCATAGCAAGTAATTGTGAACACCACATCCTGAATCAGGCACACCTTGGTCTCCAGACTGAGATGGTTGTTCTTTGGTATTCTGGACAGGTCCCTGAAAGCAGATTTTCCATTAATTACTGTGGTGTTGGTTTTGCCAACTCTTTCAGAGCAGCTTGAACTTCCTCCTCCAGCAACATAGGCTCTTGATCACATATTGTTTCATGAAATTCTTCTGTCAGTCAATTCTTTTTGGTATACTGACTCTATTGTACTCCTCACATCTTTTGATGCTTCCTGGGTCAGTCTATGTTCTGCCCACAGCATGCTTAAACATTGCGACACAAGGTTTGCATTTGTTCTTCAGTTACTTCAGCTTAAAAAATATTCAGCAAATTTGTCCTTTTTTATTTTACAATTCCAGTTCTTTGCACATTTCATTATAACACTTTGCTGTGACTTCCCGTGCTGCTCTTTGAAATCTTCTGTTCAGCTCCTTAACATCTTGATTTCTTTCCTTTGCTTTGGCTTTTCAGCACTCTAGTGTAATACTCAGTCTCTACTGACATCTATTTTGGTCTTTTCTTCTTCCTCCATCTTTGTAATAACTGTTTGCATTCTTCATGGATAATATTCTTGATATCCTCATACAGCTCATCTGTCCTTTGTTAACTAGTATTCAAGGCCTCATATCTGTTCCTAAGATGGTTTTTAAATTCAGGAGAGAAGGACTCAAGGTATAAATTTTATTTTTGTGGATTTAATTTTATTTTCTTTGTCTTTTCTTTGAACTTGTACATGAGTAGTTGATGATTTGATCCACAATCAGCACCTGGCCTAGTTTTCATAGCTGATATTGAGCTTCTCTAATGATTTCCCCACAGATATAATTAATCTGATTCCTCTGTAGGCCATCAGGTAAGGGCCATGTGTATAGTTGACACTGGTGTTTTTTGTAAAAGATATTCACAATGTATAAATATATTGTACATTCTATCATTCTCTCTCCAATTTAATTTCTGAAATTAGCTGAAGATGAGTGGAATTTAAAATGGATATTTGGAAAGGTTATTTTAATTATTAGGTGCATTCTCAAGACTAATATAGTGACAAAGCCTATAATCCATTTCATTTCCCTCCTTCTTACTAGAAACTGCTTGGCCAATGGATTGGAGCCAACCCATATTTGTTCCCATTCCCAAGGATTCTCCAACAAGTTGTGGAAACTATTGAACAATATCATTAATATCATATGCAAGCAAAACACTGCTGAAGATTGTTTAAAACTGGCCATAAGAGTATATAAATAGGAATTACCAGATATTCAAGCAGGAAAAGGATGTGGCACCAAGGATATCATTGCTGATGTCAGATGGATCCTCCCTGAAAGTAAAGAATACCAGAACAGTGTCTACTTGTGCTTTATTGACCATGCAAAGGCATTTTACACTATGGATCTTAACAAGTTAAGGCCAACATTGAGAAGATTGGGAATCTCAGAGCACTTAAGTGTGTTCATGCAAAACTTATACCTAGACAAAGAAGTTGCTAGAAAAACAGCGAGGGAACATTGTTGTTATGTGCCACCGAGTCATGGCATCCCTGATGGGCCCCCTTCTTGATTTTGAACCATATAGTGTCTCCTTGCTCTCTTTTGATGACTGCCTCTTGGTCCAAGTACAGGTTTAGTATATGATTTAATGATATATTTTTTATCATTTTCACTCTCTGTTAACTTTTTAAAGAATGGGAGTAAATAGAAATCTCTTCCAGTCAGTTGGCCAGGTAGTTGTCCTTCAGATTCCTTAGCATAACCTGGTGAGCACTTCCAGGGTGGTATATACCTTAAATATGTTGTTGAGCATTGTGATAATGGTTCTTGAACTTTTATTAATTTCTTTTCTCTTATGTGAGAATAAAGGACCTCTTGCTTAATATGTTGGGGAATTATGCTGCTAACGCAAAGGTTAGCATTTCAAATTTACCAGAGGGTCTATAGGAGAAAATTAGGCCATCTACCAAATGCAATTTACAGCCTCCAAAAACTCATTGCAAAATCAGCTATGAGTCAGTTCTGACTGAACAGCAGTGAGTTTGAGTTTCTGAGCAGCCCATTGAAGAGCAGAAATACTATTAATATTCCTAGACAGGTAATGTTCCTAGGTTTATTTCCACATGACATCTTCAACGAAGAAATTACTTACTTTGTTATTTCCTTTTCCTGCTCTCTAGAAATAATATTTTAGACACCTAAATGAACTTGAAACAGAAACAATGTGTTGATGAGGAGAGTAAATCCTAAAAAAAATCCATATTTCTGCAATAATATTATGACTTCATACCTTTTCAACCTATATGCAGAACAGATTAGCCAGGAGGCTGGGCTCTATGAGGAAAAGGGTGGGGTCAGGATTGGTAGAAGATCTATCAACAGTCTGTGTTATGCGGATGACACAAATCTGCTTGCTGAAACTGAGGAGGACCTGAAGCTCTTGACGGAGAGCGTCAAGGATTACAGCCTTCAATGGATTGAGGTTCAGTATCAAGAAGACAAAGATTCTCACCACTGGACCAATTGGCAGCATCAGGATGGATGGTGAAGAGATTGAGATTATTAACAATTTTTGTTTGCTTGTCTCCACAGTCATCACTCTTGGCACCAGTAGCCAGGAAATTAAAAGACATATTGCGATGGGTAAGTCTGCAGTTAGGGACCTCTTCAAAGTACTGAAGAGCAAAGGTGTCACTCTAGAGACCAAGTTGCATCTGATACAGGCTAGATCTTTGCTATCACCTGTTACACAGCAGAGAGTTGGACGATGACTAGGGAGGATAGAAGGAGAATTGATGCCTTTGAGTGATGGTGCTGGAAAAGAGTATTTAATGTACCCTGGAATGCCAAGAAAACAAACAGATTCATCCTGGAGAGGATTAAACTTGGCTGCTCCTTGGAAGCAAGGATTCTGGGGCTTAGATTGACATACTTTGGGCATGTTGTAAAGAGGGACCTATCCCTGGAGAGGGACATCATGCTTGAGAGCATGTGGACAGCACATGAGGAGAAGACCCTCTATGAGGTGGATTGATTCAGTGACTGGGGTAATCGGGATGAGTGTGTCAGAGACAGTGCTATTGGCACAGGACAGAGCAGGGTTTTGGGCCATTGTACATAGGATTACTAAGAGTTTCAAGCGACTCAATGGCACATAACAACAACCACATACTTATAATGTAGTTATTTAAATCATACCTATAAATAAATGAAGAGAGAATAACAAGCATTTTGTTTACATCAGTGTTAAGAAAAAAAAATAAATGGAAATACCTATTAAGGGCCTATGACATGTTCTTTGTGGAAATTGAGGTAAAACTCCAAATAAACATTAAAAATGCATAAAAAGTTAGAGAATGAGTAATAATGGTAGTAGACACACACAAATTTGGTATATTAATTATTTTTATTCATAATGTAAAATGTATTTGGGAAAAATCAACTATCAAGAACCTCTCCAGAGTACTGAAGAGCAACGACATCTGTCTGGAAACTAAGGTGTGCCTGGTCCAGGCCAGAGTCTTCATAATTGCTTGCTATATATCAGAGATATGGACAATACTAGGATGACTGAAAGGTAATTGATATCTTTGAGCTGTGGTGCTGGAGAAGAGTGTTGAATAATCCATGAACTGCCAATAGAACAAACATGTCCGTCCTAGAGAGGGTGAAGCCAGGTTGCTCCTTGGAGGCTAGAATTCTGAGGCTTTGTCTGATATACTTTGGAAATGTTGTGAGAAGGGACCTGTCCTTGGAGAGTGACAACATGCTTGGAATGGTGAAGGGGTGGAGAAAGAGAGGGAGACTATAGATGAGATGGGCTGATGGAGTGATTGGGGTAATGAAGGAAGTTGTATTAGAGACAATAAAGTTGGCATAGAATAGAGCAGGTTTCTGGGCTGTTGTACACAGGATGATATGAGTCTCAAGCAACTCAACAGCACATGACAACACAATAACAATATACAAATAGTATAGGTAGCAAGAGAGTGACAATATGATTTCTATTGTTTTTACAAAGAAGAAAACTCTACATTAGCAACATACTCAATACAAAATCAATTCTCATAAGATCTGGCGTGTCTCCTACACTCTCGTATCAATGTCTACTAAATCCAACATCAATCATACTGCACAACTACTGGATCCAAAATCTGTTGCAATCATAGCTCTAACAGAACTACACTTAATCTTAGGCTTTAATAGGGAATACAATAGATTATCATTTAGATTGGCAGCGGATACATTTCCTCAGTAAAAACAGCTTCTCAACCATGCTCTCAAACTCTTTAAACTTCAGCCTCCCAGATTAGGTATGTGTTATAAATATCTCTTAATTTTGTTAATTATGGGATCTTCCTCAGTCCCCCAGAAAGTTTCAGCAAAGACTTTTGCTAGTCCATCGGATGTTCAGTGCTCTTCTCCAACACCATAGCTCAAAGGCGTCAATTCTTTTTCTGTCATACTCATTCATTGTCAATCTCTCAGACTCATAGCAAGTGATCAGAAGGACCATGGCCTGAACAGATTCATCTTAGTCCTCAGATTGATATCATTACTCCTCAATAATTTGGAGAGGTTCCTAACTGCAAATTATCCTAGTGCAGTATAGTATGTCTCTTGATTTCTTAGACCAATAGTACCAAATGTGCTAACTGTGGATCCAGGTAAGATAAAGTTGTAGACAGTTTCAATCTTTTCTCCATCTGTAATGATGCTGCTTATTGGTCCAGTAGAAAGAATCATTGCTCTCTTAACATTGAGATGTAGTCCATATGCAGGCTGTATACTTTGATCTTCCATACACAAGTGCATGACCAATTCGTGTTCAAGTTCAAATTAAGGCCAAAGAAAATTAAAATAAGTCCACAAGAACCAAGATAGGATCTTGTATATGTTCCATCTGAGTTTCGAGATCATCTTAAGAATAGGTTTGAAACATTGAACACCATCTCAGCTAAACTTATCCCATCTAAACTTGGTGGGATGGGAAAAACTGATCCCACCATCTAATTTTTATGGACCATATTTCAGATTTCTGCTCAGTCACATGTAAAAAGTCAAAACTGATAGCAAGGACAGTAATTTTGAATAATAAACCCATGACATCAAATATGGCTACACTTCTTTTGGCAGTTAGATGGACATCTAATAGAAAGGAAATATACAATTTGACTTTTAAGACAAATATTCACTACTAGATTTTTAATGCAAATTATTTTGCTTTCTTGCAGTGTTCAACTTTGGATTATGACAAAGTTATGAAGGTGTCTTGTTAACTACTGTCAAATTGATAAAACCAAGCACTAAAGAATATGACACTACTTGACCGTGTCATTCTCATAATCTCTGCTTTGCTTCCACCCATTATTGTAGCCATTGTGTCAAAGCATAAAAGATTGAGCTGTTATTAGTATATTATATAATAGTATGTGCTCTCAAAAGTCATTACTGGCAAGTCAGAATCAACTTATAAGTGAACATCCAGTAGATTTTCAAAGGGTCTAAAGTGTTCATGAGGAAATTAACCATTTATCTTCCATGGAGCACCTGGTGGATTAGAACCACCTGACTTTGGGTTAACAGTGAAGCTCCTTGCACACTAGACCACTAGAGCTGTCTAATAGTGTGTGTAATAAAGTAAAAGTGGAAGTACAGTTTACACTAATTAAAATAGTTATCGTGTTTAGCATTTTATGTACATTAATAACTATTGCCTGATACAAGGGATAATTTCAGTTAAAAACAGTTTCTCTTTATTACTATTATTATTTATAATACTATTGGTAGTTAAATTATGACTTAAACATGTTTTCTTGGGTAATCGTAGCCAAGTATTATTAGAAAGTATGAATTTTAATATTATCTTTTTTAAATACAGAATTCTATCATAACAAAGAAAAATATTCAACTAGAAGAAGAACAGTAAGAAAGTTGCATCTACTTTCTCATCTAATAGTGATCACTGACCCAAAGACATTTTTAGTGTAGAAACTTGAAAGTCAATTCTCTGGAATCTTTCATCCATGCAGAATGCTGTGTGCTCTCTCGATTTTCAAGTCATAGTTTAATATGGGTCAAGGTTTTGGTGTCCAGTGATAAATGACAGTGAGAATGCCCTCTCAAAATGACAATATATTAATGGGCAAAGACCACAGACTTGTCTGCCTTGCTTACTAAGCTTTGAATCTAGCAAATAACTCCCTGCATATATATTGAAATTATTACAGATAGATTTTCCAGTTCAATGTGATCTCGTGTTTTTAAGTATTAACGTGGACTCTTTTAAGTTTTAGAAACTTTAAATGAGATAGGTAGATCTTTTGAATAAAGCCATGAATTATTGGAGCCTAACTTTAACATTCATTCAGCATCTAATTAGTTGAATTGGAATCACTTTTTTGGAGAGTTAGTCAATTCTGCAGCATTAGCTTCTTCAGTGCTTCTGAAATTTGCTGATACTATCACTACATTGGAAGGAGCCACTCTGCATTTTAATAGGAGCATTTCTTCTAGGACCTTATTGTAAAATAGGAGGGAAAAAGCATTAAAAATATTTTTTTTGCTAAATAAAGACTGTACCAAGATTGAATTATGCTTTTATCAGAAAAATAGAATGAAATAATACAGTAATCAAATAGTATAAGTTCCTGGAGTTCTGCTCTGTGGAAATAGTGATTAATAAATTTCTTGGGTAGACTAGGGCTTAAGTAAACTTTTTCTAAAACTTTATTTTAATGTAATACAGTTATGTATGTTAGCCAATTATATGTATGGAATGGATTATTAGAAAACCTCTTCATCCAAGAAATATCTTTTATAAAAACACACACAAAAAGGTAAGATAACATAGTTTTATGTTTAAGAAATGCATATACAATGAAAAGAACATATTAAGCATGGGACTAAGTGCTTTCAATATATTCTCTGTGTTAATCTTTACAGTACTACACAATAAATACAAACTACTGTGTGACTATTAAGAGAATAAACAGGTTCATCCTGTTATTGTTGTTGTTGTTATTAAGTCCCATCCTAGAGAGAGTAAAATCAGACTGCTCCTTGGAGGCAAGGATTCTAAAGTTGCATTTATCCTATTTTGGACATGTTGCAATTGGGGATCAGTCATTGCATAGGGATGTCATACTTGGGAGAGTGGATGGACAGCACAACAGAGGAAGATCCTCGATTAAATAGATTAATTCAGTGACTGGGGTAATGGGGGTTTAGGTGTGTCAGAAACAATAAGATTGGTACAGGTTACAGCAGGGTTTAGGACTGTTGTTCATAGGGTCGATATGAGTTGCAGGCAACTCGACAGCTCATAACGAGTTATGAGATTGTGAGGATGGTGTAGGATAGGCCAAGGTTCAGATCTTCTGTTAAGAGGTTTATTGTGAGCCATAGGTGACTTTATGGTACTTAACATCTGCAACAACAACACTGAGAGTTCTAGTGACATAGTCTTCAGGAAGTTGCATTGTCAACTGAGAGGCAGGCTTTCTCTGATAGTTCAAATACAGTTCAGCAAGGCAAAGGTGGTTAATGTCTTCCCATGTGATTTATAGTCATTATAAACCTATTTGAGCATAAGTATGAATTAGTGACACAATGACAATCATCCTAAAAAGAGATTTGTGGAACTGAACACCAGTGATTGAAAAGCAGAAGAGTTGTGGGTTGACATCAAAGATATCATCCATGAAAAGCGTAGAAATATTACAAATACAAAGAAGGAAGAAAAGACCAAAAAGGAAATCTGAAGAGAAACGACCCTGGAGTGTTGAGAAACAAACAAACAAACAAACAAACAAACAAACAAATGTGAAGGGAGGCCAAAGTCATATCTTTTGATGAACTGATTTCAAAGCTTAGATTTAGAAAACAAAGTATTATAATGGAATGTACAAAGAACTGGGGCTGGAGAATAAAACAAGAATGACTTGCTTGGCATTTCTCAAGCTGAAAGAACTGAAAAATAAAAGGCCAAGATGCAATACTGAGAGCCATTTTAGGAAAAATCTTGGATGATCAGGGAAGATCAAAAGAAAGAAAATAGACTTGTTGTACCAAAAAGAACTGGCTGACACTGCAATATTCATGATGGACCACATGATCAAGAGCTAATGGTGATGAAGAAGTCTAAGCGGCACCAGAGAAATTGGCACAAACATAAGACTGTGGGAATCACTGAAACATCAATTGATAAATTTTATCTAACAGATGAGGACCTGGATGTGATAAACAATGTGTGCCAGGAAATTTGGAGGAAAGCTACCTAGCCAGCTGACTGGAGGAGGTCCCAATTTGTTCACATTAATGAGAAAAATGATCCAACAGGATGTAGAGATTACAGAACAGTATCACTAATATCACATGCAAACAAAATCTTGCTGAAGATCATCCAGAAATGGTTAGAATTATACAACAACTGAGACTGGACAGAAGTTGAAGCTAGATGTAGAAGAGGCCATGACACAAAGGGTATCATTATTCAAGTCAGATAGATCAGAGAAACCTTAGTTTATAAACGTATATTCTTGCCCTTCAGAACTTTAAAGACATCCTT
>NW_006399769.1:22702254-22706564 GCF_000299155.1 Elephantulus edwardii
GATTTCTCAAAAAGTCGCAAATAGAAATACCATTTGACCCAGCAATTTCTCTCCTGGAATATACCCTAAATAAACCATAACTCAGTTTCAGCAAGCAGGCATGTGTCATCTGCATAATGCAGATTGTTGATGAGTCTACCTCCAATCCTGATGCCACACTTCACCTCATAGAGCCCAGGCTCCCGGATAATGTGTTCTGCAAATAGATTGAAATGATATGGAGATAGAATACATATCTGATGCACATTCTTCCAGAATTTGAACCACGTAATGTTTCCTTGCTCTGTTACGATGACTGCATCCTGGTCCAAGTATAGCTTTCCTGTAAGCACTATCAAGTATTCTAGTATTCCTGTTCTTCTTAGTGTCAGTCACAGTTTGTTGTAATCCACACAGTCAAATGCCTTTGTATAACCAATGAAACACAGATAGACATTCCTCTAGTACTCAAGATTCAGCTGACATTAGCTTTAATATTCTTAGTGTCATAGCCTCTTCTAAATCCAACCTGCACTTCAGGCAGTTCTCTATTGGTGTGCTGTTGCAGTCATTTTTGGATAATCTTCAGCAGAATCTTGCTTGCATGTGATATAAATGATACTTTTCGATCATTTCCACATTCTGTCAGACCACCTTTCTTTGGAATGGAAACAAATATAGATCTCCTGCCGTCAGTAGGCCAGGTGGTTTTCTTCCATATTTCTTGGCACAACTTTGGAAGCACATCCAAAGCAGCATCTGTTTGTTGAAATATGTCAGTATGTATGTCATCAATTGCCAGGGCTATGTTTTTTGCCAATTCTCTCAGAGCAGCTTGAATTTCTTGCTTCACCACCACAGGTTCTTGCTCTTATGTTATTTCATGAAATTCTTCTGTATCCACCAATTCCTTTGGTATAATGACTCTGTATACGTTTTCCATCTTCTTTTAATGCTTCCTGAATAATTTCATATTCTGTCCAAATCCTTAAGCATTGCAATTCGAGGTTTGAATTTGTTCTTCTGTTCTTTCAGCTTAAGAAATGCTGAACGAGTTCAACCCTTTTGATTTTCTGACTCCAGTTCCTTGCACATTTCATTGTAATTAATTCCCAGGTTTACTTGCTGCAGAAAATCAAGGACTGTAGCCTTCAGTATGGATTAAGCTCAACATCAAGAAAACAAAAATTCTCACCGATGGGAAGATTGGCATCACCATGATAGATGGTGAAGAGCTTGAGATTGTTGACAGCTTCAGTTTGCTTGGCACTACAGTCAACACTCTTCTTACCAATAGTCAGGAAATCAAAAGACAAATTGCATTTGGAAAGTCTGCTGTCAGAGACCTCTCCAAAGTACTGAAGAACAACGATGTCAGTCTGGAGGCTAAGGTGCACCTGATACAGACCATGGTCTTTGCAATTGCTTGTTATGCATCAGAGAGCTGATCAATGACTATGGATGATTGAAGGAGAGTTGATGCCTTTGAGCTCTGGTGCTGGAGAAGATTACTGAATATACCATGGACTGCTAGGAGAACAAACAAGTTCATCCTGCAGAGGGTAAAGCCAGGCTGCTCCTTGGAGGAAAACATTCTGTAGCTTTTGACATACTTTTAACATATTGCAAGGCGAGATCAGTCCTTGAAGAGGAACTAATACTTGGGAGGGTGGAGGGACAGCACAGGAGAGGAAGTCCCTCGATGTTATGGATTGATTT
This sequence comes from Elephantulus edwardii, assembly GCF_000299155.1. NCBI lineage: Eukaryota > Metazoa > Chordata > Mammalia > Macroscelidea > Macroscelididae > Elephantulus > Elephantulus edwardii. The sequence continues at coordinate 22,703,953 of NW_006399769.1, forward strand.
AGTCACTGGGGCAATGGGGATAAGTATGTCAGAGACAATAAGATTGGCAAGGGTTAGAGCAGAGTTTATGGCTGTTTCACATAGGGTCACTATGAATCGCAGGTGACTTGATGACACATAACAACAACAACAACAATATTTTTCATAAGCCAGGGAATAAAATGTCAAACTGGATTAAAAAGTGTGCTCTCAAGGACATCTCTAGAGCACTGATATGCAAAGATATCAGTCTAGAAACTAGAGTGCTCCTGATCTAGGCCATGGTCTTCTCAATTACTTGTTATGCATAAGAAAGCTGGGCAATGAATAAGAATAATAGAAGAAGAACTGATGCCTTTGTTTTGAAGTGATAGAGACTAGCATTGAATATACCATGGACTGCCAATAGAACAAACCAGTGCATTCTGCAGAAGGTGAAACCGAATTACTCTTTGAAGACAAAAATTGTGAAGTCCGCTTCACATATTTGGGACATGTTCCCATGAGGGACTAGTCCTTGGAGAAGGACATGATGCTTGGAAGGGTGGAGGGACAACACAAGAAAGGAAACCCTGGATGAGATGATTGACACAGTGTTGGGGGCAGTGGGAGCAGGTATGTCAGAGACAGTACAATTTTCTCAGGATAGGATAGACTTCTGTGATACTGTGCATGGCCTCACAATGAGTCACTGGAGACTCGACAGTACATAACAACAATATTTTTAGATGTATAAATATGCTCACATTTTGTCAAATACTGCAATATGGACAGGATATCAGTTAGGATAATAAATATTAATTAGAATATTTTAAAAAAATAACTGCCACCTAGGCAGATATATGCATACCCATGTTTATTGTGGCTTTGTTCACAAGAGAAAAAAAGGGTTGGAAGCAACCAAAGTGCCCATCAACAAACGAATGGATATATAAGCTGTGGTATATTCACACAATGGAATACTACGCTGCATTGAAAAACAAGGAACTCATGCAATATTATTAAAAATGAGTGACTCTGGAGGACATTATTCTGAGTGCAATATTTCAGTCACAAAAGGACAAATACTGCATAGTGCCACTGTAGAACGGGACTGACATCAGGGTTGGGGTGACACTGAGAAAAATTGGATAAATTATGTATACTGCATTGAAACAGAGGAGGAGAGAACAGCTTAAAAGCGATGTATGATTGGGTATTACGGTTATCACAAGAGATCAAAATGAAGGTTGCATAGTAGAGTGTAATGGGGAGTAAGGGGTGAGGAGATTTTATACCAATGAGGGAATTTTTCAAAGAGAAGAGCGAACTGGGTGGCGAGTGGTGTTCAGGGAGAAAAATGCACCAATGAACGAATGCAAATCCAAAATCTTTGAAAATTTTCCTTAAAATTAATAAAATAAAATTTTAAAAAATAATCAAAAGGTAGAACATTTGTATAAATCATGAGTAGTCTAGCAAACCTGCAGTTGTCAAATATGAAGTGGAGCGAATTGAAATGGACTAGTATGGGTCATTTTGAGTTGACAATCATATGTTATACTCTGCCATGAATGACAAATTAAAGAGGAATGATGTTACATTAATCAATAAAAAGAACATTTCAAGATCAAAACAAAACAAAACAAAAAACACCTAGAACAATGGAACAGAATTGAGAACCCAGAAATGGACCCAGCTACCTAGGATCAACTGATAGTAGATAAGGAAATAAAACTAATCAAATGAGGAAATGATAACCTCTTCAAGAAATGATGGACGCAATACCATACTGCTACCTGTAAAAGGCTGAAATACGATCCACATCTCACACTATACAAGAAAATAAATTTACAATGGATCAGAGTCCTGGGAGTAATGCCCCAAACCACAAACTTCATCAGAGACAAACTGTGATCAAGCTTAGATGACTTAGTCTACGGTATAAGGAGACTGACAAAAACAGCTAGAAATGCACAATCTGGAAAGGATAAAATTGATGAATGGGACCTGAGTGCATAAAAATTTTTTTTCCAACAGAGTGAAAAGAAAACCTACTGACTGGGGGGTGGGGAATATTTGGCAATGCCATTGCAGATAGAAATAATTCATAGAATTCTATAGGACCTCCACAAGAAAAAGACTGATAACACAATCAGAAAATAGACAAAAGACATGGAAAGACTTTTCACAGAGGAAGATATTCAGATGGCCAACAGACCCATGAAGAAACGCTCAAAATCACTGGCAATAAGAGATGTAAATCAAAACGATAATGAGATGTTATTTCACTCCAGTAACTGTTGTGGTTTCTGATCTCTTGTAGCAAGTATTTCAAATCCTTTTCACTTTTATGAAGCCAATTGTGTGATCTGCATAATGAAGATTGTTGATGAACCTTCCTCCATTTCTGGTTTCACATCTTCTTCATTTAGTCTGGTTTCTCAAATTATTTTCTCAGCAAGCAGTTTAAATAGGTATGGAGAAATGATACAACATAGATGTACACAGTATCTCATTTTTTTATTATTATTAAATTTTATTAGTTTCAATGAACATTCACAGGGATTCTGGGCTTTCACTCCTTCATTGCCACACCATTCTCTCTACCCTCCTCCCCAGTTTGTTCTTCTTCCCCCGCCATCCGAATGTCT
>NW_006399769.1:22707305-22708559 GCF_000299155.1 Elephantulus edwardii
TGGTTACCCATGGTAGACAGTGTTTGGTGGAGCTCCACAATTAAAACAGCCTGGAAGCAGGAGTGGCATTCACTTTTGAAATTGTTTGCCTACAGAAACTTTCTGAACTTGGAAAAATGATGAAAGCTATACAAGTGTTCAGGTAGAAAGACGGATAACACATAGGATCGTTATTAGTCATCTATGACTCTACGACACTTAACTACAACAACAACATAGTATGGTGACCTAGTGGCAGGAAGCTTCACTGCAGTCTCTAAACCAGGTAGGCAATTTGAGGCCACCAACTGCTCTGTGGGAGAAGGATGGGCAATTTCCTTCTGTGAGATTAAACCTGCCATAGGGTCAGCTATGTGTCAGTTCTGACTCTACATTCCACAACAGCATGCCCATGTTTTTTTCAGATAATTGCTTCTTGGTCTGTGTGTAGGTTTTACATGAGTATAATTAAGTATTCTAGGTTTTACATGAGTACATTCTTCCCAATGTTAGCCATAATTTCTAAAGGCGTACGTAGTTAAATGACTGTTCATAGTCTATATAACGCTAGTAAACATTTTTCTTGGATTCTCTGCTTTCAGCCAAAACCTGACATCAGAAAAGGAATCCCTTATTTTATGACCTCTTCCTGAGCCCTTAAATTTATGGAAGTTTCCTGTAGATGTAAATTTCCAGCTGCTTTTGAACAACCTCCAGCAAAATTTTAGTTGAACATTATAATGGATTTTTTTTATAAATTCTGCCTTTTGTTGGAATGCCTTTTTTTAAAAAGTGGAAGCAAATACAGACTTCTTTCAGTCAGTTGACCACATAACTTACCTTCCAATATTTCTGGAATAGGCTATTAAACAGGACTGCATCTGTCTGTCAAAACACTTCAGTTAGTCTTCATCAATTTCTGGAGCCTTATTTTTGTTGGTGATTTCAGTGCAGTTTGGACTGCTTTCTTTGGTACCATTAATGCAAGACAATTAAGTGTTCTGAGATTCTCATTCTTCTTAATGTTATCCTTAATTTGTAATTATCCATAGAGTCAAACGCCTTTACATAGTCAGGAAAGCACAAATAATCATCCTTCAGATATGCTCTGCTCTCAACAAAGATCCATTTGATATCATCAATTATATCTGTTGTTACATAGATTCTTCTGAATCTGAATGCAGCTGGACTATCTAGCACTTCCTTGTTAATTTAATGTCCTAGCCATTTTTCAGTAACATTCAGCAAGATTTCATTCACATGTGGCATTAATTA
>NW_006399769.1:22711759-22713669 GCF_000299155.1 Elephantulus edwardii
AACAAACCACCTTTTTTATTGGTATTTTTACCTTTCTTTGGGTTGAACGACCAACGACAGAGGAGAAAAAGCCCAACTTCCTTTTACTGCTGAAAGCATTATTACTGTCTAGCTACGGAAACGCCTGTTGATTCCAGCTGTCATTTAGGAACATGACTACACACCGCTGTACCTCAAACTCATCAAAGAGTGTGTTTGTCCTTACGTCAAACTTTCAGGCAATTAGAGTGACCCTGAACACCAGCCGGAAGCTGTTCTCTTTGGCCTTCCTGAGTGGATTACTTCTGGAGAGTGCCATGGTATACGGTGGAGTGAGACATTGACAGTGACTGCTGCCATCCATAAGTCTCAGGACCTGTGAAGAGTTTTATTCTTCTTCAGCACTTATCATTTGACCAACTGCATCAGAAAAGAAAATACATGACATTCAAATGGAGCTGCTTTTTTTCTGTTGAGTAAAATGGAACAAAAAAATCTGAAAAGTTTCCCACAACAAAACCATGGTTGTGGTGTTGGAGACCCTTATTCCCTGTCCCATCCATCCACACAGTCTGGAAACAACTAAAGCATATGCATATGGATAAACACAGATGCATAGAGATTCCACACAAGCATAAGGATGTTCTACAGAAGCTGCTAAATGCAATAATAAGTTAAATCCTGTTCATTAGAGAGACACACCAGGTAAGCATTTGAATTTCCAGAGAGATGTGAGTTCATGATTCACATATAACAAAATATTCATGTTTCATAACATGTTTATACATTTTTAATTTAAATGTAACTTTACTGGCACTATGTATTTAAAATAATAATAATATATTTCATTTTTACAATAATTTTTAATAAAGATTTTCAAAATTTAAAAAAATCTATATAACAGCAGCACACACACCCTCACAATACAAGAAACTGAGAGATAATTTGGCTTATTTATAATTAACAAACCACCATATGATAAGCCTAGACATTTAATTAAGGATTTGATATAGAAACATAGAATGACATAGAAAAAGCCTAGATTTGTGTTAGAAAAAGATATTGCTAAGTTTGTATAATTAAAGCAAATTTTAAAAATATCATAGAAGTTAAGCATTGTAAATTCATAAAGTTGTTCTTAGAATTAGATGATATCTGGGTAGTGAAAATATTTCAACTCTCAACTACTAGTTGAAAGGTTTGTTTTTCAAACATACTCAATGGTGCTTCAGAAAACAGGCTTGTCTTGGAAACACTATGGAAAATATCTACTCTACATCATTCAAAGTCCAGGTAAGTCAGAGCCAACTGGTCTGCAACTGATAACAACAATAAATGTTAGTCTGGAAGATGGTAGTATCTAGTAGGCATATGACAGTAGGCATTAAAACTATTATAGTCTCTTGAAACAAAGAGAAATAAGAAAACAAAGTCCTTAAAATCTTAGAAAACTGCATTCATTTTGTAATAAAATATAGTTGATATGTGCCATCGAGTTACCTACGACTCACAGCGACACTATGTACTACAACTCTGAAGCTTGCTCTGTCCTAAGCCGGTCACACTGACTTCAGCACACCAACCACCCGCATAGTCCCAGTTACTGTATCAAACCATCTTATCCAGGGTGTTCCTCTCTTGTGTTGTCCCTCCACACTTCTAAGCAAAATGTCCTTGTCCAAGGACTTGTCTCTCTTATCTACATGCCCAAAGTATCTGAGTTGATGCTTCAAAATCCTACCTTAAAAAGAGAAACTTGGCTTCACCCTCCTCAAGAAAGACCTATTTGTGGTTTTTTTTTGCTGGTCCTTTGTTCAATACTCTTTTCCAGAACCAAAAAACAAAGGCATCAATTCTTCTTTCATCTTCAGTCAATGTACAGCTCTCTGATGTATAGCAAGTAAATGCAAAGACAATAACCTGGACCAGGA
>NW_006399769.1:22713824-22724326 GCF_000299155.1 Elephantulus edwardii
TCAATTTCCTCTCCATTTATCTTGGTGTTGCTAGTTGGCCCAGTGGGGAAAATCTTCACCTTCTTGATGTTGAACATTAATCCATATTGAAGATTACCATCCTTAACCTTCTGTAGTAAACACTCCTCAGTTTCAGCAAGCAAGCAAGGTTGTGTCGTCTGTATAACATGGGTTGTTGATGAATCTTTATCCAATCCTGATGCCACATTCCTTCACATAAAACCCAGCCTCATGAATGATCTGTTCTACACATAGATTGATTGAAAAGATGGAGACAGAACCTGTCCTTGATGCATTCCTTTCTGATTTTGAAACATGTAGATCTGCAGGTGGGTTTAGAAGAGGCTGTTGTACTAATGATATTATAGCTGTTAGATGAATTTTGGCTGAAAACAGACAGTACTAGAGTAGCGTCTATTCGTGTTTCATTGACTGTGCAAAAGCATTTGATTCTATGGATCACAACAGACTGTGGCTGACTCTGAGAAGAATGGGAATCACAGAACACTTGATTTTGCTTATGCAAAACCTATCCTTGGACTAAGAGGTAGTCGTCAGAACAGAGCAAGGAAACACTGCATGAAGGGTGTACTCTAGGGATGTATTCTATCCTCTGGTCTCTATATGCAGAACAACTCATCTGAATGGCTGGACTCTGAGGAGGAGGGTGGCATTAGGTTTAGAGGAAGACTCATCAACAACCTGAGTTATGCAGATGACACAAACCTGCTTACTGGAACTGAGGAGGACCTGAAATGCTTGCTGCAGAAGGTCAAGGATTGCAACCTTCAACGCGGATTGAAGCTCAACATCAAGAAAACAAAATTCTCACCCCTGAGCTGATTGGCAGCATCTTAATATGCAGTGAAGAGATTGAGATTACTAACAGCTTTCGTTTGCTTGGCTCCTCAATCAACACTCTTGGTACAAGCATCCAGGAAATTAAAAGACAATTTTGATTGGGGAAATCTGTCATCAGAAACCTCTACATCGTACTAAAGAGCAATAATTTCAGTCTGGAGTCTAAGGAGAACCTGATCCAGGCCATAGTCTTCACAATTACATGCTGCTATGCATCGCAGAGTTGGACAGTGACTAGGGATGATAGAGAATTGATGCCTTTGAACTGTGGTGCTGGAGAAGAGTATTGAATATGCCATGGACTGCCAGGAGAACAAACCTGTTAATTCTGTTGTTTGTTGTTGTTGATGGCACATATGCCATCGAGTCTCTTGCAACTCATAGCGACCCTACATACAAGAGCCTTAAATGCCATTCTAACCTGTACCAACCTCGCTGTCTCAAACACACTCTTTCCCACCACCCCAATCACAGAATCAATCCATCTCATTGAGGGTCTTCCTCTCCTGCATCATCCCTTACTCTCCCAAACATGATGTCCTTCTCCAAGGACCAGTCCCTCCTTGCAACATGCCAAAGTATGTCAGACGAAACTTCAGAATCCTTGACTCCAAGAAGCACTCTGGCTTCATCCTCTACAGGACAAACCTGTTTGTTCTCCTAACAGTCCATGGTATATTCAACACGCTTATCCAGCACTACAGATCAAAGTCATCAATTTTCCTTCTATCATCCCTAATCTCTGTCCAACTCTCTGATGCATAGCACGTAACTGTGAAGACTATAGCCTGGATCAGGTGCACCTTAGTCTCCAGCCTGACATCGTTGCTCTTCAGTATTCTTGAGAGGTTTCTCATAGTGGACTTTCCCAATGCAATTCGTCTGGATGATCTGTTCTGCATACAGACTGAAAAGATAAGGAGAGAAAATACATCCCTGAAGGACCCCCTTCTTGATTTTGAACCACGTAGTGTCTCCTTGCTCTGTTCTGACAACTGCATCTTGGTCCAAGTATGTTTCTCATTGTTGTTGTTGTTGTTTGGTGCCGTCAAGTCATAGACGACTCATAGCGACCTTATGAACGAACAACCTGAGCGCTGTTCGTACATAGAGTTTACAGAGAAAAGAAATTTCGGAAGTGGATGCCGCTCCGGCTTCCAGGCTTGTTTTAGTCGGGAGGCTCCAGCCAACACTGTCCGCCATGGGTACCCATTACCACCAAGGAAATTAGAACTGAGACACGAATGGAGATTTGTACACTAATGTTCACAGCAGCATTATTCACCATTGTAAGAACATGAGAAAACAGTCCAAATGTCCAAACTAAATGGATTGAGAAATTATGGTATGTCCATACAATGGAATACTATGCAGCATTCAGGAGTAATGATTTTGAATAATATTACATAATTTGGGGGAGACTGGAGAGCATTATGATGAGAGAACTAACTCAGTCTCATAAGGACAAACACTACATAAGACCATTATTGTAAAAATAGAAAGGTAACTAGTACAACATGCATGGGAACCCAAAGGAGGAAGGTGGTAGGAGAGGAGGGTGAGGATGAGTAGGGCCAAAACTACAGGGTTACACAGTTTGCTGGTTTGAGGAGTAGGGGAGGTGAAGGAAATGGAAAGGATCTGGGTGAAAAGACAGGGTAATAATGGGTAAAGTCTGGCTGCTCAGTGGTAAGGCACTGTGTTACCAACCTAAAGTCATACAGTTGTAATTCACCAGCTGTTTTGTGGGAAAAAGAGGGGCAATCTCCTCCCACGTGACAACAACAACATAGTTTAACAGAAAAAGTTTTCATTTATGTACAAGTAAGTTTTGTGTTTTTATTGTGTATTGCCTAGGGTACAGTGTTCCATATAACTTTCTATATTGTGGCCTAGTGGTAAGAATCTGAGCTCAATTCAGAAGGAATGTGGTTGGACAATCTCCTGTGTGATTAACTGTCTCTGAAAACCTGCTGGAGGGTCAGCTATGGGTCTGTTCTGTCTCGACAATACACATCACCACTAACAACATGCTAATAAACTATTGAGCATATTAAGAAAATGCAAAATTCAGTATTTATTTTCATGAGAAGTAGGTCTCTGTTTTGCAAATGTTCTGGGATTCCCATTCTTCTCAGAGTCAGCCATAGCTTGTTATGATCCACACAGTCAAAAGCCTATGCATAGTCAATGAAGCACAGCTAGACATTCTTATGGTAGTCTCTGCTTTCTTTCAAGATCCATCTAACATGAGCTATAATATCCCCAGTATCACGACCTCTTCTAAATCCAGACTGCACATCTGACAGTTCTCTGTTGACACATTGCTCCAATCATTTTCGGATACATTTCAGCAGAATCTTGCTTGCATGTGACATTGATAATATTTTTCAATAATTTCCACACTCTGTTGGGTCACTTTTATTTGGAATGCCAACAAATATCAATCTTCCTAGAGAGTGTGAAACCATGTTGTTTGGTGGTAGGGATTCTGAAGTTTCATCTGTCCTAATTTATTCATGTTGCAAGGAGGAACCAGTCCTTCGAGAGGGACATCATGCTTGGAAGAGTGGACGGACAGCACAAGAGAGGAAAACCCTCTTTTTTTTATTGATTCAATGACTGGAGAAATGAGGGTATGCTGTCAGAGACAATAAGTTTGGCACAGAATAAAGGATTCAGAGCTGTTGTACATAGGATTGCTATGAGTTGCAAGCAACTCAATGGCACATAACAATAACAACAGCAACAACAACAACAGTGTTTTCTTGCTCTTCTCTGAGGACTTACTTCCTAGTCTGAGTATAGATTTCACATGAGCACAATCAAGTGTTCTGAGATTCCCATTCTCAAGGTTAGCCACAATTTATTGTGATACACACAGTAAAATACCTTTGAATAGTCAAGGAAACACAGATAGACTTTCTTCTGGTACTTTTAATTTTTTTGCCGAGATCCATCTGATAATTGACAGTAATATCTGTAGTGCCACACCGCTTCTAAACCCAGGTTGTATTTCTGATAGTTCTCTGTCAATGTACTGTTCCAATCATTTTCAGACAATTTTCAGCAGGATTATGCTTGTGTATGCTATTAGTGATAGTGTTCAACAATTTCTATATTCTGTCGGGTCACCTTTTTTAGGAATGAGAATAAATACAGATCTCTTCCAATTAGTTGTCCAGTTGCTTGTCCAACAGATTTCTTCGTGTAACTTGATGAGCATGTTCAGGACAGGATCTGTTTGTTGGAACATGTCAATTGATATTTCACTAATTCCTGGAGCCTCGTTTTTTGCCATGTCCTTCAGAGCAGCCTGCACATCTTCTTTTACCACTATTGCTTTTGATCATATTTTATTTCAGGAAATTCTTTTATGTCACTCAATTCTTTTTAGCACTCTGTATATTCTTTCCATCTTCTTTTAATACTTTCTAGGTCATGCAATAGTCTGCCCATAGGATCATTAAGTATTGCAACTCAGGGATTAAATTTGTTCTTCAGTTCCTTCAACTTAAGAAATGCTGAGTGAGTTTGGGTCTTTTGATATACTGACTTACACTCCTTGCACATTATATTACATACTTTTCATTGTTGTCCCATGATGCTCTTTGATATCTTTTCTTCAGCTCCTTAACTTCTTGATTTCTCTCCTTGGCTTTGGCTTCTCAGTGCTCTACAGAGTCTCTTCTGACATTCCTTTTGGTCTTTTCTTCTCCATCCATCTTTGCAATGGCCTTATGCATTATTCATCAATGATATACTCAACATTCTCCCACAGCTCCTCTGGTCTTCATTCGTTAGTGTTCAATGCCTCAAACTTGTTCCTGAGTTGGTTTTAAAATTCAGGTGGAATAGATTCAAAGTCATATTTTGATTTCTGTATATTTGATGTGACCTTCTTTGACTTCAATTTGAACTTGAATATGAGTAGCTGATGGCCTGGAAGTGTCATAGGTAAAATTGCAGAGATAGCATTAGAAAATATTTATTGGAAGTGATTACTCAATTACAACTGTCACATATGTGTATTTTAGCAATTCCATCAACAAAAGAAAAAGCTATTTCAAAAGTTAAAAAGCCTTCACTGAGTTAGATGGTTTATCAAATAAGTAATTACAAATAAGTTTGTAAGTATTCAGCAGTCCATGATCTACACGGTTTTGAATGTCTAGGCTCAAATCTCAGATCTCACTAATGTTTTAAATTTTGTTTTGAGTCACTAACTTTCTCGTTTTTTATTCACCCTGAACTTTCTAGTCCTCTGTATGTATTCTGAGCACATGACTTTTCCAAATGCCACACACATCAAAAAAATGTATAAAGCAAAAAGAATTTAGAGTTATTTTTAATAGTAATAGTAGAAAACACATTTCTACTTGTCACCATGAAACAAAACTAATGAATAAATTGATTCTGCTGTTTTCCTGTGGGGAAAATTTGTAAAATCTTTAACTTATGAGAATTTCATTGTCAGACTAAAAAAGAAAATGCAAAAATAAAATTGGGAAATGTGCCTACAATGAATTAAAATAACAATAATAATGTGTAGCTTGGTATTTGGTGATTGGTAATAGAAAATTTACTACTTTCTCAACAGTAGGATGCACTTCTTAGGGTTTGTTGTTGTTGTTATTATTTAGTACCATCAAGTTAGAACTGACCTATTGGTGACTTTCAAGTAGGTTTTTCAAAGGCAATGAAAAGATTGTCCATCTTTCTCCCCCAGAGCTGCTTGTGGATTTGTACTGCGTGCCTTTGGGTTGGCAATGTAGGATTGTTACGAGACATTAATTATTTGTCAAGTTAATGTAGACCCATAGCAACCAGTACAGTACATAGCCTAGTTTTCCCAAGAAGCTTGCATGAGATTGGATCTGCTCTCCACAGGAAACAACACAAAGACCTCCTCAGATTCTCACTTTTGAACCCTGGCCCAGTTGAAGCTCTTTGCTGACTTCATTTATCTTTTGGGGATTTTAAGGGTGCAATTAAGGGGAACCATAAACCTATTCTGAACTTTGATGTATAAGTATTGATTTCAAAATAACAATAAAGTCTTACAAATGAATGCATGTTCATCATCAACAATTGGAATGATAGTAAAAAATAAAAGGAAATATTATATTGCCTGGAGGCACAGTTAAAATTTTCAATTACTTCTTTCCCATTTTTTCCCATCCATTTTTTACATAGTTATGAACATGTTGAATAAATATTTATTACTTTGCTTTGCCACTTACCATTATATTATGAACGTGTCCTCAAGTCATTAAAATGCCTGGTAAATATTTATTAGGCTCATAATATTTTATTAACAGAATGCACCATAATTTACTATACCTCTACTTTAGATATTTAAATCATTGTGTCACCAAAATAAATGATACTTTCTTATCATGTTTGTGCACAAACATTTGCCAGTTTGTCTGATGATTTCCACTGCATGAACTTTTAGAAGCCGAAACAAAGGCTTTGAAAATGCCGATATCTCCAAGTCATATAGCTAAGAGTCTTTCCCATAATATTTTACTCCAACATGAAGTACAAGGTTACACATTTCACTGCATTCCTCCCTGTACCACTTATTCATTTATATATGCTTGCCAGTTTTTGAGATGTGAAATGATTTTAAATGTACAATAACAAAAATGAAACAATGCGATTTTTCAATGATTTATTCATCATGAAAACCTTTTTGGGAGACATTGGAATTGCCATATACTACTGGTGGAATATAAAATGATAAAATGACTGTAGAAAACAATGTTGTTATTGTTGTGTGCCTATGACTCATAGTGATCAAATATGCAATCGCTATGAAACCTATCTTATCCTGAGCCAGTTTCACTGTCTCCGAAAACTCTACACTCATTACCGCAGTTACTATGTCACTCTATTTCATTCAGGGTCTTCCTTTCTTGCACAGTCCCACTACCCTTCCAAACATGATGTCCTTCTCCAAGGACAGACAACTGGTCTCTCCTGGCAACACACCACAAATGTGTCAAATGGAACTTTAACATCCTTGCCTTTAAGAAAAAACTTTTTTCAGCCTCTCTTCGCAGTCCATAGAATGTTCAATACTCTTCTTCAGCACTACAAGTGAGAGGTATGGACCCCTTTTTCTATCATTCTTATTCATTGTCTATCTCTTTGATGCACACCAAGTAATTGCAAAGACAATGGTCTAGATCAGGTGTGCCTTAATCTCTAGACTGATATTGTTGCTTTTTAGCAAAATAGCAACTATAGAACCTAGCATATTTCACAATAGCAAGAAAATGAAAACAGGCCAAATGTCCATGAACAAATCAATGGATTGAGTAATTATGGTACATTCATAATGAAACATTATATACCCCAGGAACCACCATTTTGTAAAATACTATTTTACATGAGAGAGTCTAGAGTCGTATGCTGATTAAAGTAACTCAATTATATGAAGGCAAATATTGCATAAGAAAATTAGTGTACAAATAGAATGATAGCTAGTAAAATGTGTTTAAAAGTCCAAAGAAGGAAGGTGAGGGTGGCAGAGTATGGATGAGGGGATAATTACTATTATGACAGACTTTGGTGGCCAGAGGGAAGGAGTGAAGCAATTAGGAAAGATACAAGGAGGACCTGAAAAGACACAAGGTAAAAATAGACTTAGATCAATGATGATTTATTTTAGAAAATACAATGTATATGAATGACTGTATGAAACACAGTTCAATGAAGGAATGTGTGGAATATAATGTCCATGAAAGGAATACAAAGTATACAAATTTCCTATGTAAACCAATACAATTTAAAAAAAATAAAAAAGAGGAAAGAAATCAAATGACACATTGCATTGGAAAAATCTACTGTCAAAGATTGTCCAAAGCGTTAAACTGCAATGATGTTAGTTTAAAGACTAAGGTGCTCCTTATCCAAGAATTATTTTCAATTATTTTATATGTTTCTGAAAGTTGGACAATAAATAAAGATGACAGGAGAAGGCTTTACCTTTTAATTATATGCCTTTTAATTGTAGGGCTTACTAATAATACTGAATTTCCCATGCACTGTCAAAAGAACAAATAAGTCTATCTTGGAGGAAGTACAATCCAGGAGCTTCTTAGAGGTAAGGATGGTGAAACTATATTATTATATATGTTGTGAATGTGGTCAGGAGGGGCAATTCCTTGGGAATTGACATGATACTGGGAAAGGCAGAAGGTCAGAAAAAAAAGAAAGACCCTCAATTAGAGAAATTTACACAGTGGCTCTAACAACGGGCTCTAGCGTATCAGAGAGCATGAAGTTTACCAGGGAAAGGCAAGGTTCAGATTTATTACTCTTAGGTCCCTCTGAGTCTTATTTGACTTGATGGAACATAATAACAATACATAGAGTATTTCAACTCATGCTTTTCAAATTCATTTAAATAGAACAAACATCTTCAAATTATATCTTGCAAGCAGAAAATAAATTTTGGTAGAAATTACACTTCAAATGCAGAAGGTAAGAGAGTATTCTACAGTGTTTATGGAATAGAATTTGAAAACATGCATTTCTTTATGCTTTCACGTTCCTTATTAACATAACTTCTCCATGCATTACAACTTATATAACTTGTACAAATACTATCCAGGAATACAGGCACTCAATTTGAGTTCTCCAGCTGCTTCATGGATATAGACAGGCAATCTCCTCCTGTATCTGTAAATGTCTCTGAAAAACTGCTGGAGAGTCAATTATGACTTGGTTCTGAGTTGGAAGGCAAGTAGCAAATGTACTAAAAAAATAAATAAAAAACTAGAATTGATTCTCGAGGCCTTATGTTTTGACAATACTTTCAGTGCAAGTTGAAATTCTTCCACCATTATTATTGGCCCTTATTCATATGTTACTTCCAGAATCATTTCAGTATTGATTTTTTAATATAGTGACATGCATTCTCTCCATTTTTTTGGTGTGCTTCCTGGATCATTGGAGATATTGGCCATGATATCTCTCAGTGTTGTAAAACAAGATTTGAATCTGTTTTTCTGTTCTTTCAGTTTGGGAAATGCTGAACGAGTCTTTCTGTTTTGTTTTTTTTTTTTTTTTTTAATTCTCTGGCTTTTTTATTCTCATTGTATATTCCATTACAATACCTTGCTTTGTCTTCCTTAGCTGATCTTTGAAATCTACTAATTCTTCTTTTTTTTTTTTTTTGCTTTTGCATTTAATACTTTTGTTTTGTATTTTCTATGCTCTAGTGCAATTTTCAGTCTCTTCTGGCATCCATTTTGGTCTTTTCTTTCACTTCTTATGTAAAGAACTTTTTCTGTCTTCGTGGAGGATATCCTTAATACCGTAACTTCTCTGGTCTTCTATCGTTAGTTCAATGCCTCAAGCCTATTTTTTAATTGTGATTTTAACAAAGATTTACACAAAAGTTGAGCTTTCATTCATTAATTGTTTCATATTTTTCTTCTTTCCCTTCTATTTACTCCCTCAGTCCACTTTGCAATGCACCTCTTGCACTGGAACAGATGAGGGGAAAACTGTCTTAAAGAAATGTATGATTAGGCATTAAATGTATGACAACAACTAAACCTGAGTTTGAGTTACCTTTTAAATTCAGATGGAATAGACTAAAGACAGCTTTGAGGATTTTGTGGACTAGTTTTAATTTTTTCTACTTCAGTTTTAACTTGCACATGAGCAGTTGAAGTTCTGTTCGCTGTTAGCACCAGGCCTAGTTTCCATGTTTGTTTTGAGTTTCTTCAATGATTCTTTACACAGATGTGATCAGTATGACTTCTGTGCAGTCCAGCAGATTTGGTTGATGCATGTAGTTGTCATTTGTGTCTCTTAGGCAAGATCCACACCTTACTCCATATACAAAAACCAACTCAAGGTGGATCATGGATCTAGGACTAAAACCAAGGACTATAAACTTCATTACAGAAAAGCTTGGAAGAACTCTAGTAGTCTTAATCGACAACATAAAGAGTCTTCCAAGTATCCTGAAAAATCTACAATCAGGAGGAGAAAAAATAGATGAATGGGACATTCTAAGACTCAGATTCCTATGCACATCCAAAAACTTCTCCAACAGGGTAAAAAGGGAGGCCACAGACTGGGAAAAGTATTCGGTAATTACATATCAGATAAGGGACTTATATCCAGAATTTATGAAATACTTGAGCACCACAACAAGATAAAGGTAAATAATCTAATTGAAAAATGGACACAGGATATGAATAGACACTTCACCAAAGAAGACATTCAGATAGCCAACAAGCATATGAAGAAATGCTCAAAATCCCTAGTTCTAAGAGAGACGCAAATCAGAACAACTATGAGATATCATCTCACCCAAGTCAGAATAGCAGAATTTAACAGAACAGCAAGCCACTAACGCTGGCGAGGTTGTGGAGAAACTGGAACCCTTTTCACTGTTGTTTGGAGTGTAAAATGGTGCAACCACTGTGGAAGGCGGTATGGTGCTTTCTCAAAAAGTTGCAAATAGAGATACCATTTGACCCAGCAGCTCCACTACTTGAAATATACCCCAAAGAGACCATAACTGACATCCAAGCAGATGTATGCACACCCATGTTTATCACAGCTTTGTTCACAATAGCAAGGAGTTGGAAACAACCCAGGTGCCCATCAAC
>NW_006399769.1:22724762-22729947 GCF_000299155.1 Elephantulus edwardii
AAAAAATGCTACTTATAAGACAAAAAAGAAGATCTGAATGTTGAGAAGATATTTAGTGATACTAAAAATTTTTTTTAATATTTTAAGCCTGTAAAAACTGTATGTGTAGAAGTAGGGTATAGACTGAAACAGAATATTTACAGATAAAATACAATACTTGGAACTTCAAAAAAAAAAGAGTTGTTTTTTAAAATTTTACTGCTTTTATAATCATTAATATATATCATGTTTTATACATGTATTTTGTGTTTCTTTCAATATTGGCATATATTTTATGTAATTAATTGCCATTTCTCTATGCCTATGATCACACTATCTTTTCAAGTTCCCATTATATATTTCCCCATTACTTTATCCCCTTCCATTTACTAACCTCTACTATCTTAGTGACCTTTTCCCTTTCCTCTTTTGCTGCCCGCTTTTTCCCTATCTCTTTTAAACAATTGTACATATCTTTTACAGTTCGCTTCCTATTTTCAAAATAGTTGTCTTATGCAGTATTTGTCCTTATATGAATGGGGTATTCTACTCACGAAAGTACTTTCTAGTCCCTCCTAAGTTACATAGTCATTTACAAAGTCAGTATTGCTTAGTGATGTATATTATTTCATTGTGTGACTGTACCACAATTTCCCAATCCTTTAATGTGTTGACAGACATTTAGACTGCTTACAATTTCTTGCTATTATAAATAACACTGTTATAAATGTAGGTGTACAAATATCCATTCATGTATGGAGGAAGAATAACCCTAATACCAAAACCAGGCAAAGACATCACAAAAAAAAAAATAAAACCAGAGACAAATATGTGTCATGAATCTAGATGCAAAAATCCTTTGCAAAACCCTTGCCAATAGAACACAACAACACATTTAAAAACAAAAAAAAAAGTCATGACAAAGTAGGGTTAATAACAGATATGCAAAGATAGTTCAACATAAGCAAAACAATGCAATTTATCACTTTAACAAAGCACCTAGCAAAAACCACATGATCCTATCAACTGATGCAGAAAAGGCCTTCAACAAAATCCAACACTCCTTCTTGACTAAAATACTCAGCAAAGTAGGATTAGTAAGGAATTTCCTCAATATATTGAAAAGTATATACACAGTCCAAGAGCCATTATCATTCTTAATGCAGAAAAACTAAAAACATCCTCCTTGCAAGCAGGTGCCGGACAAAGATGCCCAGTTTCACCACTCCTATTCAAAATTGTATTGGAAGTACTTGGTGGGGCAATATGACAATAGAAGGAAATAAGGGAAATACAGATTAGCAAAGAGATGATAAAACTGTCACCATATGCAGATATGTTAGTGGACACAGAAAACCTCAACAATTCAACCAAAAAACCAATTAGACAAAGTAGAACAATTTACATATTTTTGTACATTGAATTACTATTGACTTAAATCCCATTCATCATGTGTGTCAGAGTAGAGATGTGCTCTAATGGCTTATCTTTTAGAAATAGATCACCAGAATTTTATTTTGAGTAGCCTACACATGGGTTTAAACCTCCAACATCCCATGTAGTAGAATGTTTTAACCATTTGAGCCACTGACTGTGTAAAATAGTCTCTTTTCAGGATTCTAAAAGTAAGCTGACTACCCTCTTCAAACACCAAACAAACACAGAATAACTACAGACAGAAACTATCCATTGCTTTCTGAATTGTAAATCTTCACAGAAGATAGCTACAAAAATCACTTGAAATCTAAAATTTAAAAAAAGGTATGGATTGTGGATTAAGTTTATTCTTTAGTGACTGATTTTTTTTCTTTCTGTTTTTAATTGTTAAACATTTTCTTTAGAAATGTTCTTTTAAATTATTAACACAAAGAAGTCACATTCCAAAAGTGAATAGATATCGAATCCTTGTACTTCTATTGATCTTATGCATAATATCCTCAAAATATGGAAATACTTATTTTGTTGTTTGAGTTTCATCACAGAGCAAGGTAAAAAGTTCCCAGGTTATAATCCTCCATAAGGTACCCATCTGTGCTTGCTGATTTATGAATTATCTAAGGATCAGGAAAAAATACTTTTCCATTTATGTTAACATGGAATTAAATAGTACAGCTGCTCAGAAATCTCTATGGTTCCAATTGCTTAGTAAATTATTGTTAAATCCTTAATAACAAAACACAGAGACTACCTGTTGTTTTTACTCTCTTAGCACATACACACAGAGATCTAAAAAATGAAAAAAAAAACACTGTTTTGCTAATAATTATTCATGAAGTCTATAAATCTACGACTTAATAATATGAATTTATCAGCAGGTGTTTGGTTAATGCCGAACTGAACAGTGTTCTACAAAACCATGCTGTGCCTTTTGTGGGAAGAACAACAACAATAAAAGAAAAGAGCATTAATTAAGATAACGTGTGCACACATTTTCTAGAACCTGGAACTTTGGAATTTTCTCTTTTCTCTCCTTGCCAAAGGTCATTCTTTGTACCAGGGAAAGAACTATCCAATACATAGCAAGTGACACATTATCTATAGCTCACTTGTGGTTTTTCTCAGTTGTTAAAATTCAAAATTGAAACCAATATGCTTAAAAATTAAAATTGTCTATCTTAAAGTTAAATCCATTGAAAGCTAGAGTCAGAGGGGTTTACCTGGCATTAAACAAACAAGCAAAAAATAAACAACAACAAAAAATAGGAAGAAGGTGGACATTGAATACAAAAGTTACCCTTGCATCTACTCTAGTTCATAGTGACAATGTAAAAGAAAGAGGAGAACTACTCCGTAGGATTTTCAAGGATCCACAATAAATACACTTGGTACCTCAGTCAGGAGATCAGGAGACATATTGTACTGGAAGATTCTGCACTCAGAGACCTCTACAAATTTCTGAGGAGCATTGATGTTGGTTTGGGGACTTAGGTGTGCCTGATTCAGATCAGACTATGATCTTTTCAATCAATTTCTAGGCATCTGAGACCTGGACAATGAATAAGATGATAGAAGAGAAATTGGTGTCTTTGAGTGGTGTTGGAGGAATGTACTAAATAGCTCCTCAGCTGTCAAAAGAACAGACACATCTTAAGAGAGGGTAAAACCAGAGTGCTCCTCAGAGGTGAGGATGGCTAAGCTTCTGTACACATTCTTTGAGCATGTTGCTAGAAGAGTCTAGTCCTTAGAGAAGAACATCATACTTGGAAAGGTAGAGGGACAGCAAAAAAGAGGTAGACCCTAAACAAGCTGAACTGACACAGTGACAGCAGCAATGGACTCAAGTATGTCAGAGACTGTGAGGTTTGAACAGGTTCAGATCTGTTGTTCACAGGGCCGCTTATGGGCCATGCTCAACTCAATAGCACCTAACAAAAGCAGTAGCATATTTTAGAGAAAAGATGACAACTTTGTCCCTGAATGCTAGTGAATTTCAATTGATACTGATCATTCAGTTGTTGTTATGTGCCGTCGAGTCACTTGCGACTCATAGCGACCCTATGTACAACAGCCCTAAACTCTGCTCTGTCCTGTGCCAATCGCACATCTCCGCTATCCCCATCCCAATTGCCTCAGTCACTGAATCAATCCACCTCTGCAGTCAAATATCCAACTATTGTACTTTCAAGTGTTGTTCACAGAGTGAATTGTAGTTGTTTGAAGAGGTCATCTAGAGGGATTCAAAACATACCAACCCTCTGCCAATGAAATACATCTGCCACCTCAGTACTATTGCTATACATGCAATTAGTCATGTGCATTGTGTTTCATTCACGTACACGATGGGTTTTTTTGTTGTGGTGTGTGTTTGTGTGTATGTTTCACACTTTCCTTGATTGACATTATGTTTCATATAATCATTTCCATGCATTGTGTTTTAGAAAATTAATTACCATTGGACTATGCTCACCTTTACCCCACTTTTTCAGGTCCATCTGGATCTTTTCCATTTATTTAGCTCCTTCCTCCACCCACCAAATTGTGTAACCCTATGATATCTTTCCTACCCATTTTCATCCCTCTCCTCCCACCCCTTCTTCCCTTGGCCCCCATACACGTATTACTAGTTATACTTCTATTTTTATAATGATTGTATGCAGTATTTGTTCTTAAGAGATTGAATTAGTTTCCTCAACATAATGGTCTTCAGTCTCTCCCAAGTTGTGTGGTATGTTGTGAAATTGTTGTTCCTGAATGCTGCATAGTATTCCATAATGAGAATGTACCACAATTTCCCAATCGCTTTGACTATGGTTGGTTATTTGGGCTGTTTCCATGTTATTGTGATGGTGAATAATGTTGCTATGAACATTGGTGAACAAATCTCCACTTGTGTCTCAGTTCTAATTTCCATGGAGTATATTCCTAGCAATGAAACAGCTGGGTCATAGGAGTTTCTATATCCAGTATTTTCAGGAAATCCCCAACTCCTTCCAGCGTGGTTGTACCATTTTACAATACCTCAACAATTATGAGATTTCCAATCTTTCCACATCCTCCTCAACATTTATTGTTTGTGAATCTGTTGATGTTTTCCACTGTTTATGGTGTAAGATGGTATATCTCATCGTGGTTTTGATATGCATCTCTCTTATTGCCAGTGATTTTGCATATTTCTTCATGTGTATGTTTGGCATCTGAATGTCCTACTCTGTGAAGAGTCTTTCCATTGTTTTCCCATTTTGCAGTTGAATTATCAGTCTTTTTCTTGTGGAGACCCTGCATAATTCTGTAAATTTTTGTTAAGAAACCCTTGTTTGAGATGATATTGTCAAATTTTCTTTTGGGTTTTTTTTCTTAGTTAATAAACTTTCTTTTCATCCTATTATAAGAAAAGCTTTATATACAGACATGAATTTAATCTTTAGAAGGTTCTGTTTATCAATTTTATCCTCTCCTGTTTGTGCATTTCTGGCTGTATTTGTCATCCTCTTTATACCATAGTCTAGGTCTCTAAGCTTGATCCTATTTTGTCTTTTATGATCTTTATGGTTTGGGGATTTTCCCTAAGATGCACCTGATTCAGACCATAGTCTTCTCAATTATTTGCTATGCATCTGACAGCTTAGAGCCAAATTTTAATATAATTTTGACTTTTTTAAATGTCTGTAAATATCTGCAAAAGACTCAAGCAAGACCCACACCTCACTCCATACACAAAAACCAACTCAAGGTGGATCATGGACCTAGGACTAAAACCAAGGACTAT
>NW_006399769.1:22731590-22763153 GCF_000299155.1 Elephantulus edwardii
AATAAAAACATAGTAATTGAAAAAAAAAATGAAAGTAAAACAGTTGAATAAGATATAAAAATTCTATTCTATATTTAAACGAAATAAAGGCTTCTCATCCTACAAAGACACATAGGGAAAATATGGGCATTTTTAACTGGAAGAA
Source organism: Elephantulus edwardii (assembly GCF_000299155.1). NCBI lineage: Eukaryota > Metazoa > Chordata > Mammalia > Macroscelidea > Macroscelididae > Elephantulus > Elephantulus edwardii. Next base: position 22,731,736 of record NW_006399769.1, read on the forward strand.
AGGAAGACTCTTGATGAAATGGATTGACTCAGTGATGGGTAATGGGTGAAGAGACAATAAGTTTGGCTCAGGATAGAGCATGGTTTAGATCTGGTGTACATAGGGTCACTATGGGTCAACGGTACATATCAACAATAACACCTCTGATTCTCTAACTTCATTTACTCTCACTCACATACTCATTGCCATCACATCTGAAGCAATTTATAGCTGACCCTACAGTGGGTTCCAGAAGCTGTAATTCTCCTAAGAGACTGATAATTTTTCTCTCACTGAGTCTCTGGTGGATTTGAGCCACCAGAGAGGTACTGCCTTTGGGTAGGCTCTACAGATTGTGCCAGTAAAACTCTTTCTGTAAGCTCGGGAACATATTTTAGGGAACAAGTGGGGGAGAAACCAAACAACTTGCAAAATGTAATCCTTCAATAATTTCTCAAACATTTATCATTTGATTTGTCTTTGGTAGTGTATTAGTGTTTTATTTCCAAAATTGGTTTTCTCTATATTGTAGAGAAAAGCAAATCATCAAATACACTGCTAATCCAGGAATAGTGTGTATTCTGGAGGGAAGAGATACAACAAATAAGGGAAGTTTGAAAATAAATCATCATGTTACATTTTAATTAGTGGTGTAAAAGGAAACTCACGATTTTTATAAATTACTTTATAGTAAACAAAAATTAAAAAATAGGCAACCAAAATTTCAGACTATTATTTAGGAAAATCTGTGATAGGATTGAATGCTGAAAGTAAAATATCTACTTTATGATGAGATAAGGGGAGCTTAAGAGTTAACGCTGTTGGATAAATATGGTCTCTTCCAGTCAGTAGGCCAGATAGTTGTCCTCCAACTTTCTTGGCACAACCTGGTGAGTGCACCCAGAGCTGAATTTGTCTATTGAAATATGTCAATTGGTGTGACATTAATATCTGGGGCCTTCTTTTTTTGCCAATTTCTTCAATCAGAACTTCATCTTTCATCACCATTGCCTCTTGGTCATATGTTGTTACATGAAACTCTTCTGTATCAGGCAATTCTTTTTGGTACAGTGACTGTGTACTTCTTTCATCTTCTTCTGCTACTTACTTGATCATTTAACATTCTACCCATTGTTGTTAAGTGCCATTGCGTCGTAGACAATTTATAACTATGCTATGAATGAAATGCTTGATCATTTGTATAGCTTTCATTGTTTGTCCAAGTTCATAGTGTCCGGAGGCAAACTATTTTGGAAGTGGATGAAACTCCTGCTTCCAAGCTTGTTTTAATGGGAGAGCTCCACCAAACACTGTCCACTTGAAGCTTATATTTCGTATTTCAATTCTCTCACTTTAAGAAATGCCCAATGATTTTGTCTTTTCGATTTTATAACTCCAGCCCCTTACGTATTTTATTATAATACTTTGTCATTTTCCTGAGTTGCCCTTTAAAATCTTTTGTACAGCTTCTTCTTTATTTCTTCCTTTTGCTTTGGCTTCTCGGTGATCTAGTGCAATATTCAGTCTCTTCTGACATTCATCTTGGTCTTGGCTTCCTCCTCTGTCTTTGTAATGACCTTTTGCATTATTCATGGATCATATTCTTGATATCCTTCCACAGCTTATCTGGTTTTGCTCATTAGTGTGTAAGGCCTCAAACCTGTTCCTGAGATGATTCTTAAATTCAGGTGAGATAGCTTAAGGTCATACTTTTTCTTGTGGATTTAATTTTCTTTTCTTCAGCTTAAATTTGAGTTTACATAGAAGTAGTTGGTATGTTCCACAATCAGCACTTGGCCTAGTTTTCACAGCTAATATTGAGCTTTTCCAATGATTCCACCCACCATAGATGTAATTAATCTGATTCCTGTGTAAACTATCAGGTGAAGTACATGTGTATAGTTGACATTTGTGTTCTATACTTGGAATTAATGAATTAGTGATTGTATAAAATTCTAAAAAACAAACAAAACTAATTGGCCTGATCCTGTTTCATCTTCATAATCTCTGCTGTGCTTAAAGCTAGTTTTACAGCACTGTATCAATTCATCTCAGCATCTTGGTATATATACAAGTTCTGTTTGAAAAAAGTAAGTGTTTTGGTGTCCCAATCTCTGCACAATTATCCATAATTTGTTGTTATCATCTCCATAGTTGCATGACTTGACACAGTTAAAACACATACATATAGAATCACTTTTGCATGATTGCCAGGCATATGAAAAGAGCGATAGAGGAGCAAATATTAAAAAATCATTGAGTGAACAGAAAAAGAATGAGTTCATCAAACTCAGTAATTGTCTGCTGATTCATTACATTACAATTTGAAATTTGTTTTCTTAGTTTCTTTTGGCTTTAAAAATACTAAGTATGTTTTTACCTTTTGATTTTCCTACTCTGAGTCTGCACATTTTTTTTAAATACATCACATTACCTTTTTGAATTGGCCTTTGAGATACTTATTTTCCTTTCTTACATTTGTTCCTGTCTTTTTATATTTTCTACATTCACAACCAATATTTGTGATCTCTTTTGATATCCATTTTGGGGTTCAACCCTTTCTATCCTATCTTATAAATGGTATTTCATTTTTTTTCATATATCATTTACTTGATATATTTTAGATCCAACTGTAATTTTAAGACCTTTTCAAGAGCACATTTAATGCACAGAATATTAATGATTGAAGGCCCAGATGAGTGTTGGAATTACATCAAGAACTTCACAGGAGTCTGCCACAATTTGCGCTTGCTATATAGCAAGGAAGTCTAACCTATTCAAGTATTCTCTTTTCAGTGAGACGAGCTGTTACATAGACTTAAACAACCTTTGGGGGAAAAAAGAAAATAAAAGAACTTCACAGGGAATAAATATACTAAAACCATTTGCACTTTTCCAGTTTTCCTAAAATGAGGGGATTTTTTTCTTCTTAAGGTATTTGTAATAGTTATTTTAGAAAGAATACAGATAAATGCAATTGTCACAAAAAAAATTCCCTCTAAGATATTAGCTGGAATATTGACTGCTGTTGAGACACCCTTGTCTTTCATGGTAGTACTTTTAGTTTTATTGGTAAGGAGAATGATACTATCCAATATGGATGAAAAAGAAAATGATATAGAAAATGGATTCGTTACATGGGAGAAACTTTTTTTATTTTATGTTAAAAGCAATTCCTAATTTAATTTCTTTGGAAGTGAGAATTCTTCTGCAGAAAATGTCATCAAATTAAATATCCACAGAACGAGTCAAATAAAGTTTTATTGTAGCATTACCGTGTTGATTTCTAAACCATAGATGAATGGGAATAAAAAAGAAAATAAAAAGTTACTCCTACCTTAATACATGACTTGCACATATAATCTTTGTACCTCATTAAAAAAAATCTCTGAAAAGGAATATATTCTATAGTCAGTGGCAAAGGTACCCTCATAATTCCTATTGAATGATGATTCCTATTCTTTTTAATGGCAACACAGCATCTCTCAGAGGCAGCAGTTTTAAATGTGGTTCACCGAGGTTACATGTAAAAATTACAGAAACGTGCATTACACAAAACTGTTTAGTATTTCTACATGAATGGCATTCAAAAAGAGAAAAGGATTGTATGGAGTAAAAGAAGTGCATTTGCAACACACTCTAACGTATTTTCAAATTTTCTTTTTAATCGAAATGGAAACTTAGGAAATGAGCTAATAACCAGATAGTGATCTTTTCCAAAATGGACATAGGGGCTAAACCGTGTTTATTATCTTATTTAATAGTTTTGTTGAGAGTATTCCTCTCTTTCTCAGACCCTCAACTTTTCTTGGTATGAAGTCTTTCTGTAAGGATTGGCCCCTCTGGGAAACATTTCACAAGTGGGTTAGGAGAGTTTTACCATCTTTCCCTGTAATGAACACCTAGTTTGAAATTCTTTCAAGACAGACTTTATATTTTAACTTTGATTTGATTTTATTTCTTTTTAGTAAATTTTTGGTTTCATATTAGTTTACCTATAAAGTTTGTATACATTCATTTTCACACCAAATTTTTCCCATCTCCTTAACCCACATTTCTCTCCACCCATCAAATTATGCAACCCTATGATTACTGCCTCCTGTGCTCCCACCTTCACCCTCCCCACCTTAGATCCTCATACATATTTTACTGGTTATCTTTTTATTTCTACAATAATGATCTTATATAGTATTTGTCCTTAAGGAACTGAGTTAGTTCACTTAGCATAATGCTCCCTAGTCCCTCCTAAGTTAGGTAACAATTTTCAAAATCATTGCTCCTGCGTGCTGCAGTTTTCCATTGTATGAATGTACCATAATTTCTCAATCTATCCCATTGTGTTTTAACACTTGGCATGATTTCATGTTGTGATGAAGGTGAATAATTCTGCTATGAATATTGGTGTACAGATCTCTGTGCCTCAGTTCTAATTTTCTCAGGATATATTCCAAGCAGTGGAACAGCTGGGTCATACGGAATTTCTATATTCAGGACTTTGAGGAAATGCCAAACTGTCTTGCAGAGTGATTGTACCATTTTACAATCCTACCAACAATGTATGAGAGTTCCCATCTCTCCTCATTCTCTTCAACATTTATTACTTGTTGCCCTGTTAAACTTTTCTGCTTCTACTGGAGTGAGATGATACCTCATTGTGGCTTTGATTTGCATCTCTCTTATTACCAGTGATTTGGAGCATTTCCTCATATGTTCGTTGACCATCTGAATATCTTCCTCTGTGAAAAGTATTTTCATGTAATTTGTCCGTTTTGTAATTGTGTTATCAGTCTTTTTCTTGTGGAGATCCTGTAGAATTCTGTAAACTTGTGATATGAGACCCTTGTCCAAAATGGTATTGCCAAATGCTTTTTTTCAGTCTGTAGGTTTTCTTTCCACTAAGTGGGAAAAAGGTTTTGATGTATATGGCATTTCCCGTTCATCAATTTTATACTCTCCAGATTGTACATTTCTGGCTATATTTGGCAGTCTCTTTATACCATAGACCAGGCCATCCATGCCTGATGCCAGTTTGTCTCTGATGAACTTTATGATTTTGAGTTTTATTCCCAGCTTTCTGATTCATCTTGAGTTTATTTGTGTGCATGGTATGAGATGTGGATCCTATTTCAGCTTTTTGCAGATAGTAGTCCTGTTTTACCAGCATTATCTGTTGAAGATGTTATCATTTCCCCATTTGATAAGTTTTATTTCCTTGTGGAATGTCTATTGACCATAGATAGAAGGGTTCTTGATTCTGTTTGGTTATGTACCTGTTATTGTACCAATACACTTTGGTTATTATCACTGCCTAGTAAGTTTTGAGGCCAGAGAGTGCTATACTTCCCACTTCAATTTTGTTTTTCATAAGTGCTTTGCTTATTTGTGTTCTCTTTCCTCTCCAAAAAAAAAAAAACTTGACAATTTCCTTTTCTATCTCCTTGAAACATGAATTTAGTATCTGGTTTGAGATTACTTTAAACATGTAGATTGTTTTTGGTAATATTGTCATTTTCAAAATATTGAGTCTTTGTATTTATGAACATGGAATATTATTTTCCCTCTTACTTAGGTCTTCTATTGTGTCTTGCAGAAACGTTATGTAGCTATCTTTGAACAGATCTTTTGTGTCTCTAGTTAGATTCACTCCCAAGTATGTCAGCTTGTGGTTAGTTATTATAAATGGTAATGCTTTCTTGATTTTCTTCTCTGAGTTATATTTGTTACTGTAAAGGAATCTTATTGATTTCTGAATATTGGTCTTATATCCTGCCACTCTATTAAATTGGTCTACTAGCTCCAACAGTTTTTTGTTTTGTTGTTGTTTTTTGTTGAGTGCTTGGAGTTTTCTGTGTGCATTACCATATCATCTGCATATAGCAAGAGTTTAACCATCTCTTTGCCAATCTTGATGCTTTTTATTCCTTCTCATGTCATATTTCCCTAGCAAGTACTTTCAATACAATACTGAATAGAAGTGATATTAGTGGACACCTTGTCTGCTCCCTGTTCGCAAGGAAATTGCATTTAGTGTTTCTCCACTGGGAATGATACTGGCTTTTGGAAATTTTCTCCTATTCTAATTTTCCTAGTGCCTTTATCAGAAAGGGGTATTGGATTTTGTTAAATATTTTTTTCTGCATCAATTGCTGAGATTATGTGGTTCCTGTTATTTGCTTTGTTAATGTGGTGAGTTATGATGATTGTTTTTATTATGTTAAAACAGTCTTCTATACCTGTTATGAATCCCGTTTGATCATGCTGAATTATTATGTTATGTGCTTTTGGATTCTATGGACTAGGATTTTGGTATGGATCATTACATCTATATTTACAAGAGAAATTGGCCTATAGTTTTCTTTCTTGGTAAAATCTTTGATTTTGGTATTACAGTTGTTGTTATATGCCATCAAGTCACTTATAACTCATAGCAACCTATGTACAACAGCTCTGAATCTTGCTTTGACTTGAGCCAACTTTACTGTCTCCAACACATCTACACCCATTACTTCAATCACTGAGTGAGTCCATCTCATTAAGGATCTTTCTCTCCTGCGCTGTCCCTCCATCCACATAAGCATAATGTCTCTTCAATGACGGGTCCCTCCTTGCAACATGCCCAAAGATGGAGCTTCAGAATCTTTACCTCCAAGGAGGAGCCTGGTTTCACCCTCTCTAGGACAAACCTGTTTCTTCTCTTAGCAGTCCATGGTATATTTAATACTCTACTCTAGCACAACAAATCAAAGGCATCAATTCTCCTTATTTTTCTTAATTGAGATTTTATCGTAAGCTATAAAGAACTGGGATTTTTCATTCATTCATTGTTGCATTTTCCCTCTCTGCCTCCCCTCCCCTCAGGTCACTTTTTTCTTTGGTAAAAAAGATCTTTCATTGTTATATACTCTCCCCTACCCCAGATCACTTTACTATGCAGCTCTTATTTTGGACTTTTGTCATACCAATAATACCTAATCATATATTCCTTTTATGCAGTTCTTTCTCTCATCTGTTCAATTCTATGTACATTATTTATCCTCTCTTTTTTTTAGGTTCTTCCCAACCTCACTGTCTGTCCTGTTTTATAATCAGTAGTTTTATACAGTGTTTATCTTTTTGTGACTGAGATATTTCACTCAGCATAATATCCTCCATGATCACCCATTTTGTATATCATAAGTTCTTGGTTTTTCATTGCTCGATAATATCCATTCATTTGTTGATGGACATTTGGATTGTTCCAGCCCTTTGCTATTGTAAACAAAGCAGCAATAAATATGAGTGTGCATATATCTGCTTGGGTGTCAGTTCTGGTTTCATTAGGCTATATTTTCAGTAGTGGAGTGGCTGGGTCAAATGGTATTTCTATTTGCAACTTTTTGAGAAAGTGCAATACAGCCTTCCATAGTGGTTGCACCATTTTACACTCCCACCAACAGTAAATAAGGGTTCCAGTTTCTCCACAACCTCACCAGCATTTGTTATTTGCTGCTCTGTCAAATTTTCCTATTCTTACTAGGGTGAGATGATATCTCATGGTAGTTTTACTTCATAGAATGACCCTGGTAGTGTTCTTTCTTTTTCCATTTTTTTAAATACTTTAAGTTAAATTGGTGATAATCTTCTCTGTATGTTTGGCAAAATTCAACTGTGATGCCATTTGGTCCAGGCTTTTCCATATGAGGAAGTGTTTTTATGATGTGTTCAGTTTCTTTTTCTTTTGTGATAGGTCTGTTCAAGTGTTCTGTATTTGTCCATATAAATCTGGGTAGAGGATGAGTTTCAAGGGATTTCTCCATTACTTCTAGGTTTTCAAATTTATCAGAATATAGCTTTCCATAGTATTCAGGTATTAATGATTTGATTTCATCTGGTTCTGTTGAGATGTTACCACTATACATTTCTTAATCAAGTTATCTGTGTCTTCTTTGTTTTTGTTGTTGTTATTTTTTCTTCTTTTGTTATGTTTGCCAGTGGTGTGTCAATGTTACTGACCCTTTTAAAAGCCCAGCTTCTGACCATATTGATGGTTTCAATTGTTTTCTGCTTTCTATCTCATTGATTTCAGCTCTAGTCCTTCTAATTTATTTTCTTCTAGAAGTTGTAGGATTAGACAGTTATTCTTTTTCTATTTGATGAAGGTGTTGAGTTCATTTCTTCTTTCTTCCTTTTTTAATGTGTGAACTTGCCCCTGAAGACTGTCTTCGTTACATCCCAGAGGTTTGGTATGATATATTTTTATTTTCATTTGTTTCAAAGAAGTTTTTATTTCATTCTTTCTTTATAACCCAATTCTGTTCTAGCAGAGAGTTATTTACTTTTCACAAGAGTGGTTTTGTAAGCTTCACCCTTCTATAGTTATTTTCCAGTTTTAAGGTATTGTGCTCTAAGAAGATACTTTGCATTATTTCAATGTTTTTTAATTTGTTGAGGCTTGCTTTGCATCCTAATATATGATCAATTCTGGAGAATGTGCACTTGAGAAGAAAGTCAACTAGGTTTTAGTTGGGTGCAGTATCCACTCACAAGATCAAATTTGCTGTTCATATAGTTTAGATTTTCTGCATCTTTTTTAAGTGTTTTTTTTTTAGTTGACCTATCCTTTGGTGACAGTAGTGTGTTGAAGTCTCCTACAACTATTGTGGCACTATGCATTTCTTTCTTAAATTCTGTTAACCATTGTTTTATGTATTTTGCAGGTCTATCATTTGGTGCATAAATATTGTTCAAGGTTATGTCTTCTTGATCTATTGTGCCTTTAATCAGTATGTAATGCCCTCCCTTATATTTTCTGGAAGTTTTTATTCTAAAGTCTATTTTATCTATAAGATATTAGTACTGTATTGCCTGCTTTTTCATGGTTGCCATTTATTTTTATGGTTTTTTTCCCCCCCAACCTTTGATATTTAGTCTCTTTTTATTTTTTAGATGTGTCTCTTTTAGGCAACATGTTGATGGGCTTTGGCTTTTTTATCCATTCTGCTATGCTTTTTCTCTTATTTGTCACATTTAGTATATTAACATTATGTGGGATTATTGTCAGGCCCAGTTTCATTATTTTCATTCTGCTGTGTTTCTTTTTCTGCAGTTTCTCTTTACTATGATCCTTCCACTTTCCTTTTCTGTCTCTGTGTGAAGAAATTCACTTAGTATTTCTCACAGCTTTTGTCTTGTTTTCACAAATTTCTTAAGTTCCTTCTTTTCTACAAAGGATCCAATTTCTCTTTCATATTTGATGGAGAACTTTATTGGGTATAGGATCCTTGACTGGTAATTGTTCTCTTTTAACTTTCTGTAAAGACCATCCTATTGCCTTCTAGTTTGCATTATTCTACAGAGAAATCAGAACTTAATCTGTTTTACCTATATAGGTGACTCAGTTTTCCTCATGCTGCTTTGAGTGTTCTAGTCTTATCTTTTAACTTAAAGAGTTTGACTATATGTCTTGATGTTTTTCTTTTTGGTCTACTCTATACAGTGTTCACTGTACTTTTTGAACGGGATTTCCCTGTTCTTCAAAATACCTAGGGATTTTTCTTCTAGTACTTCTTTCACTATTTTCTCAGTGAAAATTCCTTGTCAATTCCATGTTCTGAAATACCGATCATAAATATATTTAGCTCTAGCTCTATATCTATCTATCTATCTATCATCTATCTATCTATCTATCTCTATCTCTATCGCTATCTCTCCAATCTATATCTATATATAATATATAAAATATATATATAATTATATATTACAGATATAATTATCCCTTTTGATGTCATCCCACATAATTCTAATGTTTTCTTCATTTTCTTTATGTCTTATGTCTGAGTGTTCTTCTACTATGTTTCCAGTGATGCTCTCTCTTGTCTTCTAGCTCACTGATTCTCCGTTCCATCTCTTAAACTCTATTTTTTTTGTCCCAACAGCATCTTGGATATTTCTGCCATTTCTACTTTAACATTCTGGATTGCATTTCCATGCAATGTATGTGAGACAGACCTTCAAAATTGTAGCCTCCAAGGAGAAACTTAGTTTCAAACCCCACCCCACCCATAAGACAGACCTATTTGCTTTCTTGGTCGACCATTGGATGTTCAAGACTCTTCTCCAGCACCACAATTCAAAGGCATCAATTCTTCTTCTGTCATCCTTAGCCATTGTCCTGCTCTCTAATGCATTGCAAGTAATTGTGAAGACCATGGCCTGAATCAGGTGTATCTTAGACTGTAGACTGACATCATTGCTTCTCAGTACTCTGGAAAGGTCCCTGACAACAGATTTACCTCATACACTTTTTCTTTTTATTTCCTGACTTTTGGTGCCAAGGGTATTGATTGTGTATCTGACCAAGCTGTAATTGTTAACAACCTCAATCCGTTCTCCATCTATTATGGTGCTGCCAATTGGCCCAGTGGTGAGAATCTTCATCTTTGTCTTTAGTTGTTTGTGTGTATACATGAGAAATAGTGCTATTAACAAGTTTTCCATTTTATGTATATATAAATGTTATTAAAACTAACAACATCATATTGAAGAATTGTTGTTGTTGTGTAATGTAGAATTGGGACCAACCCATAGCCAACCCTCCAGAAGGTTTTCAGAGGCAGTTGACTGCACAGGAGGACATTTCCCCATCCTTCTCCCATGGAGCAGCTGGTGGTCTCGAACAACGATATTTAAATATTCTTTTGACAATGAATGGGGCAATATCGTAATTAGAAAAACAACAGCTTGAGCCAGATACATTTTAGTCTTTGAAGTGACATCATTGCTCTCTAGAAAAGTAATTTTCACCATGTTTCTTAATGCAATATACACTATACATGCTTTGATTTCTTGACTATCTCTTCCAAGGGCTTTGACTTTTTAGATCCATGAAAAGAAAATCCTCGACAATTTCAACATTTTCTCTGTTAATCATAATAGTATTTTTAATGACTTTTTATTTTGTTTTATTATTTCGTGTGTGTGTACCATCAAATCAGATCTGACTGGTACAGGAGGAGACTGTTCCTCCTTCTCCAGCAGAGCATCTGGTGGATTTGAGCTGTGTACCTCTGGGATTGCAGTGCAACTTCTTGCCACTAGGCCACCAGAGCGCCCATAATAGTATTTATTGATGTAGCTATAAGAATTGTTGTTTCCTTTATGTTGAGATACAATTCCTGGTGAAGGCTACCCTCTTTTATTTTTATCAGGTTTACTTATTCACTTCTTTGTCCTCATAAAACCAGATTGTATTAACTACATTTAGTTTGTTCATGAATTTTTTTATTAAATTTTATTAGTTTTAATGAACAGTTACAGAGATTTTGGGTTTTCATTCATTCATTGTTGCACTGTTTTCTCCACCCTCATCCCTAGTTATTTAATGCTGATGTTCTTAATATATAGTTAGGCTCCTCAGAGTATAGAGATTAAATTAGTATGGTAAAATGATAAAGACTTCATGCCCACCTTTCCTAATTTGAAACCATGCAATATTCCCTTTTCTGTTCAAATGACTGCTTCTTTTTTCATTGCACATGATATACAAGAGTAAAATAAAATATGTTGTAATACCCATTCTGAACAATATTATCTATAATTTATCATTAACATAGCAATGACTTAAGGGCACACATTGTTTCCACATAATAACTTTTTGATGGCATAGTGCATATATGTTGAACTGCTACGTGAAAGGTGCACAGTTAAAATGTACCAGCTGCTGTGCAAAGATTGGATTTATAGCTTCAGTAAGTTACAAAGTCATTGTGGGTTATAATCACCTTGATAACAGTATCTTACAGTATCTTTCTAAGGGTAGGGGTAAGATAGAATGAACGGGGGAAAAATATATATACGTATATGTATATGTATATATATAGGTTTTTCCCTGTTAATTACACATATATATATATATTTTCAAACTGTATTTTGAGATATTAACTTTCTGAATAGAGTTTCTTAATTCAACATTATAGCTGAAGTTAATAGGAAGTTCTCTAATAATTCTCTTTTAAGTTGTCTGAAACATGAACCAAAAACTAAATGTTAAAGAACAATTTATACCATCTAACTTCAGAGGAACAGGACAGTATTATGCTGAGTGAGCTAACTCAGTCGCACAAGGACAAATACCATATAAAACCATTATTGTAAGATGAGTATGAGGATCCAAGGCAAGAGGAGGCTGGAAATATGGGGGTAAACATGGAGGGGTAGAGTGTTAATCCTAGGGTTGCACAATTCTATATGGGTGGGTGGGATGAAGGAAATGGGAATAATCTTTTGTAAAAAACAATGTATTCAAACTTTGTAAATAAATCAGATTTAAACACACACACACAACAAAGAAAAATTTAAAGTAATATGTGTAAGTGGCATATTGACAATATATGACTGTGATGATACATTTTATTCACTAACATAGGTCACTTATTTAATCAAACACTAATCAAAGTGTTGCAAAGGTTTTCCAAGAGATTTAGATCAAGTTTTAATAAATGTGACTCCTAATATTAAATTGCAGTCTGGTATCTGAGGCAGTTCTTTCAACTCCCGTGGTGAACTCTTTACTGTTTGCAGAGTACCTCCTGTAGGGATGAGTAAAACATCACTGGTCCCTGTAGGAGGCTCTCTGTAGGAGTTGTGGATAACCCTTTTTACTGTTCACAGAAAATTCTACAACAACTGTTAAATAGTTGGACTCTGTTCTCCATAATATGGACATAGACACATTATTTGATCAGGCAACATTACTTTAAATTTGATAACATCTGGATTATTAAACCAAATGCAATCAAGCTGCTTCTGTAGGTATGGTTTGTTTTTAAAAAAAACAAGCAACTACAGACCTGGGGTAAAAGAAAACCCATAAAGACCATCAGTGGCAAAATAGGACCAAATTGAAAAGCCCTACTCTGTGGCAAACAAAACCAAAAATGCACAAACAGAAGAGGATAAAAATCAATGAATGGGATTCTCTAAAAATCTAATACCTGTGTGCATGAAAGCTGTGTCAATTCGGGCTCAAGACAATGCCATATATGTAGAGCAGAACTACTTCATAGAATCTTTAATCGTTATTTTTTTGGAAGCATATTGCTAGGCCTTTCTTTTCAGACTCTTCTGGATAGATTCAGACAATTAAATTTTAGTAAATAATCAAATACCTATATTTGTGTCACACATCAAAATACTTGCTGTCAAGCTAATTCCAATTTACAGCAACCCTGTACAGACAGAATATAACTGCCAGATGGAATTTCCAAATTTGTAAGTTTTTATAGATATAGATTGTCACATGTTTCTTCTGTGGAGAAGCTGATGCATTTGAACTTCATGCCTTGCAGATAGCAGCCCACTGTTTAACTACTGTACCTCTCAAAGTCTTCTACATATACATCTTAGCATAATTCATTTATTAATAGAAAAGTAAACAGAAATAATGAAATAAAGTATCAACAAATGCCTACTGAAATAATACAGACAATAGCAGAACTCTCCAGTTATTCAGAAACTGCATTACCTAGGGATCTGAGATTCAAAAAGTTTTCTATTCAGTTGTATTTTAACTGAAGTCAAGCTTGTAACTATTAAATTTAAAGTGGTGGAGGGGGTAGGATATCCAACAGCTTTATATATTGATTGAGAGGAAACTGCAATTTTCTCAAGAGATACTCGTCACAGAATTCAAGCAGACATAAAGTACTGAAAATCCTTTTACAGCAGCTTTTATAGTAGCCTAAATTGATTTAATAGAGTACTGTCAGATCAATTCATTCTTTTAACTCTAAAGCTGCGTCACAGTAATTTGAATTGTTGGTAAAACAGTTTGTCCAGCCAATACAAGGCCATGTGGTGTTTGATACATTTTCCATAACACTAGTCACCTGAAGAATGAAAGCAGAAGTATAAAAGAAACGCAGAAGTGATTTTACTGCAAATTGGACACCACTGCATGATGATTCTATATTTGAAAGCACATTAAATGAATGTCTTTTTATCAAGAAAAGAATTATCACCTTCATTTCTGTGCATAACGAGTTGAAATTTAAAAATTGCTCATGTGATAATAGCTAACAGTTAACATATTGATATGGAGTTTCAAGTATTATTTTAATATTTATGAGGCAATCTTTAGCATTACACATATATTTTTTAATTATTGTCAAGTTGAAGTATTCCTTTGGTTTCAGTTATTGGTATTTGCCATACAGCAGTGTACAATTATGTAGGATGGGAGTGGAAAGACTTTTGGCAGATATACAAAATGTAAGGTCAATGAATAATTGGAGTGAATAAAATAATATAAATATTTTCCATGCACTGCGGTGTCATGGTGCATAGAGGATTGTGCTGCATGCTCAAGTGCTACACTTCTCTGAGGATTCAAATTCATTAGTATTTTCAATGGGTAAAAGTTGAGAAATCTCCTCCCAGGTGGTTTACAGACTCAATTCTTCTTCAGTCATCTTTGATCATTGTGCATCTCTCTGATGCACAGAAGTAATTACAAGTACCATCACCTGGATAAGGCACACCTTAGTCTGTAGAATAACGTAGTTACTCTTCAGCACTCTGGAGAGGTCTCTGACAGCAAATTTCCTGAAACAATTTTTCTTTTGATTTTCTGACTGCTAGTGCCAAGAGTGTTGATTGTGGGATCAAGTAAGCTGAAATTATTAACAATTTCAATTTGTTCTGCATCTACCACAATGCTGCCAATTATCTCTGTGGTGAGAATCTTCATTTCATAAAGCTTCAATCCATATTGTAAACTACAGTCCTTGACTCTCTGTAGCAAATGCTTTAGGCCCTCCTCAGTTTCAGCAAGGAAAATTGTATCATCTGCATAATACAGGTTGTTGATGAGTCTTCCTCCAATCCTGATGCTATATTCTTTCTCATGAAGTCCATCCTCCTGAATGATCTATTCTACATACAGTTTGGAAAGAAAGAGAGAGAAGACACATCCCTGATCCACTCCTCAATATCAGTTGTGAAAACAAGGCTAGGTGCTGACTGATGAAGAGACCGTCAACTGCTCATGTGCAAGTCCAAATTGAAGCTAAAGAAAATTAAAACAAATCCACAAGAATGAAAATATGACTTTGAATCTATCCCATCTGAATTTAAAAAGCATCTAGAGAATAGGTTTGATGCCTTAAATGCTAATGAACAAAGACCAGATGAGCTGTGGGATGATATCAAGGGTGTCATCTGGGAAGAAAACAAAAGGTTAATACTAAGAATGAAGAGGAAGAAAATATCAAACTGCATGTCAGAAGAGACTCTGAATATTGTGATATAACACTGAGAAAGCCAAAACAAAGGGGAAAATGTGGAAGTTAAGGAGTTAAACAGACTTCAATAAGCTGCCTGTGAAGACAAAGCAAAGTCTTAGAATGTGCAAAGAATTGAAGCCAGAAAATCAAAAGGGACAAAATAACTTGGCATTTCTCAAACTGAAGGAATTGAAAAACTAATTCAAGCCTCAATTTATAATAATTAAAGAAGCTTTGAGCAAAATCTTGAATAATTCAGGAAACATTAAAAGAAGATTGATGGAACACAAGGATTCACACTGCCAAAAACAACTACTGACACAAAACCAGCATCCCTTTGGTAATTTTTCTGACACTTTCTGTTTAAAAGCCCAGAGGTCAAAAGGACTGTGAAGCCCTGCTTTCATGATTTGTAATTGTACTAGATAAGATCAAGGGAGCTTTTGCCCTTCCTAGGGAACTCTAGTCCTCTTTTATAAGGAAGTCTGATAATGCAAGTTTGTGAACCACACAGTTGGGAAAGGAGCAAAGGGAGGACTTGGTGCTACATGAGTGTTGTCAATCCTGCTGAGGTCCTAAACTGATGGATATTATGATCAGAGATGACAATAAGAACATCTTTTAGATTAACAGGAATATAAAGGATAATACATAGCAGGATACAATGAGAGTGTCTGTGAGCAGAAGACATGCAGAATTCACACTTTCACCACAGGAACTTTGAGCTCCCTAATTCATGGCAGAACCTCCACACAACTAGATCTTCTATCCTGTACATGTACAGTGAATTCCACACAGGAATAAGAAGTAATACAGAAAAGGGAAAAGGCAGGGGGAAGTATACCTATTTTTAATAGAAGAAAGTGAGCCCATTATTATCCAGATGTTGCTGACATACCGTGCCACAACTTTTTTCCAAAGAGCGGTTTGTGAATATGTCATCAGTCTTCAGACTGACAGCTAACAAAATGACCTAAAGTCATTGCTGATGTTACTAAAATATACCAAGTCAGAAGAAACAAAGGAACCTTCAAAAGTAAACTGTCAAAAAATCACAATGATACCATCTCACCCCAGTAGCAGTGGCACAGTTTAGCTGGAAATCAAGCAGTTAATATTGAAGAGGATGTTCACAGGTGGGAACTCTCATACACTATTGGTGGGATTAGAAAATGGTACAACCATTCTGGAAGCCAATTTGGCATTTCCTCAAAAAGTGAACATAGAAACTCCATAAAACCCAGTTATTCTAAACAACTATGAGATATCATCTCACCCCAGTCAGAATAACAAAATTTAACAGAAAAGCAAGCAAAATATGCTGGCACGGTTGCGAAGAAACTGGAACCCTTATTCACTGTTGGTGGGAGTGTAAAATTGTGCAACCACTGTGGAAGACAGTATGGTGCTTTCTCAAAAAGTTGCAAATTGAGATATCATTTGACCCAGCAATTCCACTACTGGGAATATACACCAAAGAGACCATAGCTGACATCCAAGCAGATATATGCACACCCATGTTTATCGCAGCTCTGTTCACAATAGCAAGGAGTTGGAAACAACCCAGGTGCCCATGAACAAACGAATGGGTAGAGAAGCTGTGGTTTATTCACACAATGGAATGCTATGCTGCATTGAAAAACAAGGAAATCATTCAATATTATTCAAAATGGGTGAGCCTGGAGGGCTTTATGTGGAGTGAAGTATCTCAGTGCAGAAGGACAAATATTGCATGGTGCCACTGCTGTAAAATGGGACTGATATCAGGGAGGGGGTAAGACTGAGAAAAACTGGATAAATTGTGTATACTGCACTGAAGCAGATGAGGGACTGAATAATTTAAAAGCGATGTATGATAGGATATTATGGTTATCACAAGAGTACACAACTAAGGTTGCATAATGGAATGTACTTGGGGCGGTGGGAGGGGTGTGTGGGGGATTGTGTACCAGGGAGGGAGTCTTTCTTTTGCTTTTGAAAGACAGGAGCAAACTGGGGGGCTGGGGAAGAGGGCTGGGCGGGTAAAGAATTGCAGCAATGAATGAATGGAAATCCAAATTCTCTGTAAATGTTCAATAAAATTATTAAAAAAAACAAAACAAAATCCAGCTATTCCACTACTAGGAAGAAATCCCAAGAAAATTAGAACTGAAGCACAAACAGAGATTTAAACACCAATGTTCATAGCAGCGTTATTCAGCATCACAAGAACATGGAAATAGCCCAAATGTCCAGCCATAACTGAGTGGATTGAGAAAGCGTAGTACATTCACACAATAGAATAACATTATGCAGCACTCAGGAGCAATGACTTAAAAAAAAAAAACAAAAAACCCCTACATACCTTGGGAGAGATTGGAAAGTGAACTAACTCCTAAGGATGAACACTGCATAAGATCATTATTGTAAAAGTATGAAGATAAATAGTACACCATGTATTTGGATCCAAGGGACTAATGGATGAGAACCAAGAGGTGAACATGGATAGGGGTAAAATATAAGGTTGCACATTTTGATGAACAGAGGGAGCTGGTAAAGCAAATGGGAAAGTTCGGGCAGGGATTTAAAAAGACAGGGTAATGAGGAGCATAGTCTAATTGTGATAATTTTTATAATACATAATGGGCAGGAAAGATTGTATGAAACACAATATAAAGGAAGAAAACCAATATAAATTTCTTTTAAAAAAATGTAAACCATCAAGAAGAGGTACTTCTCTTCTAGAAGCCAGAATAATCAAGGAAATATTATTTTCAGACTTTGATGCTAAATATATTTAAAGAAAAGAAAATGAGAACAAATTACAAACCAGCAGAGGTAAGGACATAAATAAAGGAAAAAAATCCAGAGGTTACAAAAAACCAAAACTGAAAAAATAAGAGAGAAATTGGCACTGAAAAATACAATATTTCAATTAGAATGAGAAAGGCAGGCACTATCAGTAGAATTGAGCAGACTAGAAGATTAAGTAAGTGGACTTCACATAAAATAACCATATTTAGTAAGCCTCAAAAAATAAGATAAAAAATCAAAGAGAAGTATGCAAATTCTAAAGGAAATACAGGATTCAATTTAAAAAATCTAGCATTAGCTTTAACGGAATACCAAAGAACCATGACCACAATGTTGTTGCTAGGTGCTGTGTTGTTGTTGTTGTTATGTGCCGTCAAGTCGCTAGTGACTCATGGCGACCCTATGAACAACAGTCCTAAACTCTGCTCTGTCCTGTGCCAATCGCACCGTCTCTGACACACCCATCCCAATTACCCCAATCGCTGACTCAATCCACCTCATGGGGGCCTTCCCCTCCTGCACCTGCCCTTCACCCTCCCAAGCATGATGTCCCTCTCCAAGGACCTGTGCCTCCTTGCAACATGTCCAAAGTATGTTAGACGGAGCCTTAGAATCTTTGCCTCCAAGAAGCAGCCCGGTTTGACCCTTTCCAGGAGGAATTGAACATGCAATCAAGATGCATCCATAATAATGGGTGACTCGAATGCAAAAGTTGGGAATAGAGAAGAAGATTCAATAGTTGGAAAACATGGACTCAGTGACAGAAATGGAGCCGGAGATAGGATGATCGAATTTTGCACAATCAATGACTTATTCATTGCAAATACGTTTTTAAGAGACATAAATGCATGTTAATGCATTTCACCTGATGGTATGCATAGGAATCACATTGATTACATCTGCAGAAAGAACCGCTGGAGAAGTTCAATATCAGCTGCTAGGTGCTATAGTGACCCTAAAAAATAACAGAGTTGAACTTTGTCTTATCGTGTGCCATCCTTATACTTCCTGACACCCTAGAGTCCAATGTGGCAGTCACTGTGTCAACATCCCTGCTTAAAGGTATTCCTCTCCTTCACCAGCCCTCTGTCTTTCCATGCATGATGTCCCTCTACAGGGAATAGTCACTCTTAGCAACATGCCTGAAGTATATGAGGTGAAGTTTTATATCCTCCAAGAAACACTGGCTTCCCTTTCTCCAAAACATATTTGTCATATAGGCCATTTTGGATGATCAATGAACATATTGGATATTCAATGCTTTAACATCACAACTCAAAGGCCACAATTCTTCTGTCATACTTTTATATTGTTCAGCTCTCAGATACATAGCAAGTGATCAGAAAGATCACAGTGTGAATCAAAAGCACCTTAGTCCTCAAACTGACATCATTGCTCCTAAAAAAACTGTAGTGGTCCCTGATTATAGACTTTCTCTGTTCAATATGTCTCTTGATTTCAAGGGATTGGGTATTTACTATTCCAGAAAAGGATTAGCCTCAAAAGTCTTCAAGAGGATTGGCCAGTCCCATCTGTACATTGACAGGATCTGGCTGGAAAAAATCAGAATCCTCACCAGGCAGAGAAGAGGAAAGAGACCTTCTGAACCCTGGTAAAGAAATAGGTATGTCTTGGAGAGGGTGAAACCAAGTCTCTCCTTGGAGGCTAAGATTTGGGCCACATGATCAGGAAAGACTGGTGGCTGGAGAAGACCATCATGCTGAAGGGTGGACAGACAGTACAAGAGAGGAAGACCTTGGGTGAGATAGACTGATACAGTAACTGGGGCACTGGGGGTTGATGTACCAGAATTTGTGAGGCTGGCTCAGGACAGGGAAGGGTTCAGAGATGCTGTACATAGTTTTGCTGTACTTTGCAATCAACTCAATGGCACATAACAACAACATACTATGACAGGTTTGGAAGCAGGAGTGGCAACCATATCCTATATAAAAGGCCTCTAGAAACTCTATGGACTTTAATAAATGTTGATAGTTGTAGAGGAGCTTCAGGTTTTTTGTTCGCAGGGTCACTATGAGTCATGCTTAACTCGAAGGCAATCAACAGCAACAACAACAGTCCCAGGGAGAATGATCCACATTTAATGAAGTTAATGACAGTTGCAATCTTCTCTCCATCTACTATGATGCTATCAGTCCAGTGGTGAGAATCTTTAGATGCAATCCATACTGAAAACTGTATTCTTTAATTTTATGCAAGTGCTTCAAGTCCTTTTCACTTTCAGCAAGCAAAGTTGTGTCATCTGCATAACTCAGGTTATTGATGAGCCATCCTCCTATCTTGATGCCACATTCTTCACAGTCCAGCTTCTCGAATAGTTTAATCAGAATACAGATTAAAATTTTTCACTGACAATAAGGTTTATTGGTACAATGAACCTCTGTATTCCCTTCATTTTCTTTTGAAATGTTAAGTGCCATCAAGTCGATTAAAACAAGCTTGCAAGTAGGAGTGACATCCACTTCCCAAAGAGATTATCTCTGGAAATTCTATGAACTTGAAGAAACAATAAATTCCATAGAAGTGTTCAGATCTTTCGTTCATAGGGTCGCTATAAATCTTCTATGACTCGATGAGCACTTAACAACAACAAGAGAGAGAGAGAAAGAGAGAGAGAGAGAGAGAGAGGAGAGAGAGAGCGAGCGCTGTTTTTACTTAGTGGATAGAAAGTTCTACTACCAAGCCAAAGGTGGGTGATTTTAATCTGTGGCCCTCTCGCCTGGTTTTAATTGTTCTTGGTCAAACATTCTTCTAAGGGATAGAGGACTGGTCTGTCCTTTTGCTGTACAGAGGTAACTCATGGTTGCTGTAATGCTAAACACTGTGACACTGATGTGTCAAATGTGTTAATGGTTACCCATTTTGGGCAGTGTTTGGTGAAGCTTTCTGAGTAAAACAAGCTTGGAAGCAGGAGTGGCATCAACTTCAGAAATAGCTTGCCTCCGGAAACTCTGTGAACTTGGAGAAACATTAATATTAAAATAAATTTAATTTATTTCAATTAAATAAAATACTTAAATCTCTACTTTGAGAGTGGAGTGAGAAATGAATCTTGTGTACAACGAATCTTGAACTAGACATTGCAGTTGTTACTATATGCCATCAAGTCTAATAAGACTTACAATGACTCTATGATAGCAGACTGAAACCTTGTTCTGCCTATTCTGTACCTTCTCACATTCTCACAATCAGTCTCTCATATTTTCAACTCCACTGGTAAACTCATTGTCTTTATCTGTCCTGTTCAAAGTCTTCTCTTTATCTGACCCTCCACCATCCTACTCCCTAGGACTTATCCCTCTGGATAACATGCGCCAAGTATGTGCGACAATCTTTCACTATCCTTACCTCTATGGAGCATCCACATTGCACTTCTTTCAAGACGGATTTGTTTGTTCTATTGTCAGAAGATATAACAGAAGACAATGTATTTACTGAGAAAACTAACAAGACAACCATATATGACACTGATTAGAGAAATTTGAAAACATCAATCTAGTTAAAAAGATACTCTATTAAATTGAGCCTGATTATTTTATACACAGAATGAAAGTAAAATTTAAGGCATGAATAAAAGCCAATAAACACCTGGAAATAAAGTTCAAGTTGTATTACATATTCTTCCAATATCATGCTTGAAAATAATCTAATAGGCCACACAATAAGTATTTTATGATTAAGGTAATGTAGTTATATTTGAGTTACTCTTTACCACTAAATCTATATCTCTATGAAATCATGTATTAGCTTGTATATTTTCGCCCCATTAACATGTAAATGATCACTGTCTAATAAAAAAATATAGCACTAATGTTATAGCTTATTGGCCTATGAAAAATAAACCAGTTTTGTTTTTAATTTTACAAACTTTTCTTTAATGTCTTTTCTGGTATCACATTTCTCTGATTATTTTAAACCACATATATTGATTGATTTCATCTCTAACAAGTTAAATAACATTTTGTCACAAATTTACTTTTTTGTAAGAGACTTGTTTTAATATTTTGCACTACTACAACTTGATAAATGGAGCTCTGGCAGCCTAATGGCAGGAAGCTGCCTTGCAATCCCAAAGACACGCTGATTGAATCCCACCAGCTGCTCCTCAGGAGAAGGATGGGTAATCTCCTATGGTGCATTTAACTGCCTCTGAAAACTCCCCGGAGGGTCAGCTATGGGGCGGTTTCGACTCAATGGTACATAACAACAACAGTAACAATTTAAGAAAAGAAAGGAAAAAATGAACAATTTTACAGGAACAATCTAAAAGACTTACTGAGAAAGTGGATATGAGAAATAACGATCTAATTCTTAGAGAAAGACATCATGATTGGAAGGATAGAGATCAGGGTGGAAGAGAAAGACCTTGGATGAGATGGATTGACTCTGTAACTTTGGCAATGTGATCAGATGTGTCAGAGTTGGTAAGGATGGCTCAGGCTAGGACAAGGCTCAAAGCCATTGTTCAAGGGATCACTGTGAATCATAAGTGACTCAACAACATCTAAACACAACAGCAATCTTATACTCATTTTACAATAATGGTTTTATGCAACATTTGTCCTTGTGGGACTGAGTTAGTCCACTCAGCTTAATGCTTTCCAGTCTTTCCCAAGTTAGGTATTAATTTACAAAATCATTGCTCCTGAGTACTACGTAGTATTCCACTATGTGAATGTACCATAATTTAAGGATCCACGGGGGGTGGGGAAGGGTGGAAGCAGAGGGATGAGGATGTGCAGAGGGAGGGGAATTAACCGTAGAGTTGTACAATTTGTGTGTGTGGGGGGGTGAGGGAAATTGGAAGAATCTGTTCTCAAAAATAATGTATTAGAATTTTGTAAGTAAACTAATATTTAAAAAAGTCTACATGGGGAAGGGGAAGAAAGGGAGGAGGGGTGAAATGTGCAACAATGAATGAATGAAAATCTAACTTTTCTGTAAACTTTTGTTAAAATCATAATTAAAATAAAACATTTTTATTTAAAACAAAACCAACAAAAACACACCAAAAAATCCAACAGCAATCAATTGAGTAGTATACAATCATAGCTAAGAGCTTTTTTAGAAGTCATTTTGTCTGGCGGCTTAGTGGTAAGAAAAGACACTGCCAATGTAAAGACTTATAGTTCAAATCCACCATTTACTCCATGGGGGGAAAATGGACAATCTCTCCCCATGTGATATATAGCCTCTGAAAATCTGCCAGAGAGTCAGCTACAAGTCAGTTCTGACTGCACAACACGTAATAACAACATATAAAAAAGTGAGACACTCAGCACAGTTTATTAGGTGTGGTGGTGTGAACCTGAAAGATTAGTACTTTGAATCCACAAGCTGCTGTGTGGAAGTAAAAAAACAGCAATTTCCTCTGGTAAAGAGTTACAGCCTCAGAAATCTGATGGAAGGTCATTAAGAATGGAAAATGACAATGGTCTCGATTTATGAATCAAACTCAAACTTACTACCTTGGAGAGTATTCACCCTATTGGGAGAAATAAAAAAAAAATAAAATATAAGCACAATGATTTAATCCTTAGAAAGTTCCATTCATCAATTTTATCCTCTTGAGGTTGTGGATTTCCGGCTGTTTTTGTCTGCCTCTTTATAACTCATTTAACCTCATAAGGACAAATACTGCAAAAAACATTTTAAAGTATAAAGATAACTAATATAACATGTATCAAGATCGGGGGGTGGGGGATGGTCAGAGCAGAGGGATGTGGATAGGTAGGAGTGAAATCCCAGAGTTGCACACTTTGGTGAGTGAAAGGAGGGGGTCAAGGAAATGAGTAAGATCCAACGGGAACCTTAAATGACAGAGTAATGATGGGTATAGTCCAATGATGATTAATTTATAAAACATAAAGTATGAGAATAATTCTATTAAACACAATGTGAATGAAGAATAGAGTGAAATAGAATGCATATAAACTTTGTAAACAGACTTTTATAAAAAATTTAAAAAAAAACAACTAAAATCAACAATTATAAAAAAAAAAAGTCCAAGATGAATCTACTAATACATTCAATTCTCCTCAGAGGACTCTATGAGTCAATCTTCCTCCAGGCTAAGTCACATGACCTCTAGATCTTCTGCTTTTTTTTTTTTTTAATGAATTTTAAATGAATGTTTACGGTGACTTTGGATTTCCATTCATTCATTGTTACATTTTTCTCCCTGCCCACCTCTCTCTCGCTCTTCTCTTTGAAAAGGAAAAGGAAAATTCTTTTATTGGTATACAAACCTCACACTCCCCCCTCCCCAGTAGATTTCACTATGCAACCTTTATTCTGGACTCCTGTCATGACCATAATACCCAATCTTACATTGCTTTTAAACAGTTCTCTCCCTCATCTGTTTCAATGCAGTATGCATAATTTATCCAATCTTTCTCAGTCTCACCTCAACCCTGACGTCAATCCCGTTCTTCAACAGTGACACAATGCAGTATTTGTCCTTTTGTGACTGAGATATTTCACTCAGCATAATGTCCTCCAGGGTCACCCATTTTTAATAACGTTGCATGAGTTCCTTGTTTTTCAATGCAGTGTAGTATTCCATTGCGTGAATATATCACAGCTTCTTTGTCCATTCGTTTGTTGATGTGCCCTTAGGTTGTTTCCAACTTTGCTATTGCAAACAAAGCAGCAATAAACATGGTTGTGCATATATCTGCCTGGGTAAAAGTTATGGTTTCTTTAGTAGACCTGCTTTTGCTAAACATTTCTCTAGGGCAAATATTCCCTTTTAAGAAAAAATAAAGGAGACAATAGATCATTTTTAAACTTCATTAAATAATTTTAATATTAAAACTCTGAAATTCATATATCTATTGATATATTTTTAAAGTTTACCCAAGTACAAAATCAATAATGTAAACACTAAACAGTACCATTAGAAATTAACAATTTTCACACAAAAGAAATGATACATGAATATAAAATAGTTCAATTAAAATCTCTGAAATACTAATTTCAACTTGAAAATATATCACTAAATCAATTTTTTTTCTGAAGTATACATTTATTTTCCATGTCATGGCCTAGAAATAATAAAGGCTCAAAAACAAGAATATGTAGCTCCTAGAAGGTAATCTCCACATAGCATTTCCCTCTATAGTAACCTGCCTGCTTAGAGATACAGAGGATTTTAGGAATGCGTCAAAAACTGAATTAAATGAGTCACAAATTTTTAAATCATAACGTGAGGAACGTTTAAAAACTAATTGAATTTTGAAAAATAGATACTGAAAAAAACTTAATGACTTATATTACCCAAAAATGAAAATATCTGAGCCTAACACCAAAATCTACTATATCAAGATTCTTTTACACACTATGTATTTATGTTACTGTAGGACACTAGATACATATTAACTTATTATACTACTTTCGTAGGAGGACCTGAAGCACTTGCTGCAGAAGGTCAAGGACCTCCTCCTATATGGATTGAAGCTCAACATCTAGAAAACAAAGATTCTCATTACTGGGCCAATTGGCAGCATCAATATGGATGGTGAAGAGATTGAGATAGTTAACAGTTTTAGTTTACTTGGCTCCACAAACAACAATCTTGGTAACAGCAGCCAGGAAATCAAGAGACAAATTGCATTGGAAAAGTCACCTGTGAGGGACCTCTCCAGAGTACTGAAGAGCAACGACGTCAGGCTGGAGACTAAGGTGCACCTGATCCGGGCTATAGTCTTGGCAATTACGTGCTATGCATCAGAGTGTTGGACAGTGACTAGGGTTAATAGAAAGAGAATTGATGCCTTTGAGTTGTGGTGCTGGAGAAGAGTGTTGAATATACCATAGACTGCTAGGAGAACAAACAGGTTTGTCCTTGGAGTCAAGGATTCTGGCGCTTCGCCTGACATACTTTGGACATGTTGCAAGGAGAGACAGGTCCTTGGAGAGGGACATCATGTTTGGTAGAGTGCATGTGTGGCACAGGAGAGGAAGACCTTCGATGAGATGGATCGATTCTGTGACTGGAGTGGTGGAAATAAGTGTATTTGAGATGGCTAGGTTGGCACAGGATAGAATGGCGTTTAGAGCTCTTGGACAAAGGGTCACTATGAGTCGCAAAAGACTCAATGGTACATAACGACAACAACATATTCAGTTACTGCATCATACTATATACATATGCAAATACTACATCAACACTCTGTATATTATTATAAATTATTATGTGGTGTTGAGTCAGAATCATTTTTAGTCTACCTAACAGCAAGTTTTCATGGGCAGTAAATTGCATAGGAGAAGAAGGCCCATGTTTCTACTGCAGAGCAGCAGGTGGATTCAAACTGTGACTCTGGGTTGACAGTGAAACTCCTCATCATTAAGCAACTAGTTTTATATATAGATATACATACAGATACAGACACAGATATAAATGTACAACATTGAGTTGTTCAAATAATAAAAAATATTTGAGGAAAATTAGTGATTGAGTTTTTATTGTTTCCAAATAACTGACCATTCCTAAAACTAGTGTGTATGATGAGAAAATACATATATTCTGGGTTTTTATTTGGCATTAATGTCAGGACAACCAAGTGAATAAATTACTTTTTTTTTAACCTTTCAGGAAGATTTCCGGTAATAACCTCCTAAAATAATTCATTGTCTACACTTTTCATTTCAGTAGTATATTCAGAAGTTAGCCTGTTGCAATTTTGTGAATACAGCAGGAAACACAAAATTTCTGCTTCAAATAAAAAGATAGTTTACAAATCAAATAGAAGTAGTTGCAGTATTGTAATTTTCTTTTTCTGGCTCACCAAGTCACAATTTCCACAATGCAATTTAATGTGGGTCAGGTGACACTGACATACACAGAGATTAACATTAAAGGAAAGGAATTCTGAGGATGAGAAACAATAATCCTTTACAGTGGTGTGCAAGCAAACTTACTCTACTTTTGTTTCAGAGGGATGTATCATTTTTATGGTACAGAACAGCAAAGAAACCTGACGTCTGTTCTAGAGGGAGATGTCATCTTAGTCTTCCGAATCTCTTTCTTTTACAACTATTGTTGAAAAATCATTCTGGAACAAAGGTTACAAGTTGTACTATAAGAAATGTATGATGATTTGTCTCTCAAAAATAAATACAGAAGTTGTAAAGGATTCTAAACCCAATATTTTTACACTGTTAATAAGATAATGTATCTAAACAAAAGCTATCAATAAATGTTACCATCTAATATATTAAAGAAAATGTGAGGAGGAGCTTATAGTTAGTTTCTTAGACCAATATCCTCTAAATCCATTTGAAAATGTTAGAATTACAAACCTAAGACAAGTTAGTCGTATATTCTCTAAATGATGGAAGAGGAAGTCCAAAGCATCATCTATATTCTATTATTGCAAAAATAACTAAACTTCAATATTAACCATCCCTTTAACCTATTTTACAGAAAGACATATGAACCCCAAGAAAGTAAGTTGTCGAGTATTTTAATGATGATGAGATCATTAAATTATGGAATATTCTATAAGCGAAATTTCTCAAAATGATTAATAAATGGATAGTATAGTACTATTTGGAGAAGGAGACTTCTTAAAGAGACCAAGAAAGCTATCAACCAAATGGAATATGTGCATGTTATTTTAATCCATATTTGAACAAAAAGGAAAAAAACAAAAGGCAGTCACACCCTGATAATTTGATCACAAGATGAGGTTAAAATTAAATCATTTTTAAAGTTCATTATTTTCTGTATGTTATGCATAAAGAAAGACAGAGAAAAGGGTGGAGGAAGAATGCATTAAATAAAACTATAAAAATAAAGTGAAACAAGTTATCAAATGTAAATAATATTGTGATTTTTATTCTGTGCTTAATAAGCCTGTTTTGATGCATGTATGAAAATGTCTATTAAAACTCTTTTCCATTTAAAGTTGTACTACTGAAGCAAGAAGGAACCTGTTAATATTACAACAAATGTTTTTTAAATAAAGTAGAAAAGAACAGGAAATAATTTGATACACACGCTTGTGTGTGTGTGTGTATGTGTGTGTTCACATTGTGTCAGAGACTACATCTGGTCAGACATTGTGAGGATGGCACAGTTTAGGCCTGGGTTTGGATATGTTGTTCATAGGTCATGCTATAGGTCGTACTTGATTTGATAGGACTCGAAAACACCACCACCAACAACATATTTATAAACAGTGGCCTAGTGATTAAGGAATGTTACTGCCGATCCATAACTAAGGAACTCAAATTCATCAAATTCATGCTCCAAAGTAGAAAGATAAGCAATTCTCCATGTAATTTACAACTTCTGAAAACCAACTGAAGGGTCAGCGCTGAGTTTGTTCCAAATTGAGGCACATTTAAGTGTATACGTATGTTGTCATTGTTGTTGATTGCCATTTAGTCAAGCATGACTCATAGCAACCCTATGAGCAAAAGACGTGAAGCCTTTCTATAATTATCATCATTTATCAAAGTTCGTAAAGTTTCCAGAGGTATGTTGTTTAGGAAGTGGATGCCACTCCTGCTTCCAAACCTGTCTTAAACTGGGAGCTCCACCAAACACTGTTGACCATGAGTAATGGCATTTGACACCCCAATGGCACAAGGTTCAGGATCACAGCAACGCCAGGTTACCTCAGTACAGCATATTGACTGAAGAGTACTGTGCCACTCACTTAGTTCCTCCAAATATAATAACAACCAACTTTAAAATACAAAGACCTTTTATGAAGTCTTGTTCATTCTGAACATAAGGTTTAAATAAAAATAAATAAATAAACAAACAACCAATATAGCATGTTTTTGTTGTTATGTACCACTGAGTCACCTGCAATATATAGTGACCCTATGTACAACAGCTCTAAACCCTTAACTGTTCTGAGCCAGTCTCATTAATTTTGACACCCCAGCCTCCATTGCCCTTGATACTTTATAAATCCATCTCATCCAGGATATTCCTTTTTAGAGTGTCCTTCCACCCTTCTGAGCATGATGTCCTTCTCCATGGACGAGTCTCTCCTGGCCACTGACTAAAGTATGTGAGACTGAGCTTCAAAATCCTAGCCTCCAAGGAGTGGCTTGGTTTCATTCTCTCTAAGACAGACCTATTTGTTTTCTTCTTCAGCACCACAACTTGAAGACATCTATTCTTCTTCTGTCATCTTTAGTCATTGTCAAGCTCTCTGAAGCATAACAAGTAATTGAGAAGACCATGGCCTGGATCAGGTTCACCTTTGTCTCTAGACCAACATCACTGCTTTTCAGCATCTATGACAGCAGCTTTTTCTTGTGCAATTCATCTTTTGATTTGCTGGTGCTGAGGGTTGATTGTGGAGCAAAGCAAAGCAACCTCAGTGTCTTCTCCATCTATCATGGTGTTGTCAACTGGCCCAGTGGTGAGAATCTTTGTGTTCTTAATGCTGAGCTTCAGTCCATATTAAAGACTATAGTCCTTAACTTTCTGCAGGAAGCCCTGTGTGTGTGTGTGTGTGTATAGCTAAATGCCAATGACTCATAGTAGCGTAATGAACAACCAATTGTTCTATCCTGCACCATTCTTACAATCCTTCCCATGCTCAGCTCTTTGTTTCAGTCAACAATCTTGATGAGAGTTGTCTTTTGCTGACCTTTTTCAGCATGATGTCTCTCCAAGGACTGGCTTCTCCTGAAAATATGCTAAAAATTAAAAATTAAAATTAGTGAAACTAACTTTCACTGGTTTTGCCTCCAACAAACACGCACATTGTTCTTATTTCAAGAAATATTGTTTGAATTTATAAAATTTTTCTGTTTTATTATTATTATACTAGTTTATTTACAAAATTTGAATACATTGTTTTCCAGAACAGATTTTTCCAATTTCCCTGACCCCCTCGTCAAATTATACAACTTCATAATTATCCCCCAGCCCCCGCACATCTCTTCATCCCTCTGTTTCCACCTTCTCTGCCTTGGATCCTTATACTCATTCTAAAATTATGGTTTTATGCAATATTTGTCCTTCTGAATATGAGCTAGTTCACTCAACATAATGACTACCAGTCCCTCCTATGTTAGGTAATAATTTACAAAATCATTGTTCCTGCATGCTTCATAGTATGAAAAACAATGAAATGCAGAATTGTGTGAAACACAATGTACTTTGTGAACAAACCAATATAAAATAAAACCATTTTTAAAAGGGTAAAATAAGAAATATTGTTTGTTCTATTGTCAGTCCATCGAATATTGAATATTCTTTAATAACATCACAATTCAAAAGCATTAATCGTCTTTTATTCTGGCTTATGGTCTTACTTTCAGATGCATAGGAAGCAATTAAAAATGTCATGTCTTGGATCAGGAATGCCTTATTCTTTAATCTGATATCCATGCTTTTCAACACTTTAAAGAAGTACATTATAGCAGATTTTCCAAGAGCAACATGAATATTTATTTCTTGAATGTTGGAGTATTTCAATCTTTCATCCATCTTTCTTGGTGTTGCTTAATAGGTCCAGTGGTGAGTTTTTGTTCTTGATAATGAAATATAATTGCTAATGAAATCTGTAGTCACTGATCTTCTTCAGAAAAGATAGTCTTCTTAACTTTCTACAAGCAAATTATGTCCTCTGTATATCTAAATTGTTGATAAGTCTTCCTCCAATCCTGATGTTACATTCTTCTTCATGTAATCCAATTCTCAAGTTATTTGTTCGGCATACAAATTGAGTAAGTATGGAGAAATGATACAACACTGTTGCAAATTTTTCCCAACTTAACCTTTGCAGAGTTAACATGTTCTATTCAGAGAATAGCTTTTTTTGTTCATGTATAGGTTTTTCATAAGTACTGTTAATTATATTGGAATTAACATTCTTCTGAATGTTATCCATAATTTGCTATGATCTAGAAAGTCAAATGTCTTTGCATAGTCTGTAAAACACAGTAAATATTTTTTCTGGTGTTCTCTGTTAATGTTGATCTGGCATCAGCAATTATATGCCTTGTTCCACAGCGTCTTCTGAATCTCTGTAACTTCCCCGTTACCCTACTGTTTCAAACATCATTTTTTCCCCTTTTTAAAATTTAATTTAGTTTGTTTATTTTTTCATTTCAATGAACATCTACAGAGATTTTGGAATTCCATTCAATCATCGTTGCACCCTTCTCCCGGCACAAACCCCTCCCCGCCCCCCCCGTTTGCTCCTCTCCTTGAAAAGCAAAAGAAAAACTCTCTCATTGGTACACAATCCCCCCGCACCTCCCCAGACCCAACCCCCTACCCCCAAATATAATCCACTCTGCAACCCTCACTGCGTACTCCTATGATAAAAATAGTGCCCTAAAATATAATACTTTTAGACTATTCTCTCCCCCATCGACTTCAATGCC
>NW_006399769.1:22763909-22765183 GCF_000299155.1 Elephantulus edwardii
TAGCACATTTCAGAGACTCTTCTGTCTTCCATGTTGGTTTTTTCTTTCTCCCTTGGCCCCCCCCTTTTTTTTCTTTTCTTTTCTTTAAATAATTTTAATGAGCATTTACAGAGATTTTGGATTTCCATTCATTCATTGCTGCACTTCTCTCCACGCCCAGCCCCTGCCCCCCAGTTCGCTCCTCTCTTTCAAAAGTAAAAGAAACACTCCCTCGCTGGTACAAAATCCCCCTGCACCCCTCCCACCGCCCCAAGGACATTTCACTATACAACCTTAATAGTGGACTCTTGTGGTAACCATAATACCCTATCATACATCGCTTTTAACATATTCACTTCCTCATCCCCTGGCCTTTTAATGAACTTTAATCTTAGTCTTGTACAATACACTTGAGGTAATCTCCAACTCTCCTGATCTTTGGTCATTAGAGTATAATACCTGAAATCTATTTTTGAGATGATTTTTATATTCAGTTAGGATAAGCTCAATGGAGTATTTTGACTCTTGTGGGCTTACTTTAATATCCTTCCATTTTATTTTCAACTTGTTTATCAATCATTGGTGGTCTTTTCTACAGTCAGCCTTTGGCCTTATTTAACTGCTACTACTACTGATCTTCTCTATTATCACTTTTCTCAGAATTAGTCAAGATGATTCTTGGGTAGTTCATTGTTGATGCTTTTGTGTAGAGTTAACTTTCCTGTTTTTTTCTGGTGCTTTTTAAAATGTATTTGCATGAAAACATATAGTTGATCGTAAAACAATCATTTATTTCCATCCTCATTTCTGCCACCAAGGTGATATTTTCTAGTTAGCAGTCTTTCTGTGTTTCTTACATCTGCATTCCACTCACCAGTTATTAATGCATCTTGATTGATAGTCGATCAATTTCAGCATGCAAAAGTTGCTAGAATTCTCCAATTTTTAAAAAAATCTTTGGCTTTAGTAGTTTGTGCATAGTTTTTTAATTTTTTTACATTTTCTTTTTTTAATTATTATTAGATTTTATTAGTTTTAGTGAACATTTACAGAGATTTTGCGTCCTCATTCTTTCATTGTTGCACTGTTTTCTCTACCCTCCTCCCCAGTTCATTTTTCTCCCCCACGCCGAATGTCTGTTTTAATTGTCCACTTGCCACAGTGCTTGTCAAAGCCAGATCTGATTAATCTCCTCTGTCAGTGGGTCCTTTGCCATTCCCTATCACTCCTCCCTGAGAGAGACTTCACCCTGATTCATAAGGAAAAGGGGATGGCGTATTCTCTTAGCTACTTCC
>NW_006399769.1:22775348-22799993 GCF_000299155.1 Elephantulus edwardii
AGGCACTGGTGTGGAGTCAAATGGGGTGAGACAGGCTATGGGTTGGGTGATCACAAGGGCAAGTCAATTACTTGGAGAACCTTGCTCAAACCTCTGCTGTCTCAGTGTGCTCACGCCTGGGGTTCTTACTCAAATTCCTCTACTGTCCGTTTCCTACCCAAAGGTTTTCTCAGTGTTCCCTGCCTGGTGGCACTTATGAGGGTGCCTTCCCACAACAGCCCCTCCTCCAGCATGGTCCTGGATCCGATAGGATCCGAAAAGTCAAGGTCAAGTTCCCACCAACCCACTAGCCTCTGGCTGCCCTGCAGAGTTCACAGAAGCCAGCTGGCTGGCTCGTTTTGGGCAGTTGGTGTAGGCCAAGAGAGCTTGGCCAAATTCCCCACCTGTAGGCACGTCCTTAGGTGCTGTCCCTGGTAATCAGCAATGCCCCAGTAGACACAGATAAGATCCTACCTGCCATTCTCCTGTCAGGTTAGTTCCACACAACTCGGCCAATAGCTCCGGGTGATGGTTGGATCTGCAGTGGTGCCCTGAGGTCACAGGGCTGTGGTGGGGGGCTGAGGTGCATGGTTGTGGAGCTGCAAGGGGGGCGGGGGAAGGGGAGGAAAGCAAGAGACTAGGAGTGTAAGGAGCACAGGGCTTGGACACTATCTCCAAGAGATGCGGATGAGGCTTGGGCGCTGCTGGGGGTTTATGCAGCAGCACCCTGTGTGTTGGGAGTCACACAGGTGCGGGCTGCAGGGGATCACACAGTGGCGGGTAGCCTTTGCTCCTCTGGGGTCTCAAGGTCTTTGCTCCTCTGGAGTTCTGCAGTGGGTGGCTGACTGTTGTTCTTCCCAGGTCTCTTCCCAGCCCGTCTGGCGGCAGAACCCCATCTTTGTGCATGGTTTTGAGTAACAATTTTATTAACAGTGTGTGGATTGTTGTTGTTGTTAGGTGCTGTGGAGTTGTAGATGACTTATAGCGACCCTATGAACGAAAGGCCTGAGCACTGTTTGTACATAGAGTTTCCAGAGGCAAGCCATTTCGGAAGTGGATGCTGCTCCTGATATCAGGATTGTTTTAGTCAGGAAGCTCCAGGAAACACTGTCCACCATGGATAACAATTACCACATTTGGCACATCAATGTCACAGTGTTTATTCAGCATCACAGCAGCCACGAGTTACCTCTGTACAGCAACGCACAGACCAGTGCTATACCACCTAGAAGAATGTTTGACAGGAAGACAATTTAAACCTGGCCTGAGTGAGGGCCACAGATTAAAATCACCCAAGTTCAGCTTGGTAGTATAACTTTCTGTCCACTAGGCCAATGTAGCTCTCTCTATGTCATCGTTGTTATTGTTGTTAGGTTCCGTCAAGTTGTAGACGACTCATAGCGACCCTACGAACGAAAGGCCTGCGCACTGTTGTCATAAAATACACAGCATTGTACTTTCAGATGTTGTTGTTGTTGTTCTTATGTGCCGTCGAGTCATTTGCGACTCATAGCGACCCTATACACAACAGCCCTAAACCCTGCTCTATCCTGCGCCAGCCGCAGTGCCTCCGACACACCCATACCAATTACCCCAGTCACCGAATCAATCCATGTCATAGAGGGTCTTCCCCTCCTGCGCTGTCCCTCCACCCTTACAAGCATGATGTCCCTCTCCAAGGACACATCCCTCCTCGCAACATGTCCAAAGTATGTCAGACGAAGCCCCAGAATCCTTGCCTCCAAGGAGTAGCTTGGTTTAATCCTCTCCAAGATGAATCTGTTTGTTTTCTTGGCAGTCCATGGTACATTCAGTACTCTTCTCCAGCATCACAGCTCAAAAGCATCAACTCTCCTTCTGTCCTCCCTAGTCATTGTCCAACTGTCTGATGCATAACAAGCGATTGCAAAGATCATGGCCTGTATCAGGCGCACCTTAGTCTCCAGAGAGACACCGTTGCTCCTGAGTACTTTAGAGAGGTGCCTAACAGCAGACTTTCCCATCACGATACTCTTTTTGATTTCCTGACTGCTGGTGCCAAGAGTGTTCACTGTGGAGCCGAGCAAACTGAAGCTGTGAACACTCTCAATCTCTTTGCCATCCATCCTGATGCTGCCAATTGGTCCAGTGGTGAGAATCTTTGTCTTCTTGACATTGAGCCTCAGTCCATACTGAAGGCTGCAGTCCTTGACCCTTCGCAGCAAGTGCATGAGGTCCTCCTCAGTTTCAGCAAGCAGGGTTGTGTCATCTGCATAACGCAGATTGTTAATAGATCTTCCACCAATCCTGATGCCACAATTCTCCTCATAGAGCCCAGCCTCTCAGATAATCTGCTCTGCATACATGTTGAAAAGGTATGGAAACAGGATGCATCCCTGGCATACACCCTACTCTGTTATGACTAGTGCTTCTTGGTCCAAGTATAGGTTTCACATTAACACAATTAAATGTTCTGGGACTCCCGTTCTTCTCAGAGTCAGCCACAATTTGTTATGATCCACACAGTCAAGTGCCTTCACATAATCAATGAAACACAGATAGACATTCTTCTGGTATTCTCTGCTTTCAGCTACCATCAGCAACAATATCCCTAGTACCACAACCCCTTCTAAACACAGTCTGGCCTCTGGCAAATCTCTGCTGATGGGCTGTTCTAATCATTTTTGCACAGTCTTCAGTAGAATCTTGCTTGCATGTGAAATCAATGACACTGTTCTGTTTCAGATAGATCTTGAAATGTTCTTTTTAATAATGAAAGTGATAGTATTTTTCTTTAATGCTTCATTTCCAGTACAGTACATCAAATCATTTTCTGATTTAAAATGGCCAATGACAACCTTTGTTCATTAATTAGTGCCAAAGATATTTGGTTTTATGTATTCTTTTTTTCATTTTTTACAATTTCCAGTTGTTGAGTTTTTTTATTTCATACATTCTATATTCATATTTTTAATGTATGTTTACAGCTAATTCTCTTCATTTTGTGCCAAGCCTCATGAGTAGGTGAAGTTTCTCATTGAGAGAAAGCTCTATTCCTTTCACACCCATAAGGTTGCCTCTACTTTGAAGCCTTAATTATTCTCCACATGCATTTTTAATGCCTCTCAACTTGAAAAGCTCAAAATTTGGCACTGTATTGGATAATTCTCTACTTCTGTTAACGAGATTCTTCAATTAATAGTATAGGGTTTTAATAACCTGCATGCAAGAAGTGAATGGTCAGTCAGACCTACCTCTTGGTTTCCTTAAGTCTGAAATCTCTGATGAAAATTGTCTACCCTTTTTGACCCTGAGTGCTATTTGATACTACCTCATGGCAATATATAGACACTAGTATATAACAAACTAACTGGTAAATAGTGGAAAAGATTTTCAGAACCTTAAGAATGCTAAGGAAAGTGTTCAGGATTTCAAATAAAAATTTCTGCTCTGATAAATAGATAATGGTTAAAATTCTGTATTTAATCTAATTTCTTAAACTTTCTGTTCCATACATAAAATATAAAATCAAATCAAAAGGAAAATAAATGTTGTGGACAACACATGAGTTGTTTAATCCTTTACACTCGTCATCTAGAGCTCTAAGAAGTGATAATTGTGCAGAGACCTCCCAAAAGTTTCTGAGAATTTAAAGTCTACTGAAGCTTGAATAGCTACGCTGCTCCCATCTTATTCACCACTGAACGTCTTCTGCGGAAGACTTGCTGCTCCCTTTTCTGAATACATAATGATACCTATGCCTATGCACAAACACACTTAATCTGATTTGATATTTCACTTCTACATCCATAGGAAAATAATTTGGCCAAATGCCATTTTGATGATTTCTCCTCCTCCCTCTCCCCTTTGCCTAAGTCTTAAAGAGTTCACCTTAGCTCAGGGAGCATTGCTCTTCAGTCATTTCAAATAGATGAATGTGTTTCACACTTGGTAGAGCAGCCTTGTGGTCTCTAGAGGTTCTGCCTCATTAAGTCACAGTATCTAAAGGTAACTTTAAGAAGGTATGTTTCTGTGTACTGAATTGAGCTTCTATTCAGTTGATTGAAGTGTCCCATTCATCACAGAAGGTTTTGGTTTTCTCCAGAAGATCTTATTTACTGCTTTTTCATCATAAGCTTTGTGGCATTTTAGACTGTTTTATGCTTAAATTACGTGTCACTTTGATATTTAAATCAATGAATTTAAATGACTACAGAATGATTACTTTCAATTTGCCTTCACTTAAGGAAGATGATATAATTAAACATTGTTGTTTGTTCAGTTCTTTTCAACAAACCCATGCATTTACATTCCGTTTCTATGAGACAGCAAATTCTCTGGAGCTTTTTAAACTATTGAAATAAACCAGTTATTTGGCCATGTCAGCAGCTTTTCTTCTTTCCTCACTATTACTTCTCCATTTTCCTCTCATTCCTTTCTCTACCTATTCCTCCCGTTTCATTTCTTCTTTTATTGCTATTATATGCTTATTATATTCTCAGTACTATACTAAGATCTGAAAAAAATAGATTGTATAACTCAAAAGTTGATCCTGGTTTACCTTCCCAACCAGGAATTAAGTTAAGTTTCCTCTCATTTGACACAGTGACTGTGACAATCAGGGCAGACGTTTCAGAGGCAGTGAGATTGGCTCAGGATAGGGCAGGGCTCAAAGTTATTGTCAGTATCAGCTATGGTCTACTTGATAGTGCATAACACAACTTGTGCCCTAGAAACTTAGTACTTAGGTCAGACAGAACATATAGAAAAAGGAAAAAGTGATTTTAAAGAGAGGTTCATAGGAAACAAAACTATTGAGAAGTGGAAATTAATGATTTTTAATGTTTTTTTATCACTGGAAGCTCAATTTGTGCCATCTTACATATTTTACATGTTCATTCTTCATTCTTAAGTATTTGTATTAAAATGGACATGGTTAAAATATGTTGAGGTTTGTTTTAACTTTATTAGATAGGACCAGAACAGTGTCTAATTTGGGATTCATTTTGTTCTATGAGCTCAGTAACTTTCTTGGTTACAAAGTAGAATTGACTTGGCTGAGATCTTTCATGAATGCATTTCATGAGGCTTATATTCCATGGCAATAATAGTAAGTTTTGAACTAATGCTCTTTAGGTTAAGAATTGATGACAAACTGTTTGCACTACTTAGATATGGGGTAGGTATGATTTAGAATCATCTTAAAGACAATATTTTTCTTTCTTTCTTTTTTCAATACAGTAATTACAAATAATCTACATAATACCTTATTTATTATGAGATTTTCTTAGTGACTTTTGAGGGAAATCATTATTTGTAGGCCTGTGAGTTTCAGAGATTATTTTACTTAATCCTTTCTTGCAGTTTTTTCCCCTGTCTTTGGTAAATGTCTGAGGCATACATTAGCCAGTACTTAGCTGAGGACAACAGAAACTTATTCTCTGTCATCAACAAGCATTTATTTTGTATGGCCTTCAGTTCTTCACCCACTTTTCTCATCTTTGTCCTCTGCAAGTTTGGGCCAACTGTTGTTGTTCTTAAGTGCCATTGAGTCATAGGCGACTCATAGCGACCCTATGAACGAA
This sequence comes from Elephantulus edwardii, assembly GCF_000299155.1. Classification (NCBI taxonomy): domain Eukaryota; kingdom Metazoa; phylum Chordata; class Mammalia; order Macroscelidea; family Macroscelididae; genus Elephantulus; species Elephantulus edwardii. Next base: position 22,780,892 of record NW_006399769.1, read on the forward strand.
AGATCTGGACACCTATATAACTTTCATCCTTTCTCCAGGTTCATAGGGTTTCCGGAGGCAAGTTATTTCAGAAGTGGAAGCCAACTTAGCCATCTAAATTCTCTATCTTCTCAACACATAAGCTTCTGGACTTTGTTATAGCTGTATTAAATTCCTTTATGGTTTAGAAACTGCCCAGACAGTAAAATCAAGCTATTATATAATTTATCTGGTTTGGTTTTCTTGTCTCAAGGACTATTGTCATGTATTAAAACTATTGTTGTACATATTTTTAAAAAGTTGTTTAAGCTGGGAAGATATATGAGGACTTACTGTTCCATACTGCTTAGAAATTTTTCTGTGTTTCTTCTTCACAGGTAAGGATAATAATTAAGAGTTAAAACTCACTTACAATACATAACTTTCATTAAATCTTATTTGTAGTATTTACTACAAATAAGGTAATAGGCAACACTTGGTCTAGCATGTTGTTGTTATGTGCTATAGAGTAATTTGTGACTCATAGCGACCTATCTATATACAACAGGCCTAAACTCTGCTCTGTCCTGTGCCAATTGTACTGTCTCTGACACTCCTATCCCAATTACCCCAGTCACTGAATCAATCCCCTCCTGCCCTGTCCCTCCACCCTCCCAAGCATGATGTCCCTCTCCAAAGGCCAGTCCCTCCTTACAACACGTTCAACGTATGTTAGACAGAGCCTCAGAATCCTTGCCTCCAAGGAGCCACCCAGTTTAACCCTTTCCAGGATGAATATGTTTGTTTTCCTAGCAGTCCATGGTACCCTCAATACTCTTCTCCAGCACCACAACTCAAAGGCATCAATTCTCCTTCTATGTGCCCTAGTCCTTGTCCAACTCTCTGATGCACATGGCCTGTATCAGATGCATCTTAGACTCCAGAGAGATACCATTTCTCTTCAGTACTTTGGAGAGGTCCCTAACAGCAGACTTTCCCATGGCAATCTTTTAATTTCCTGGCTACTGGTGTCAAGAGTGTTGACTGGAGCCAAGCTATGAACAATCTTAATCTCTTCACCATCCATCCTGATGCTGCCAATTGATCCAGTGGTGAGAATCTTTGTCTTCTTGACATTGAGCCTCAATCCATATTGGAGGCTGCAGTCCTTGACCCTCTGTAGCAAGTGCTTCAGGTCCTCCTCAGTTTCAGCAAGTAAGGTTCTGTCATCTGCATAACGCAGATTGTTGATAGATCTTCCACCAATCTTGACCCCACATTTCTCCTCATAAAGCCCAGCCTCCTGGATAATCTGTGCTGCATACAAGTTGAAAAGCTTTCTAGACAGGACACATCCCTGGCGTACTCCCTTCCCAATTTTGAACCATGCAGTGGTCCCTTGCTCTGTTCTGACAACTGCCTCCTGGTCCAAGTATAAGTTTCGCATTAGCATGATCAAGTGTTCTGGGATTCTCATTCTTCTCAGAGTCAGCCACAGTTTGTTATGATCCACACAGTCAAATGCCTTTGCATAGTCAATGAAACACAGATAGACATTCCTCTGGTACTCCCTGCTTTCAGCTAAGATCCATCTAACATCAGCTACAATATACCTAGTACCACAACACCTTCTAAACCCAGACTAGACTTCTGGCAGTTCTCTGCTGGTCGTTATTGGATAATTTTCAGTAGAAACTTGTTTGCATGGAAAATCAATCATATTGTTCTAAAGTTTCCACACTCTGTTGGGTCACTTTTCTTTGAGATGGGAACAAATATGGATCTCTCCCAGTCAGTTGGCCAAGTGGTTGTTTTCCAGATTTCTTGGCACAACTTGGTAAGCACATCCAGGGCAGCATCTGTTATCTTAAATATGTCAATTGGTATACTATCTATTCCTGGGGACTTATTTTTTGCCATTTACTTTAAAGCAGCCTGAACTTCTTCCTTCATCAGGGTCTAGAATATAACCCTAATTTCTTCAGTGCGATTGAGATGGAGACAACTCACTTATCTTCAACAGGTTTTCAGAGGCTATTTGCAAGAGGTTATTTTTGATGGCACTCCTTGATGAAAATAAGCATGGAAGCAGGAGTGGCATCCACTTCTGAAATAGCTTATCTCTGGAAACCCTATAAACTTGGAGAAATGATTGAAATTATACAAGTGTTCAGGTCTTTCATTCATAGTGTTGCTATGAGTCATCTATGACTTGATGGCACTTAAGAACAACAACAGCATAGAGAGAGAGAGAGATCAGTTGGCCTAGAGGACAGAAAGTGATGTTACCAAGCCAAAGGTGGGTGATTCTAATCTGCATTCCTGAGGCCTGGTTTTAATAGTTTTTGGTCAAGCATTCTTCTAAGTGACATAGCACTGGTCTGTCTCTTTGCTATACAGAGGTAACTCGTGGTTGCTGTGATGCTAAACACTGTGACACTGATGTGTCAAATGTGATCATGATTACTCATCTCTCTCATACTTTGGACATGTTGCCAGAAGGGACTAGTCCTTGAAGAAAGATACTGTACTTGGAAATATGAAAAGACAGCACAGGATTAGGAAGACCTTGGAGAGGAATTGACACTGTAACTGAGATAATGAAAGTAGTGTGTCAGAGACAGTAAACCTGGCTCAGGACAGGGCAAGGTTCAGAGCTATTGTGCATAGCGTAGTTATGAGTAACAAGTGACTCAATGGTACATAATAATAACAATTTATTAATAACTTATGTATATATTCTGGATAATGAGGTCAGATGCAAAATACACTGTGACTTCCTGGAAAGATTTTTTTCCCCCTCAAAACAGAAGGATATATGGAAATATTCTTGTCTTCATCTTGTTTAAATGTGGCCATGCCTCTTGTGGATTGTATAACCATTATCCTGTGACAAAGAGAGAGGAATAATGCCATGCTTAAGGTTTCTGAAAGTAAGGATAAAAGCATATTGTGTCATTAATTATCCTTAATGAGCTATTGAAACAAACTCTGGAATTGTTACTTGCCTCTAAAAATACTAGCTTAATTTAAATAAATTACCTCATTCTTAAATAATTTGTGGTTTTCTATCTTGTTATTTTCAGTGAAAGGCTTCTTAATAGATATATCATCATAAATATGCAGCCAAGAGGAACAGTTATACTTTTCTCTTTGACTTGTTTATTCAAGAAAATTCTGACTCTTTAGTGGATTAAGACTCCTACTCAGGGACAATAGAGAGCAAATTCAGTGAAACAATAATATCCCAATACTTTGTCTTCCATGGATAGAAAATTATTTGGACATCTCAAAGTTTCCATTTGTCTTTTCAAATTAAAATAAATAGTATGCTGTAAAAGAACTTGAATGAGAGATTTTATATCTATCTTTGTTCTTGATTTAGTAATAATTTATCCCAATAATTAATAGTCCTATACTTTAATTTTCTCAGCTAATAAAATCAATAGATTTTATTATGGAATGTAAATTCTAAGGGTATGTTAGAGGTAAAATCTGTATACCTGGAAATTTTACTTGTTAACTTAGATTCTAATGAATGATTGATGTTACCAACAATATTGGTTTTTTTAGAATTAAGCTAATTTGTTAAGATATCCCAATTTCATAAAATAATATATATGAATGAATATATGAAACCTTTAATGAAGGAATGTGTGAAATACAATGTACATGGTTAAACACAATGTATATGAATCTTGTGTGCAAATATTTTTTTAAAAGATAGCCAATTTGGAAAAAATAATTATTCATTTCTTACTTGACAAATGCAATTTTTTTTCTCCCATGACACTCTATGGAGACTATTTTTATTGTCAGTTGCTATCAAGTGGATTTCTGTCTCTTTACAAAAATCTAAGTGCAAAGTAGGACTACTCCAAGTAGCTTTCAAAACTCCAAGTTGCTTTTCACAACCAGATATCCGTTGCCGATCTTCCATTTTGCTTCTGGACAGATTAGGTTTGCAAAACTTGCAGGTAGTAGTCGTTGTCATTTTTAAGTGCTATTGAGTCAACTACAACTAATAATAACCCTGTGAGCAACAGATCTGCACCTGTCTTATCATGCACCATCCTCACAATCTCGGATATGTTCTGTCATTGTTAAAGTCACTATGTCAACTTATCTTGTTAAAGATCTTTCCCTTTTCCCCTGAATGTCTCACATTGCACAATAGAATGACTTTTCCCAAGAATGGTTCTCCACTTCAGAATGTGAGACAAGTTTCACCTCGCTTGCTGCTGTGGAGCTCACTGGTTACAATTCTTCTAAAATAGTTTTGTTTGCTCTTTTGACTACCCATAGGGTATTCATTACTTTTTTCCAACACCACAATTAAAAAGACATCAATTTTCTGTCTTCAATATTCATTGTGCAACTTTTAAATTCAGAAAAGGCATGGAAAATGTCCTGGCTTACACCTTAGTCTTTAAGCTGAGGCCATTGTTCTTTAGCACTTTTTTAAAGTCTTAAAGAACCTAATGCAACATGTTTTTTGATAGCTTGCCTGCTGTTACCATTTTAACATTGTAAATACATGTAAAATGAAATCACTGACAACTTCAATCTTCTCTATCATGATGTTGTTTGTTGGACAAGTGTGATGGATTTTACAATTTGTCACCATAAGTCAGAGTCAACTCAATGCACCACCGCAACAATATTTTTTATCATTAATATATGTTGTGTTTCATGCATGTGCATTGTGTTCCATACAGTACTTTATTTACACCATATTTCAATATTTTATATTGTTGGGTTTTTCCCCCTCCCTTAAAATCATTCCACAACTACTGTCAAGAAAAGAATATTACAGATTTTTGTTTTTCTGATGTTGAGATGTAATCTATAGGCTGTAGTCTTTTATTTTCAATAATAAGTACTTCAAATCTTATTTACTTTCTGAAAACAATGTTGTGTCATCTGCATAATGCAGGTTGTGGATGAATGCTCCTCCAAATGTGATGTCACGTTCTTCTTATCATCCAGCTTCTCAAGTGATTTGCTCAATATATAAAATGGTTAGAGCAAAAGGAGACAGCACTGTGAAGATCTTTCCTAATTTTAAACCATTCCGTGTTCCATAGTTGTTAGGACAACTGTATCTTGGTCTATGGACAGGATTCACATAGCACAAGAGTTTTGAGTTTGCTCTTCTTCTCAATCATTCATTCTTCAGTTTAATTTCTTCTACCCAATCTATCTTTTCAAACTATCATTCTGTGTTCATCATTTCCATGTTTTCCAATTTTTGTATTCCAGTCAATGATTATTATTAGTACTTCTTGCTATAAATGTAGTCAATTTTGGACTACATAAGTTGGCAGAAATCAATTCCTACATCCTGGGTTTATTTATTAGTATGCATATTTGGATCCCAGTGATATTATATTAACAGGTCTTCCTTGTAAGTATATATGTAGTATCCTGGTGCTTACAATATTGTAATTCATGAAAGATAGTTAAGTAGTCTCTTTAACTTTGAACACAATACCATTCTCTTCTCTTGAATTTTTTCATTCCCATAATAGTAAAACATATAATTGTCTAATTCAAGGTGGCCAATGTTAGTCCATGTTAGCTTGTTAATGCCAAGTACACCAATCTTTATTCACTCCAGTTTAAATTAAGCTTAAGCAAGTGGAAGAGATATGTAAGGGAAAGAGATAGACAGAAAATTTCAAAAAGCAGTTCAAAACGCAGTATCTTAACAAAGTGTGGAAATACCTGGTGTTATAGAATAAAAAGGGAAGAACTCACTAAGCATTTCTTGAACTAATAGAACTAAAAAAAAAATCAAGCTTTCTATTTTAACACCAAAGGATGTTATGAGCAAAATCTTAAATGATCCAGAAAGAATAAAAAGAAGATGGAAGAAATACACAACTTGATTATACCAAAAAGAATTGCTCAACATTACAATATTTCTATCAAGTCTGTATGCTGCACAAACAATTCCAAAACAGGACTCAATGAAGAAAAATGTAGGATAAGAATTGGTGGAAGACTCACCAACAACCTATGTTATGCATATGACACAACATTGCTGAAAGTGAGGAGAATATGAAATGCTTGCAGAAGATCAAGGATTACCACCTTTGGTATGAGTTACATCTTAACATCAACAAAACAAAGATCCTCACTGCAGGAACAACAGTCAACATTATGATAGAGGGAGAAAGGATTGAAACTGTCAATTATTTCATCTTCCTTGGATTAACTATCAACAACCTTTGTACCAGCAGCAAAGAAATCAGATGTATTTTATTGGGCAACTGTTCCGTCAAGGACCACTCCAAAATGCTGAATATCAATTAGATATAAATGGAAGGATACCAGCTTGAAGACTTATTTGAGGCCATGATTTTCTCAACTGCCTGCTACACATCAGAAAATAGGACAATGAATAAAGATGACAGAATTGATGATTTTGAGTTGTGGTGTTGAACAAGAGTACTGAATATTCTATGCACTGTCAAAAGAACAAAGAGACATTGTCTGAGAGAAGGTGCATTCAGAGTGCTTCTTGGAGGAAAAGATGGGAAAGGTTTGTCTTTAATACTTTGAAGTTGTGGCTAGGTGGGTCTATTCCTTGTGGTGAGATATCACGATTGGAAAGATGGAGGGTCAGTTAAGAAGTGAAAGTAAAGTACATTTGTAGAAAACTGCCAAACGTTCAACATGGGTTTAGAAGAGGCCATTGAATAGGTGAGATGTATCTTTGTAGAAACTCGAGACTGCCAGAAAAATGTCTGTCTTTGTCTTATTGACTATTCAAAGATATTTGAGTGTGGTAATGACAACACATTCTGATTAACATTGAGAAGAATTGGTATCCTGTAGCATTTATTCATGCTCATATGAAACCTATACCTAGACCGAGCAGCTGAACAGAGCAGGGTAAGACTACATAGTTAAAAATCAAGAAAGATGTGTGTCATTTATATCTTTTTTCCATATGTACTTGATCTGTATATGGAACAAATAATTTCAGAAGCTGGATTCTTTGAAGAAATAAATGCCATCGTGATAGAAGGAATACCCATCAATCATATGCATTATGGATATGCCACAGCTTGCTTGCTGAATGTGAGGAGGACTTGAAACACTTACTGCAGATCAAACACTAAAAACTTCAATATTGGTTATATCTCCACATAAAAAAAAACAAAACAAAAATCTCATAATTGGGCTTATAAGCAACATAATGATGGAGGGACAATAGTTTGGAATTGTCAATGGTGTGATTAACAATCAACATCCTTGGCATCAAGTCTGCTGTCAATGATCTCTCCAAAATACCGAGGAGAAATTATGTCAGTTGAGGACTAAGATGTGCCTTATTTAAGCAATGGTGTTTTTAATCACTTGCTATTCATCTGAGAGAAGACAATGAACCAGAATTATATAAGAATTGATGCCTTTGGGTTATGGTGTTGGAGACTACTGAATACAGATTCATAAAAGATCATATATATCCTGGAAAAAGTTGAAGATAGAGTACTCCTTAGAGATAAGGATAGCAAAGTTTCATCTCAAACACTTTGGGCAGGTTGCTAAAGTGGGTGTTCTCTGGAAAGGGAAATCACAGTAGGAAAGTTAGAAGGTCAGCAAAAGAAAAAAAAAAGAAGGTCAGCAAAAAAGAGGAAGACCTTTAATGAGATGAATTGACTGAGTGACCAAATCCATGGGCTCAAGTATACCAGAGACAATAAGGAAAATGTAGGCTAGTACATGGTTCAAATCTGTTGTTCCTTGGGTCATTATGAGATATACTCTCCTCAACCACACATAGCAACAACAACATTCTTCTAAAAGCTATACATGTTTTGTTTTTATCTGCATTCAATTGCTTTTGCATGTTTAGTACAACACAAGTAAACACCTTCTTATATTCTTTTACCTGAATGATGGGAAACAGTGCTTATCTGCTTTTTTGGGCTAAATTCTTCTCTGTCCAATATTCCTTTAGATTTGAGAAACCAAATTAATACAGACTAGGGAGAAAGATTTACCATCCCCTACTGAAATAATAGGCCTCAGAAAACCCTATGTACAATAAAGCACACACAGGTTAAACCAGCAGATATTATGTCAGAGGCAGAAGCTTCTTACTGGGAATAACAAAGGAGGAGGAACAATTGCAAATAGAAACTACTAATTGGAATATGGCTTGTGAGAAGTAAGAATGTAGGAAAGTTGGAGATTGTAAAGGAAGAAATGGAACACATAAATATTATCATTCTTGGCATTTAATACATGATATGACTTGGCATGGGACATTTTGAATCAGATATTCATGTGATCTACTATACAAGAGATGAAAAGATGGGAAAAAAATGGAGTTGCTTTCATGGTTAAAAAGACTATTTCTAGATCCAACTTGAAATACAACGTTGTGAGGATACTCCATGCACATACAAGGAAGACTTGTTAATACTACTACCATTCAAATATGTGGGCCAAAAACCAGGGCCAAAGAGGAGGAAATAGAAGACGTCTACCAGCTTGCACAGCTGGAAATTGAACATGTGACCAAGATTCTTTGTTAGTAATTGGTGATTTAAAAGCAAATGCTGGGAACAGGGAAGTATTGACTTGGCAACATAAATGAGGCTAGAGATAGAATTATAGAATCATGTACAATCAATGGACTATCCACAGCAAACACCTTTTATAGGAAACAGAAATGGCAACTATACACATGGTCTTCACCTGATGGTCTACACAGGAATCAGCTTGACTAGAATGTCAAGAATCTTAAGTAAAGGAAAGAAATGGAAGACAAAACAAAGTATTATAATGAAATGTGCAAGGAGCTGGAGTTGGAAAATCAAAAGGGATGAACTCGCTTAGCATTTTTTAAGTTTAAGGAACTGAAGAACAAATTTAAGCCTCAAATTGCAATACTTGAGGATGCAGAAGGCAGAATGTTGAATGAGCCAGGAGATGTCAAAGGAAGATGCAAAGAGTACACAGATTCACTATACTAGGAATTATTTGCTGACACAGAATAATTTCATAAAACAACATATGATCAAGAGCCTATGGTGATGAAGGAAAAAGTTCAAGCGCCTCTGAAGGAATTGGCAAAAATCAAGTCCCCAAGAATTGATGATAATTGAGATATTTCAGTAAACAGATGGTGCTCTTGACACACTCACTAGGATATTCCAAGAAATCTGAAAGACAACTGCCTGTCCAACTGACTGAAAGAGATCTCTATTTATTCCCATTTTAAAAAAAAGTGAGTGAACAGAGTGTAGAAATTCACATGGAAGCAAGATTCTGCTGCAGATTATCCAGAAACAACTGGAACAGTACATCAGCATCTGAATCCTGGCTGAAAGCAAAGAGTGCGAGAAGAGTATATACCTCTGTTTCACTGACTGTGCAAAGACATTTTATTGTGTGAATCAATAACTTTGAGAAGAATAGGAATCCCAGAACACTTAATTGTGCTCATGTGAAGCCTATACTTGGACAAGGAATTGGTAGTCAGAACAGAGCAGAGAAATACTGCATGGTTCAGGATCAGGAAAGATGTGCATCAGGGATGCATCCTATCTCCATAATTTAATCTATATGCAGAACATATAATTCAGGAAGCTGAACATTATGAGGAGGAATATTTTATCAGAACTGGAGGACAACATATCAACAAACTGCATTATACAGATGACAACAACCTTGCTTCCTGAAACCGAAGAAGACATGAGTATTTGCTGCAGAAGCTCTGTAGTCTTCAAAGACTACAGATTTCAATATGGATTGAAGCTCAACTTGAAGGAAACCTCACCACTGGGCCTACTGGTAGCTTCATAATGGGTCGAGAAGAGATTAAGATTGTTGATAACTTCAGCTTGTTTGGTTCCACAATCAACAATCTTGGTACCAACAGTAAATAAATCAAAAGAAGAACTGCATTGGCAAAATCTTCTGTCAGGGACCTCTCTAGAGTACTAAAGAGCACCAGTGTTAGTTAGTCTGGAGATTAATGTTAGCTAGGTCCAGGCAATGATCTTCACAATTCTTTTCTATGCATTGTAAAGGAGGCCTATAACTAAGGATGCTGGAAGGAATGATACATTTGAATTGTGGTGCTGGAGAAGAGTGTTGAACATAGCATGGACTGCCAGGAGAACAAACAGGTCTGTCCTGGAGACAGTGAAAATAGTCTGTTCCCTGGAGACAAGAATTTTGAGGCTCCATCTTATGTACTTTCAGCATGTCCCCAAGAAGGACCAGTTCTTGGAGAAAGACCTCATGTTTGGAAGGGTGAAGGGACAGTGGAGGATAGGAAGACCAAGGGTGAAATAGATTGACTCCGTGACTGAATCAATAGAGTTAGATCTTTTGTAGATAATTAGAGTGTTTTAGGATAGGACAGGTTTCAGAACTAATGTACATAGTGTCATTATGAGTTGTAGGCAATCTGATGGCACATAACAACGGCAGAATAACAAAAATACCTTTATAAGGGAAACTACAAATCATTATTGCAATAAACAATGAATGAATGGAAATTCAATTCTGTATAAACTTTCATTAATATATCAATTTAAAAAAAATAAAATGAAACCCAAATAAATGGAAAGGTATTCCCTGTTCATGGATAGAAGAATCACCATAATGAAAATGATAATTCTATCAAAATAAATCTACAGGTTAAACACAATCCCAATACACATACCAAATTCATATTTCAAAAAAGATACAAAAAAACAATTGACAAGTTTATTTGGAAAGAAGAAAGACCTCAAATAAGCAACGCTCTTTTCTAAAAATAAAAATTAAATAGAATGCAAACATTCCCTTATGTCAAAATACAGCAATAGCAACCAAGCAGCATGGTATTTGGTCCAATAACAGAGATATAGGCCAGAGGAATAGAACAAGAACATATTCAACAAATGTTGAAACTGAGCATCTATCTACAAAAAACCAAAGTAGAATCCACATCTCAAATATAGCCAAAAATCAATTCAAGGTGCATTATAGACCTTTAGATAAAGCTCAAGACAAAAAGGATAATAAGAAGCAAAATGAGACTAAACTTAAAATTTATAGCCTATGGAACAAATAGGCTTCCAAATATACACAGAAATGCACAACCAGGAAAGGATAAAATAAATTAATGGGACCTTCTAAAAATTAAGTTCCTGTGTTCAATCAAAACCTTTTTACAATAGAGTGAAAAGAAAGCCACAGACTGAGGAAGCAACAACAACAACAACATTTGCCAATTACATCTCAGACAAGGGTCTCATTACAAAATTAATAGGATATCACCAGGCTTCACAAGAAAAGATTGGTGACTCAATAGCAAAATATACAGAAAAAACTTTTCACAAAGGAAGAAATTGGGGCTGCCAATAGGCACATGAAGAAATCCTCAAAATTAATAGCAAAAAGAGAGATGCAATTCAAAACTACTATGAGATACCATCTCTCTCCTGTAGAAGTAGCAAAATTTAACAAGCAAAAAATGTTGAGGAGGATGTAAAAAGATAAAGGGAACAGCAAACAATAAAAGTCGGGGAGGTTGTGGAGAGATTGGAACTTTCATGTACTGTTGGTGGGATTGTAAAATAATACAGCCACTCTGGAGGGTAGTTTGACATTTCTCAAAAAGCTGAAAATAGAAATCCCATATGACCTAGACATCTCATTGCTTAGGACTATACCTAAAGGAAAATAGAACAGAGATACAAATGAAGATATATACACTTAAGATTATAGAAGTATTATTTACAATAGCAAGAAAATGGAAATAGCCCAAAGGATCATCAGCAAATGAATGGAATGAGAAACTGGTGCACTCATAAAAAGGAATACTGTGCAACACTAAGGAACAAAGATTTTGTAAAATGCTATATGATATGGGAGACTCTAGAGAGAATTATGCTGAGTAAACTAACAGTCCCATCAAGAAATATATTGCATAATGTCTTATGCAGTTTTTGCATAGCAAACATAGATGGATAATCAGTAAAACATGTATCAATACCCAAAAGAGGAAAGGCAAAGCAGAAGGGAGTAGAAAAGCGGAAGGATGACAATCACTAAAAACAGTAAGGATTCCATTTTTTATTTTCTTTTTTCCCCCTAAGTATTTAGTCTTTTTATTATACTAGTCTATTTAAAAAATTCAAATACATTGTTCTCCAGAACAGATTCTTCCAATTTCCCTCAACACCCCCCTACCCATCAAATTGTACACTCCATGATTAATTCCGCCATCGCCCTGCGAATTCTCTTCCCTCTACTTCCATCCCACCCCACCCCATCCTTACTTTTTAATAACATGTTTTGTTGATTCCTTTGTGGGGTTTGTTGATTCATTTATGGGGTTTCTTAAATATTATTAATTGCAATAAAAATTTACCCAGGCTTTGGGTTCCCATTCATTCATTGTTGCACTTTTCTCCATACTCACTCCTCCCCTCACAGTTCACTCTTCTCTATGTAAAGTAAAAGAAAAAATTTTTCATTGTTATGCAATCCGTCCCCCACAAATCCACTCCACTATTCAGTCTTCATCCTGGACTTCTGTCATGACAATAATACGTAATCATATATCCCTTTTAAACCATTCTGTCCCTCATCAGTTTCAATGCATTATTTATTCCCTCTTTTTTTAAGTTCTCCCAAACCCCAATATCAGTCCCGTTTTACAACAGTGACACTAGAGAGTATTTGTCCTTTTGTTTTACAAGTGAATTTTATCAAACATTCAGAGAATAAATTTCACCAATTTGAATAAACTATTTCAGAAAATAGAAAAAGATTAATTCTCCCAGACTCGTTCTATGAAGCAAACAGATCTTTGACACCAAACCCAGGTAAAGACACCACCAAAATAGAAACCTATAGCCAATATCTCTCTTGAACGAAGATTCGGAATCCTGGATTACATTTTCTTCCTTTTTAAACACTTTTAAATTAATTTTAATGAAAGTTCACTGAGACTTAGGGTTTCCATTCATTCATTGTTGCACTTTTCTCCCTGCCTACCCCCTAACTCCAATTCACTCTTCTCCTTGAATAGTGAAACTCTTTCACTGTTACGCAATCCTTCCCCCCAAGTCCACTCCACTGGACTTCATTCTGGACTCCTGTCATGACAATAATATGCAATGATACATTCTCTCCCTCATCAGTTTCAATGCAGTATACATCACTCATCCCCTCCTTCTCTGTCTTCCCTTAACCTTGATGTCAGTCCCGTTTTCCAGCAGTGACTCTATATAATATTTGTCTTTTTGTGACTGAGATATTTCACTCAGCATTATGTCCTCCAAGGTCATCCATTTTGAATAAAATTTCATGAGTGTCTTGTGTGTCAATGCTACATAGTATTCTATTGTGTAAATATACCACGGCTACTCTATCCATCGTTTGTTGATGGTTGATGGGCACTTGGGTTGTTACCAGCTCTTTGCTATTGCAAACAAAGCAGCAATAAACATGGGTATCCATATATCTGTTTGAGTGGAGGTTATGGTTTCTTTAGGGTATATTCCCAGTACTTGAATTGCTGGGTCAAATGGTATTTCTATTTCCAACTTTTTGAGAAAGCGCCATACTGCCTTCCGAAGTGTTGCACCATTTTACACTCCCACTAACAGTGAATGATGGTGATGAGGGTTGCAGTCTCTCCACAACCTCACTAGCATTTGATATTTGCTGTTCTATTAAATTTTGCTATTCTTCCTTGGGTGAGAAGATATCTCATAGTTGTTTTAATTTGTATCTCTTTTAGAGGTAGGGATTTTGAACACTTCTTCATGTGCTTGTTGGCCACCTGAATGTCTTCTGTGATAAAGTGTCTGTTAATATCTTGTGTCCATTTTTCAATTGGATTTTTTTACCTTTATCTTGTTGTGGTGTTCAAGTATTTTATAAATTCTAGATATAAGTCCCTTTTCTGACATGTCATTATCAAATATTTTTTTCCCAATCGGTGGCTTCCTTTTTACCTTGTTGGAGAAGTTTTTGGATGTGCATAAGGATTTGATTCTTAGAAGGTCCCATTTATCTATTTTGTCCTCTCCTGGTTGTAGATATGATTCCAGTTTCTTTTAATGGTTCCTATATCATTCAAGAGTTCCCCCATAAAACCCTTCAGTATTGCATCATGATGTTTACAATTACTTTTCAGTTCTTTTAGTTTAGTCAATATTAAGTGTATTTTTTTTCCACTTGGTTTTCTAACTCTAGATCTTTGCACATGTCATGGTAATATTTTGTTTTATAGTCTTCTGCTGTCTTTTGAAATTTTCTGTTGATATATCTTACACATTTCTTCTCTATGTTTTGGCCTCTCTATATTTTAAGATAAATTCTTGAGTGTCTTCTGATTCTCAATCTGGTCATTGTTTCTCTCTTACCTTTTGTTTTCTTCATGGGTGATGTCCTTGATGGCATCTCAAAAGTCACCCAGTCTTCTGCCACTAATATTCAATGAATTAAATCTATTGGGGGCGATGATTTTTAAATCCATCTGAAATAAACTCAAAGTCATATTTTGATTATTGTGAATGTGTTTTTATTTTCTTCAGCTTTGATTTGAACTTACTTTTGAGAAATTGATGGTCGATTTCATAGTCAGCTTTTGGCCTTGCTTTTAAAGCTAGTATTGAGCTTCTTCGTCAACTCTTTCAACAAATGCAATTCAAATATTCTTGTGTAGTCCATAAAACAAGATGCAAGTGTGTTCTTTCTATGCCTGTTTTTAAAAAAGTTGTTTGAAAAGAAAAAAATCATTGATTATATAAAAGATAGTAGTATGTGCTTAACTATTTATACCACCTGGAACAACTGCCGATATATCCTTGTGTGACGACAATGATTAGGTCAGAACATTTGTCTCCCATAAACCTAAAATGTGTGGATAAGATGAAGAGAAGGCTGATAATCAAAGTATGACTCATCCAGCAAATACTTAGCATAAACTATATTGCATAACAATTATTTCATATTTATTAAACTAATAACATTATGCCACTATTGAGATAGTTAACAGTTTTAGTTTACTTGGCTCCACAAACAACACTCTTGGTAACAGCAGCCAGGAAATCAAGAGACTAAATGCATTGGGAAAGTCAGTTGTGAGGGACCTCTCAAGAGTACTGAAGAGCAACGGTGTCACACTGAAGACTAATGTGCACCTGATCCAAGCTATATCTTCGCAATTACGTGCTATGTATCAGAGAGTTGGACAGTGAATACGATGATAGAAAGAGAATTGATGCTTTTGAACTGTGGTGCTGGAGGAGAGTGTTGAATATACTATGGACTTCTAGGAGAACAAAGAGCTTTGTCCTGGAGAAGGTGAAGCCGGAATGCTCCTTGTCAAGGATTCTGAAGCTTCGTCTGACATACTTTGGGCATGTTGCAAGGAAGGACTGACTGGTCCTTGGAGAGGGACATCATGTTTGGCAGAGTGGAGGGGCAGTGAAGGAGAAGAAAACCTTTGATGAGGTGGACCGATTCTGTGACTGGAGTGGTAGGAATGAGTGTGTTTGAGATGGCTAGTTTGGCACAGGATAGAACAGCGTTTAGATCTCTTGTACATAGGATTGCTATGAGTCGCAAGCACCTGGATGGCACATAACAACAACAACTATGCACAAGGCAAACTAGGTAACATGTCTATGTACAGATGGAGATTTATGAAAGTTTAATAGAGAAAGTAGATCAATACAAAAATTGCACTGATGGGGGTGAACACAAGGGAAAATAATATTATAGGCACAGATCTGTGATCAAAATCAAAAGGGTGCAGTGTCGAACTGTATTTGTATATAACAAAAAGACAGGGAATACCTATATTTTAAGGGAATATTCTGGTAAGATAAGGAATGTTACTCATAACCAATGTCCCACAGAAACTTTATTAGCGCCTGACTAGGAATTTGCAGAGTTTATCTAAAGGGTATTTGTTGACTCCTGAAGTCATATATTCTTGCATTTCAACACATTAACTGAGTGCGTATTTCGGTGAATATATATGTTATAGCACTAAAAGGGTATATAATTCAAAATGTTGCCTGTGGCCCCACAATGTTAACGTCACCTAGGTAGGAGCTTGTTGAACTTCATAATGTCAAGACTGCTTAAACAATAACTGTATTTTAAAAGAAAAAAAAATCCATGTAGTTTGTATGAATTTAAGAGGAAATGTAGGAAAAGTATATATAACTTTTTAGGACTTCTTGATCTGACATTGAATATAACATATATTTGCACACTGTTAGACTATAATATCAGTGCCTCCATGGCAAATAGATACAGAAAGTGTCATATAACCTAAAATAGATTTTGAAGTCATATAGACATTATGGTTGTTAGGTGACATTGAAGTAAGTGTGACTCATAGCAACCCCGTGAACAAAAGATCCAAACCCTCTTCTATCCTACACCATCTTCACACTTCTGCCACACAGAGCCCTTTGGAGCAGTCACCATGTCAGTCCACCTGGTTGAGGTCTTCCTCTCCTTTGCTGCCTCTCCCCCGTTTCCAGAATCATGTCCTTCTCTAAGGATTAGTCCCTCCTAGCAACATGCCCGAAGTATGTGAGTCAAAGCTTCACAATTCTTGTCTCCAAAAATCATTCTGGCTGCGTCCTCTTCAAGATATATCTGTTCAGTCCTCTTGGCCATCCATAGAATGTTCAATGTTCCTCTCAAACACCAGCATAAAAAAATCTATATCAGAATTTTCTTCCTTTGTTAAGTTGAAACATGATTTTTCTTGCACAGTTTGTTTCTTCATCTATTTTATTGTTCTCTTGCTCCATCAACTCGATTGCAAGGTTTTATTCCAAAGATCTTTTATGTTGGTTCAAACAACCAACATTTTGGTTAGCCACATTATTTAACATTTCACTACTAGGGCTCTTTCCTCCACTTTAAAAAAATTATATATTTTACAGTATTGTTGAGGAATTTTAAAGGATCGATAGAAATGCTTAGCATAATATACAGAGCAGAAAAAGTAAAAGTTAAATAACAATGATTAGGTCCAAATTTAAGAGTTCATTCTTGCTGATAAAGTTAGATAAATTTTCATGGTGAACATTTTATATGCATATTATAGGTAGAAGGAAAGAGATATTAAACATTACAGTCATGATTCTGAAACATGTGAGCTATATTTCTCACCCCAATAGATACTGCTTGAGAGTCAAGGACTGTATATCTTACAACATTCATCTTGCAATTTAGACTTGATCATCAATTTAGACTGATTGTTTTTCTGCAAATTCCATGATACAGCATAAACTGGATAGGGTGTTTGAATGCATTCTGAACTTCATTGTTTTGAAAGTGCCTTTAAAATGAAACTCTTCACAATAAGTAAGCTATCTCTTATAGCTTATTTAGTTCAGAATGAAAATTAAATCATTTGGTCTTAATACTGTTAAAAGAAGAGTGAAGCATTATAAAAATTGTGAAATTAAATCATTAGTATTCACAGTTGATGAATAAATATAAATCATGCATCTTAAAACTTGGTGCAATTTGACAACATAATTTTTATTGGTAAAATATAGACTTTCATAAATTATGCATTATTTAATTGAAGAAATTTCAACTGAATCAAATAATTTCATCAAACTGACTTTGATTATTAAAGAGTGTATGAAAGATAATATTTGCCTTCTCAGTATGCATTATCAGAAACAGAAATCTCTTTTACCAAGGCCTAAGAAAAATACAGTGTCTAAATGTTGCTGATGAGACAATAGCTAATATCAATCACTTAATTGTCCCATTGCAATTTTAATTAAATTTATAGTTAAAAGCACAGTAGTTAATGCTAATTGCTAGGTTAGCTGCTGTAGGCATGATTCTGACTTGTGTTTAATCCATGTGCAGAGCGCTGCAATTGGAGAATAAGAGGAGAACTTGCTTAGCATTTTCCAAGCTGAAAAAACTGCGAAATAAATTCAAACCTCAAATTGCGATATTTAGAGATGTTCTGGGTAAAATCTTGAATGATTCAGGAAACATTTTTAAAAAGATTGAGGGAACACTCAGAATCACTCTATCAAAAATAATTGGCCAACATGAAATATTTCAGGAAGTATCATCATCAACAACAATAACAGCAACAATATAGAGAGAGATCAGTTGGTCTAGTGGACAAAAAGTGATGCTACAAAGCCAAAAATGGGTGACTTTAATCCGTGGCCCTCAGGCCTGTTTTTAATTGTTTTTGGTCCAACATTCTTCTAGGTCAAATAGCCCTGGTCTGACCACTTGCTGTACAGAGGTAACTCGTGATTGCTGTGACGCTAAACACTGCGACACTGTTGTGTCAAATGCAATAAAAATGGTGAACAAAATGGTGAACAGTGTTTGGTGGAGCTCTCTGATTAAAATAAACTTGGAAGCAGGAGTGGGATCCACTTCAGAAATAGCTTGACTCCAGAAACCCTATGAACATGGGAAAAGGATGAAAGTTATACAAATGTTCAGGTTTTTCATGCATAGGGTCACTATGAGTAGCCTAAGACTCAACAGCACTTAAAAACAACAAGCATATGATCAAAAGTTAATGGTAATAAAGGAAGTAATTCTAGATTCACCAAAGACACCTAAAATGGCATCAGAGATTCTCCAGGAAACTATGAGATACCAACTGATATGATTCAATTAAAAGATGTAGTCATGGACATGCTCACCAGTTAATGCCAGAAAAGCTGCCTGGTCAACTGAGTGGCAGAGATTCAAATTTGTTTCCATTCTCCAGAAAGATGACCCCTAAAATGTGTAATTTATTGAGCAATATCATTAATTGCACATGCAAGCAAAACATTGCTTAAGATCATCCAAAAACAATGAGAACAGAGAACTACCAAAAGTTTCAGCTGGATTTAGGAGAGTCTATGGCACCAGGAATAGTTTCTGTGTGGAAACTACAGAACAATGTCATTGATTTCACATGCAAGCAAGATTCTACTGAAGATTATCCAAAAACGATTAGAACAGCACATCAGCAGAGAACTGTCGGAGGTCCAGGCTGGGTTTAGAAGGGGTCATGATACTAGGGATAGTGTTTCTGATGTTAGATGGATCTTGGCTGAAAGCAGAGAATACCAGAAGAATGTCTATCTGTGTTTCATTGATTATG
>NW_006399769.1:22800965-22807454 GCF_000299155.1 Elephantulus edwardii
GGTAATCGGGATGGGTGTGTCAGAGGCGGTGCGGTTGGCGCAGGATAGAACAAGGTTTAGGGCTGTTGTGCATAGGGTCGCTGTGAGTCGCAACGACTCGACGGCACATAACAACAACAACAACATGGCACCAGGAATATTTATGCTTATGTCAGAGGGATCTTGTCTGAAAGCAGAGAATACCAGCAGAATGGTTATTTTTCCTCTACAGGCTAAGCAAAAGCATTTGTCTATGTGTACCACAAAAAGCTATGACTAAAATTGAGAAGAATAGGAATTCCAGAATGCTTAATTGTGCTCATGTGAAACCTATAACTAGGCTATTGGAAAACCTGTAACTAGACCAAGAACATAATGTCTCAACAGATCAAGGGAACACCTTAAATTTAGAAAAATGTGGGTCAAGGGTGAATCATTACTCCATATCTATTTAATCCGTATGCTGAGCAAATAATTAGAGAAGCTAAATTTTATGAAGGAGAATGTGGTATCAGGATCAGAGGAAGTCTCAACAACCTGAATTATACAAATGATACAAACTTGTTTGCTGAAAGTGAGTCAGACTTAAAGTATTTGCTTCAGAAACCAAAGACCCAGCAATTTGGATTACCTCTCAATGTCAAGAAAACAAGATGTTGCCTGTGGACAGATAAGCAACAGCATGAGAGATGGAGAAAATATTTAAAATATTAATGATTTTCCCTACTTGGATCCCCAATGAACTCTCTTAGTACAAGTAGTCAGGAGATCAGGGCATTTAGTGCAATACACTTACTGCACTCGGGAATTCTGCAGTTAGAGATCTCTTCAGATTACTGAAGAACAATGATGTCATTTTGGAGATGACGGTATCCTCATTTGGGGCTTGGTCGTTTTAACCATTGGCTACACATATGAACTGTGGTCAGTGTATAAGGATGAAAGAGGAATCCTGGCTGAAAGTAGAGAATGCCAGAAGAATGTCTATTTGTGCTTTACTCATTATGCAAAGACACTTGATTTTGTGAATCATAGCAAGTTGTGGCTGACAGTGAAAATAATAGAAATCTCAGTGGTCTTAATTATGTTTATGCTATACCTACACCTGGACCAGGAGACTGTTGTGTGAACAGAGCAGAAAAATACCAAATGGTTGAAAATTAAGAAAAGAGTGCATCAGGAGTGTATTATTTTCCATACCTATTCAATGTATCTGCTGAGAAAATCATTCAAGAAGCTGGAGTCTGTGAAGAGAAATGTGGCATCAGGACTGGAGGGAGACTCATCAATAACATGTGCAATGCAGATGACACAGCTTTGCTTACTGAAAGTGAGAAGGACTTTAAGTACTCATTGCAGAATTAAAATAATGCAGCCTTCAGTATGGATTGCATTTCAAAGTCAAGAAAATAAAGATTCTTATCACTGGACCTAAAGGCAACATCATGATGGATGGAGAAGAGATTGAATCTATCAACAATTTCTTGTTAGCTGGATCCACAATTAATATCCTTGGTACCAGGTGTCAGGAAATAAAGAAACACATTGCATCAAGAGTCTCTGCAGTTAGGAAAATGCAAATTTTTGTGGAGTAGTGATGCCATTTTGAGGACCAAGGTGCATCTTATTCAGGCCGTGGTCTTTCTGATTACTTGCTAAGTAATAGGGAAGATAAAAGAAAAATTGATGCCTTTGAGCTGTGGTGTTGAAGAACAGCACAGAAGAGTCAATAGACCGCCAAAATAACAAATATGTCTTGAAAGGGATGCAGCCATAATCCTCTTTTAAGGTAATGATGAGGCTTCAATTTATACTTAGGGCATGTTGCTGGAGGGGTTATTCCTTGGAAAAGGGCATGGTCCTGGGAAGGGTGGAGAGTCAGCAAAGGAAAGGAAGACCCTCAAACAGGTGGATTGATAGGATGGCTGCTGCAATGTGCTCTAGAGTGTCAGGAAGTGTTAAAATGGCACAGGAGAGGGTGTAAAGATGGCACAGGAGAGGATGAGGTTCAGAGTCACTTTTCATAGGGTTGCTGTGAGTCGTTACTCAACTTGATGGCACTTAACAACAGTAATGGAAAACAGGATTTTTACCAAGGATAGATGTAAATATTGTTATTGTTCCAAAACTTTATATTCTCTTACAAAGCTCTTCTCATTTAAAATGTTGATGTTTTCAAATGGCAATTGGAAGTCACATACATAAATGCAAAAAAAACCCTCTCAATTTGATTCTTTACCACTAATAGTGAAATTTAAGTCTTTCTCATCAAACTTTTCAATATTTACATTCTAATTCTATCAGTATTCTGTTTGTCCTTTTTTGAATTTATTCTTTTGGGAACTTCTATACTAGGATATTAAGGACTTACTATCTTCTCATTTGTGACACGGTTGAGTTTATTGGTAGCCACTCTGTCAATCCAACTCCTTAAGGGTCTTTCTCTTTCACTGATTCTCTACCTTTGCAACTATGATATCCTTCTCCAAGGATTAGTATTCCTGGCAGGGCATCCAAAGTATGTGAGACAAAGCTTTGTCATCTTTGCCTCCAAGGAATACTTTAGCTGCATTTTTTCTAGAATATATCTGTTCTTTTAGCAGTCCATGGGATAGTTGATATCTTCTTCAATACCATAATGTAAAGACATCAATTCTTCTTCTATTATCCTTATTCAGTTATCAGTAGTACAGTAAGTGATAGAAAAGACTATGACCTGAATCTGGCACTCCTTCGTGCTCCTTGGTAAATTGGAGAGTTCTGTGACAGAGGATATTTCCAGTGAAATATGTCTCTTGACCTCAGGATTGCTAGTACCAAGGGTATTGATTGAGGATTCAAGTATGATAAAATTTTTGACAATTTCAATATTTTCTACACCTATCATGATGTTGCTTATCAGTCCATAGAGACTACAACCTATAAAAGTCTATAGGGCAATTCTATCCTGTCACACAGTGTCATTATGAGTTGAAACTAACTTGATGACACTAAATAGAAATCTTGATGGCACTAATAGAAATAATAGCCAAAATCATATAATTAATTTTTCCTACTAATATTTTTTTATCTTGTGGGAAAAATAAGTAATAATATATATTTTAAAAAATAAAATCATATTACTCAAAATATTTTTTAAAATTAGTATGCAGAATTCATATTTATAAATTTGTCAATTATTGACATGTTCAAAAGTGTATCTCCTTTGATAAAGACCACTTTTAATAATATCTGTGTAGTTTATCTTTCAATATGATTTTCTTAGCCATAGTTTGACTTTTGTGTGTAAGATTGGCAGGGATATGTTAATGGGGCATGTTACCTTATCCATAATAGGATTGGCTTTCTACCAGTTCACAAGGGGATTGACTAGTGTTACTAATCCACAAATAAGTTGGCTACTATCATCATTAAATTGAACAATCCAGTAGGAGGAGAATGGGACCTCCCTGATACCAGCGAAGAAAGTTCAGCCGTAAAGGCCCAACAGCCATAGCAACTAGAGCAGAGAAACAGACTTGACATGAGACAACACAGAGAATCAGAGTCCTGACATGAAAGGGGATTTTGGGACGGTTACATAATTTGAATCAGAGCTAAAAGGCTTTGCCCAAATTTGTTGGCCAATTGGGGGTGGGAGTCAACGATTCAGAGGGCTGAGTACTTTGTAACACTGATACTAAACCACGATACTTAAGGCCCAAGTGTTTGTGAGCACATTTCTCGAGGCTTTCAGTGTTTTCCTGGATTATAATATTTTGTCTTAAGTAACATGGTTCTCTGTAATTTGTGAGTGGCCGCATCAGATTTTAGATCCAGCAAAGCAGTAAGATTGGTGTTGAGATGAGTAGAAAGAGGAAGCCTGAGAGCCACATCTGACCTCATCGAAATCCGTTTTGTGTTATTGATGTTGTTGACTGGGATAGGTCCCCTTTGTGAAACTGGTAAAGGTCAGATATGGCTGTTCCCACATGGCCTATGCTCTTTTTATAGAATTTTTACTTATAAGATTGGTTCATGTCTCATTCAAAGTATTTTCCTTTTTTATGAATTATTGTTTGCCATTTCTGATATTAGATACCATTGATGCAATCACTGAATCAAGCCATCTCATTTAGTGTCTTCCCTTCTCTTAGTGACTCTTTTCCAAATTCCACATTTCTTTTCTTTTTAAAGTAATTACACGTTTTTACAATTATGAACCAATGTATGTGTCAGGAAGTTTTACCATTATTGCCTCTAAGGATCATACTTCTTGATTGTTTTCCATGACACATTTATTTATTCTTTTGGAATTGTTTAGCACTCTTTACCAACACTACAATTCAAAGACATGGATATTGATTATCTTCTCTGTTCTTCCTTATCCATTATCCAACTTTCACATGCATAAGAAGCATGGAAACAGCCCAGATGTTCAACCACACACACACAAACAAACAAAAAAAAGGATTGTGAAGTTGTGATACATTAATATAATGGAATACTATGCAGTATGCAGGAGCAATGATTTTATAAATTACTACCTAACTTGGGAGAGACTGGAGAGCATTACGCTGAGTGAACTAACTCAGTCTCACAAGGACAAATACTGTATAAAACCATATTGTAATATGAGTATGAGGATCCAAGGAGGGGAAGGAAGAAGCAGAGGATGAGGGCAGTGTTAATCATAGGGTTGCACAATTAGATGGGTGAAGGAAGTGAGAAGGATCTCATGTGAATAACGAATTCAAATTTGTAAATAAATCAGTATAAAATAAAATTAAAAATAATAGAAACAAAACAATAAAGATTCTGGGAATATGATATATTCTGAATAATGTTTGATGTTTGCTTGAGAGAACGTGTATTCCATTTTGTTTGACAGTGTATTCTAAAAATTCCATTCGTTTTAGTTTGTGTATTGTGTTGCTAATATCTTTTATTTTCTTTTAATCATCAGTCTGTTTTGTCATTAAAAGTAGAAAGGAAATGGAAAGAGCACATATGTATATCAACAAATGATTGGATTGGGAAACTGTGATACATTCACAAGATGGAATGCTATTCAGCACTCAGGAGCAACAATTTTCAAAAATAATCTTTAAAATGGGATAGTCTAAAAATCGTAATGCTTAGTAAACTCAGCTTCTAAAGGACAGATAAAGCATATGGCAACCACTGTAAAAGTAGGAAGATAACAAGTAAGATGTATTTAAATGACCATAGGGGAAAAGGTATGATGTAGGGAAGTTGAGGGTGGAGAGGGAAATAAATCAGGGTTTACAGATTTGGTGAATTAAGGGAAAGTATGGAGGAATTAGGAAATATCCAATGGGAATATGAAAAAAATAGAGTAGATAGTGAGTATATTTTCACAATAATGATTAATTTTACAAGACAAAATGTATGGAAACTTAAAAATTAAAGAAAGTAGAATATTGAAATCCCAACTGTTAGTGAACTATTCTTTCTTTAATTTTGCCACTTTATCTTCATAGTGTGGGACTCTGTTGTTAGTTGTCTGAAATATTTATTCCTGACAAATAAATTATTCATAACAATATCTTTTTTCATTTTTAATTATTAATCATTCATACATGCAACATCTTTTACAGGTTCTTTTGAAATTGATTCAGTTCTTCCACTTTTCTTGCCTTATTGTTTGAAATCTATATCTATATCTATATCTATATCTATATCTGTATCTGTATCTGTATCTATCTCTATATCTCTATCATCTATCTCTATCTCTCTCTCTCTATCTCATCATGCATATCATCATCTATATCATCATCTATATATGTTTATCTCTATCTCTATATCATCTATACCTATATCTATGTCTATATCATCTATATCTATCTATATCTATATCTATCTGTATCTTATATCTATATCTATCTATATCATCTATATAATTTATCTATTGCAATGCTCTTATTTTCAATATATTTGAACATTTAACTTTAACAGGTAACTGTTACAGGTATCACATAGTTGGCACATTTCTCTCATTCAGTGCAATAATAACAGATTTTTATTTAATCAAAATTTTATCCATATTTTATTGTTTATGTACAGGACACATTACCTTCCCTTCAGAGACAGTACAACTAAACTTAAGAGACACTGGTCACAGCATAAAAAATTGTCAGCAGTTGACATGTTTGGAATCACAGAAGCCAAGAATGCTTCAGATACAAGCTGTCAGATCAAGGGTTGGACAATGGAGATAAATAATGAATGGATTTGGTAGAAGTGAAGGGTTATTCTGGTGGAGGGTGAAGCTGGGAAATAAGTGGGTCAAGGCGCTGGGCCAAGGGCAGGGACAGCACTGTAACTAATGGTTAACTCCACAATGAGAGATTTCTCTTTCACTGCTCCACAAATTGCGTCTGTCAGATACTCCTCTAAATCTAAACATTAAGATTAAGAGAAACAATACCTTTCACAATAGCTAATCACAAGATTAAATACTTGGGAATAAATTTAACCAGAAGTACAAAGGACCTTTTCCAAGAAAAT
>NW_006399769.1:22809565-22816618 GCF_000299155.1 Elephantulus edwardii
TAAAATATAATTATAGAGAAAAAAAAAAGACAGACTAGGAAGAAGGATTGGCCATCCACTTCTGAAATAGCAGGCCTCTGAAAATTCTATGTACAACAGAACACATGTACATTAATGGAAAGGGAAACCTAGGTGGAACTTTCAAGTATGAAAATACAAAGGAAGAGGACCAGTTGTAAGCAGATATTAGAGACTGGAACATGGAATGTGAGACCATGAATGTAGGAAAATTAGAAATTATTAAGAAAGAAATGGAACACATAAATATTGACATACTAGGCATTAGAGAGATGAGGTGGACGGGCATGGGACATTTTGAGTCAGATGATCATGTGATATATTACTCTGGATATGAAAGGTGAGAAAAAATGGGGTTGCTTTCATAGTTAAAAAATAATTTCTACACCCATCTTGAAGTACAACATTGTGAGTGACAGGATTACATCCATATACTTACAAGGAAGTCCAGTGAATACCACTATCATTCAGATACACGCACCCACAACCAGAGCCAAAGAAGAAGAAATAGATGATTTCTACCAACTATTACAGCCGGAGATAGATCGAACATGCAATCAAGATGCAATGATAATGATGGATGATTGGAATACAAAAGTTGGAAACAGAGAAGAAGAATCAGTAGTTGGAAAACATGGACTTGGTGACGGAAATTAAGCTGGAGATAGAATGATTGAAATTTGTACAATCAATGACTTATTCATTGCAAATACGTTTTATAAGAAACATAAATGGAGGTTATACACATGGATTTCACCTGATGGTATGCATAGGAATCAGACTGATTACATCTGAGGAAAAAAACTGCTGGAGAAGCTCAATATCAGCTGTGAAAACTAGGCTGATTGTGGAACAGACCACCAACTACTCATATGCAAGTTCAAGCTGACGCTGAGGAAAATTAAACCGAATCCACAGGAGCCGAAATATGACTTTGAGTTCATCCCACCTGAATTTCAGAATCATCTTAGAAACAGGTTTGAGGTCTTGAAAACTAATGAGCAAAGATCAGATGAATTGTTGGGAGGATGTCAAATGCATCATTCAGGAAGAGGGCAAATGGTCATTACAAAGGCAGAAGAGGAAGAAAAGACCAAATGGATGTCAGAAGAAACTCTGAAGATTGCACTGGAGCATAGAATAGTCAAAGCACAAGGAAGAATTCAAGGTACTAAAGAGCTGAACAGAAGATTCCAAAAGGCAGCACGGGGTGACAAAGCAAAATATTACAATGAAATGTGCGAGGAGCTAGAGTCAGAAATTGAAAAGGGCCGAACTCGTTCAGCATTTCTTAAGCTCAAGGAACTGAAGAACAAATTTAAACCTCTAGTTGCTATAAACAACGATGCTTTAGACAGCATATTAAATGATCCAGGAAGTATTAAAAGAAGATGGATGGAATGTACTGAGTAATTGTATTGAAAGAAAATGGCAGATAAAGAAGAATTTAAAGCAATAACATTTGAGCAGGAGCCTTTGATGATGAAGGAAGAAGTTCAAGCTGCTTTGAAGAAAGTAGCACAAATTAAGGCCCCAGGAATAGAATGGTATACGCTGCCCTGGACGTACTCACCAAGTTATGCCAAGAAATCTAGAGAACAACCACTTGGCCAACTGACTGGAAGATATCTATATTTGTTCCCATTCCAAAGAAGGGTGACCCAACAGAGTGTGGAAACTACAGAAGAATATAATTGATTTCACATGTGAGCAAGATTCTACTGAAGATTACCCAAAAATGACTGGAACAGCACATCAGCAGAGAACTACCAGAAGTCCAGGCTGGGTTTAAAAGGGTCGTGGTACTAGGGATATTGTAGATGATGTTAGATGGATCTTGGATGAAAGCAGGGAATACCAGAAAAATGTCTATCTGTGTTTCATTGATTATGCAAAGGTATTTGACTATGTGGATCATAACAAACTGTGGCTGACTCTGAGAAGAGTGGGAATCCCAGAACATTTAATCTTGCTAATGTGAAAACTATACTTGGACCAAGATGCAGTTGTCAGAACAGAACAGGGTAACACTGCATGGTTCAAAATTGGGAAGGGTGTACACCAGGGATGCATCCTGTCTCCATACCTTTCCAACATGTATGTAGAGCAGATTATCTGAGAAGCTGGGCTCTATGAGGAGAAGTGTGGCATCAGAATTCGTGGAAGATCTATTAACAATCTGCGTTATGCAGTTGAGACAACTCTGCTTGTTGAAACTGAGGAGGACCTCGTGTACTTGCTGCAGAGGGTCAAGGACTGCAGCCTTCAGTATGAACTGAGGCTCAAAGTCAAGAAGACAAAGATTCTCACCACTGGACCAATTGGTAGCATAAGGATGGATGACGAAGAGACTGAGATTGTTCACAGCTTCAGTTTGTTCAGCTCCACGGTCCACAATCTTGGCACCAGTAGCCAGGAAATAAAAAAACCATATTGCAATGAGAAAGTCTGCTGTTAGGGACCTCTCTAAAGTACTCAAAAGCAACTGTGTGTCTCTGGAGACTAAGGTGCATCTGATACAGGCCATAGTCTTTGCAATCACTTGTTATGCATCAGAGAATTGGACAATGACTAGGGAGGATAGAAGGAGGATTGATGCCTTAGAGCTGTGGTGCTGGAGAAGAGTATTGGACTGCCAAGAAAACAAACATATTTATCCAGGAGAGGGTTAAACTAGGCTACTTCTTGGAGACAAGAATTCTGGGGCTTTGTCTGACATACTTTGGACATGTTGTAAGGAGGGACAGGTCCTTGGAGAGGGACATCATGCTTGAGAGGGTGGAGGGACAGAGCAGGAGGGGAAGACCCTCTATGAAGTGGATTGATTCAGTGAATGGGGTAATGAGTATGGGTGTGTCAGGGGCAGTGTGATTGGCACGGGATAGAGCAGGGTTTAGGGTTGTTGTACATAGGGTTGCTATGAGTGGCAAGCGACTCGACGGCACATAACAACAACAACAACAACAACAATGTTAAGAGGGCTACTGATAGAAGGAACAGCAAAATTAAGAAAATTAGGTTAATAGCAAACACTGTTAAGAAAAGGAATTGAACCATTGATTATAAAGGCTTAAATTTTATGCAATTACCAGGCTCTGTCATCTTAACATGCCCTTTTCTTGGGCTAAATTGAATTAATATTTTAAAATAAGATAAATTCATTCATTAGATTTAGAGCACTCAAGCGGAGTTGGGTCCACTTCTCTTGTTTTTTCGTACTGGGAGAAATTGGTTCCATATAGAAACTGTCCTGGATTACTACAATCTGAAATCAGATCACATAGGACTTTAATCATTGAGCAAAGGAATCCTTAACAGCTTAATAGCTACTGCACCATTTGGATGCCCTGATCTACTATCAAATTCGTAAATCCTATTGTTGATATGAACTCTAGAACAGGGTTGCATTGTTATCCCTAGGGTAACTTATTCCATCAATCAATATATTTCTGATGTAGATTTGTGGAATCATGCTAGAATATTATTCGGAGGTTTTTTTCAAAAGGTCACCTCAACTAAAATTCTTTATCTAGTTAATTACTGGGTGTCCTTACTTGAAAGTTATGAAGTAACTAATAGATAAATTAATTAAAGCTCCATAGAGTCTTCTCATCTTATAAGTGTATTTCTGCCTCTTCCTGGGAAGATCAATTTCACTGATGGGAAGTAAAAACAGTTGAACCCTTATTAAGCTGTTCATACAAGCTCTTAATTGTTGTTGTTGTTAAGTGCTGTTGAGTCGCAGGCAACTTGTAGAGACCCTATGAAGGACAGCCATCAACACTTGGGTGTCTTTCAACCTCTCTCCGGGTTCATAGGGTTTTTGGAGGCAAGCTGTTATGGAAGTGGATGCTACTCCTCCTTCCAAGCTTGTTTTAATCAAGGAGCTCCACCCCACTAACTGTCTGCATTGGGTAGCCAACCATTAATGTACTTGACACATCAGTGTCACAGTGTTCAGACTCACAGCAACCACAAATGACTGCTGCATGGCAACTTGTAGACCAGGGCTATACGACCTAAAGGAATGTTTGAACAAAAACAATGAAAGACATTCCCAAGGGGTGTGGATTAAAAGGCACCTACCTTTGGCTTGGTAGCATTGCTTATGCTACTTTTGAACAATCAGAGTACTGTGGGTCTTTAACTAATGTCATTGGACAGGCAGTGCTTCTCATACTAGCAATTCTAGAGGCAAGATGTACTCCTGTGTTAAGTTAATGATTTGTGTAATAGGTAAATTAATAGGTGGGTTATTTTTATTTAGTTATTAACTATCAGTAAGTATCCTCTCTGATAGAAGCTTCTGCATGGAGAATAATTTCTTGTTACTCTTGTTGTTCTTTCATGCCATTGAGGTGCTTATGACTTATAACAACCCTCTGTTCAAGAGCCCTAAACCAGCTCTACCCTGTGCCAATATTACTGTCTCTGACACACCTACTCCCATTACCCCAGTCACTGAATTGATCCATTTCATTGAGGACCTTCATCTTTTGTGCTGTCCCTTCACCTTCCCAAATATGTTGTCCCTCTCCAAGTACCAGTCTCTCCTTGTAGCATGTCCAAAGTTATGTCAGACAAAGCCTCAGAATCCTTGCCTCCAAGGAAGAAGCCGGTTTCACCCATTCCAGGATGAACCTGTTTGTTCTCCTAGCAGTCCATGGTATATTCAATACTCTTTTCCAGCAACACAGCTCAAAGGTATCAATTCTCTATCATCCCTAGTCATTTTCTAGCTCTCTGATGCATAGCAAGCAAGGGCCCAGATCAGGCGTAATTCAGTCTCCAGCCTGACATCATTGACAGCAATACTCTCTGGAGGGGACCATGACAGCTGACTTTCCCAAAGCAATTTATCTCTTGATTTTCTGGCTGCTGGTACTGAGAGTGTTGAATGTGGAGCCAAGTAAACTAAAACTGTTAACAATCTCAATCTCTTGACCATCCATCATGATGCTGCCAATTGGTCCAGTGGGTGAGTATCTTTTTTTTCTTGATGTTGAGCGTCAATCCATATTGAAGGCTGCAGTCCTTGACCCTCTGCAGCAAGTGTGTCAGGTCCTCCTCAGTTTCAGCAAGCAGAGTTGTGTCATCTGCATAATGGATGTTGTTGATGACTCTTCCACCAATCCTGATGCCGCATTCCTCCTCGTACAGGCCAGCGTCCCAGATGATCTGTTCTGCATACAGATTGAAAAGGTATGGAGACAGACTACATCGCTGGCAGACACTCCTCCCAATTTTGAGCCATGCAACGTCTCCATGCTCTGTTCTGACAACTGCCTTTTGGTTCAAGTCTGTGTTTTGCATAAACACAATCAAATGTTCTGGGATTTCCATTCTTTCAACCACAGGTTGTTGAATCCACACAGTCAAAAGCTTTGCATAGTCAATGAAACAGACATTCTTCTCATACTCTCTGTTTTTTGCTAAGATCTATCCAACATTAGCTATAATATCATTAGTACCACAGCCTCTTCTAAACCCAGCTTGCACATCTGGCAGTTCTCTGTTGATGTGTTGCTCCAGTCATTTTTAGATAATTTTCAGCAGAATCTTCCTTGCATGTGATATCAATGATATTGTTCAATAATTTCCAGATTCTTTTGGGTCCTATGCACAACATCGGTCAGGACTCTTGGAAGATCTATCAAGATGACACAACCCTGCTTGCTGAAACTGAGGAGGACCTAAGGCACTTGCTGCACAGGGTCTAGGCACTTGCTGCAGAGCCTTCAATATGGATTGAGGATGAATGTCAGAAGACAAAGTTTCTCGCCACAGCACCAATTGGCAGCATCAGGATGGATGGTGAAGAGATTGAGATTGTTCACAGCTTTAGTTTGCTTGGCTTCAGAGTCAACACTCTTGGCAACAGTAGCTAGGAAATTAAAAGACGTATTGAGATGTCAAAGTCTGCTGTTAGGGACCTCTCCAAAGTACTGAAGAGCAATGGTGTCTCTCTGGAGACTATCGTGCACCTGATACAGGCCATGGTCTATGCAATATCTTGTTATGCATCAGAGAGTTGGACAATGACTAAGGAGGATAGAAGGGAGAATTGATGCCTTTGAGCTGTGGTGCTGAAGAAGAGTGTTGAGGGTGCCATGGACTGCTAGGAAAATTCTCCTGGAGAGTGTTAAACCGGGCAGCTCTTTGGAGGCAAGGATTCTGAGGCTTCATCTAACATACTTTGGACATGTTTTAAGGTGGGACCAGCACTTGGTAGGGTAGAAGGACAGCGCAGGAGGGGCAGGCACTCTATGAGGTTGTTTGATTCAGTGACTGGGGTAATCAGGGTGGGTGTGTATTGAAGATGGTGCGATTGGCACAGGACAGAGCAGAATTTAGGGCTATTGTCGCAAGCAACTCGAAGGCACATAACAACAACAACAACAAATAGCAACCCAAAATCAAATGTACCATCTCAAGAAGTCTTTTACGTTAACTCTTGGGGAAGGCTTTTGTCTCTTCAGCTTGTTTACTACTCTATTTTAGATTTCCATATACTTGACATTAATCTCCCCAAAATCTGTTTCTAATCTCTTCTATCTCTAAAGAGTAATTTAACACATACTCTACATTACTCTTTCCTCGTTAGCACATCCAGAAAAAAACTCATGTCAAAAGAAATTGTAACTACAAATAAAGCTATTATGATTCAAAACACAAATAATTTTAGGGAACATAATCCAATCCATAGCAATGCATTATTTTGTAATTAATTATCTTTTTGTAATTAGTTATTTTTCTTTGTGTATTTTTACGGGCAGGTGTTCAAATTTATTTCTCATTTTACTTGCATTCAGCCAGAATTCTTTCTTGCTTATTCTAAACTGAATAAGCTAGCAACATAGTGTTTAATTTTAAAAATTTATGAATGTCTTTACTTCAATTTCAAAAATAACTTGCTGGACATAAAATATTTGTTTGGCAGTTGGTCATCTTCCTTCCTTCCTTCCTTCCTTCCTTCCTTCCTTCCTTCCTTCCTTCCTTCCTTCCTTCCTTCCTTCCTTCCTTCCTCTCTTTCTC
>NW_006399769.1:22816718-22828364 GCF_000299155.1 Elephantulus edwardii
TTCTTCTTCTTCTTCTTCTGCTTCTGCTTCTGCTTCTGCTTCTGCTTCTGCTTCTGCTTCTGCTTCTGCTTCTGCTTCTGCTGCTTCTGCTTCTGCTTCTGCTTCTGCTTCTTCTTCGTCTTCTTGTTTTGGCATTCCTTTCAATCTTTTTTCTCTGTCTTTGCAATGATAATTTTGTTGCTCCCTGATGTTACCCTACAATTTATCTGGTTTTCAGTCATTAGTGTGGAATTCTTAAAATTAATAATTGAGATGGTTTTAATGTCAGTTGGAATAGACTAACGGTCATATTTTTTTGTTCTTCAATATTATATATTTTATTAGGTTTTTTACCTTTCTTTATAAGCTTAATAATATTGGCGATATCTATAAATAGCTTTTGTGGGGATTTAAACAGAGATAGTATTGAATCTGTAGTTTAATTTTAGGAATAATTAAAACCTGAACATTGGCATATCTTCCAAGATTTCCTAGGGTGTCTCAAGAAGACAAAAAGTATCATAATTGTCACATACCTCACATGTCATGTTTTATTCCTTTCTCCAACTTCAGTTGTTTTAATAAGTAGTGGTAATATAGAATGCTCAAATTTACCCTCTCAGTACTGGATCAATCTGTTTATTTATTAGATCTCTGTCAGTTTTCTGGTTTCTTTCTCTCTTTTAACTTTTTTTTCTTTCTTTTTTTCCAAAGTAGGTAAGCATATAAGACTTAGAAGACTAGTTTGGATGAGTTGAAAGCTTATCTTAAAGATCTTAATATACAGATTGCCCTCTATGCGATTTTTGCCAGTTCATGAGTAATGCTTACTTCTGATGTTTCCTGGTCTTTGCTAATTACTTTTTAACTAAAATTCCATGACAATTGTATCCGCATTGATTCATACTCATTGCCAGATTTCTATACTTTGCTCTTCACCACAACAATTTCATTATTAGATTCTGAACTCTACTTACTTCCCATATTCTAATCTTGTCGTATTACCAGCAAGGCATTTCCTATACCACAGATTACATTATATCTTTGTTTGAAATCCTTCAATGGCTATATACACTGAAGTGTAATAATTATAATTAAAGAAAAATATATTTAATTTGTATCATGTTAATTCATAATGTATTTGTGTGTAAAAAGCATAGAAAACATTATAAAGTGGTGACCCACAAGATAGTATTTTATTCTGTTGTACATAGGATCACTGAGTCTAAATACTATTCACAGCCCCTAACAAATTATAATGCATATATAATTTCTAAAGCATAATTTAAAGCTATTAGATATGCATTGATTGGCCAATTATACAACCTGATGATTGACGTAAAACAAAATTTATCTCTATGATGCTTCTTTCCTCTATTACAAATGTAGTCACAATTCTTAATTTCTGGGAATCATTCAGGAGGAGATTGCCCATCTTTCTCACACACAGCAGCTGGAGGATTTGTACTACATAACTTTACACAGTAGAGCAATTGACACAGTGACTGGCACATGGTAGGACAGTGTTCAAGTGAGCTGTTCATTGGCTTGTACTCAACTTGACAGCATCTAATAACAAGAAGCAGCAGCCAACAAAGCTCCCTCAACTTAAACAATATAACCTTTCTTATATGAGACTTCTGTTAAAATTATATCAAAGTTTTACTTTTACTTATGCATTTGTTGTGACACACATCAAATTGCAGTATCTACTACCAAATACTGATATTGATTGCTGCAAGAAAGGGTTGATGTTGTTTTATGTGCCATTGAATCACCTGTAACCCATAGTGACCCTATATATAGAAGCTCTGAAACCTGCCCTGTTCTGAGCCAGTCTTACTAATTCTGACACACCAACCCCTTTTGACCCAATCACTGTATCAATACTTCTCATCTGAGGTCTTTCTTTACTGCACTCTCCCTTCACCTTTCCAAGCATGATGTCCTTCTCCAAGGACGAGTCTTTCCTGGCCACATTTCCAAAGTATGTGAGAAGGAGCTTCAAAATCCTAGTCTCCAATGAGACACTTGTTTTCACCCTCTCCAAGACAGATGTAAGTTTTCACCCTCTCCAAGACAGATGTAAATGTTTTCTTGGCAGCCCATGGTATGTTCAAGACTTTTCTTCAACAGCACAATTTGAAGGCATTTATTCTTTTGACATCCTTAGTCATTTTACAGATCACTCATACACAACAAGTAATTGTGAAGACTATGGCATTAATTAGGCACATCTTAGTATCTAGACTGACACTGTTGCTTTTCCACAGTCTGGAGAGGTCCCTGACAGCAGATTTTCCCAATACAATTTGTCTTTTGATTTCCTGACTGCTGGTGTCAAGAGTATTGATTGTGGTGGAGCCAAGCGAGCTATAATTGTTAACAACCTCAATCTGTTCTCCATCTATATCACGGTGCTGCCAATTGGGCATTCTTGACGATTTTTGTCTTCTTGATGTTGAGTTTCAATCCATATTGAAGAGACTATAGTGCTTGACATTCTGCAGCAAGCGCTTCAAGTCTTCTCGGTGCTGCCAATTGGGCATTCTTGACGATTTTTGTCTTCTTGATGTTGAGTTTCAATCCATATTGAAGAGACTATAGTGCTTGACATTCTGCAGCAAGCACTTCAAGTCTTCTTGAATTTCAGTAAGCAAGGTTCTTTCATCTGCAAGAGATGAAACTGAATGAGGTCCAAGAGTCCTCCCTTGGGAGACTGGATAGGTTGTGGTGTTATTGGGTGCTGATGGTAGCAAAATTTTGAGTGGTAGACCTGTACAGTCCTCCTGGGCAAGACACTATACCTGGACTATCAGACTAGGGGTTCATCACAGATTGAGTTGATCCATCTGTCTCCTGAAGAACAGCTTTTAGATTCAAACCACCTGCCTTTGAGCTGGCATTGCAACTCCTTCCCCACTAGGCCACCAGAAACCCTTCATATAGTACAAAGGAGGAGTACCCTAGGTTTAGCCTCATGCTGCGAGAAAACTGGTCACAATTTCCCCTTTTTTATAACCTTCTTTGGTTACATCTCTGAGTGAAAGAGCAAGATCAAGTTGGTGCAGCCATATCAAAGGATAAGATGGGCAGGAGGATGTAAATAAAGTTGGCTTAGTTTGACTACAGGCTCAGCCTGGAAGTTTTACGGAGGTTGCTTGACAGAGCAGATTGGAGTGAAAGCTGTCACTGGTGCAATCTGTGGGCTGGTCTGTGGTACAGAAATAGGGACTTAGATCCCACAAAAAGCACCACGGAAATGCACATGTCCATGTGTAGGAGCAAGACAGGGAAAGGAAACCACACAGGTGGCTGGGAGAAGATGTTCAAGTTCAGAAAGCATCTTGAGAACTTGGAAAATAGCTCAGATGTTCCAGGGAATGGGGTATAGTGGTATAGGAAGATCAGTCGGCACATTTGCAAGGAGACAGTGGTCCTGGAAGAGATTCTTCTGCAGACATACACTGGAGCTGATAGACAGATCCTAGTTTATTTAGTACCAGTAGGGAAGGTACCTTCAGGTATAGAAAGCAAATGTTTGGCTGTCCTAAACGTAGGAGGTACAAATCGTTAGGTTGCCAAGAAATAGATGTGGAAACTATAAATTTCTACATGAAGAGAAAGTTAAGATGATATCAAGGTAAAACAGAGAGTATTAAACTTGTTATTGTGCTTAGGTGCTGTCAAGTCGAATGGGACTCTTAATGACCTATGAAAAACAGATCTGAACCCTGGCTTATCCTGTTCACATCCTCACTATCTCCGACATATGTGAATCCATTGTTGCAATCACTGTGTCATTCCATCTCACTGAGAATCTTCCCCTTCTTTGCTTACCCTCTACCTCGCCAATCAGGATGTCCCTATCCAAGGAAGAAAGCTTAGTGTATTAAACTATGGAAGAGAAATTCCTTAGTAATTACAAAGGAAGCTCTTAAAACTTTTTATCCAAAATAAGAAAACCATAAATAATTCATAATCAGAAAAGCACTTACAATGAAGAAAATGTGATGACAAATGGCACTTACTACAGAAAAAATATATGAAACAGAAATCAGAAACATCACAATACAGAATACACATTCATATGTAATAACATATTTAATAACAACATATTTAATAATAATATACTGAATGACAATGGAATAAATGTACTATTCAGGAGGGGGAAAAGACTAACAGTAAGGACAAGAAATTATTAATTATAAAACTGACAAATCACTAATTCAATGAAGGAAAACAGAGAGAAGGCCCAAATAATACAAATAAGTTGTGAAATGGGTGGCAAAACAACAACAGAACCAACCCAAATATAAAAGGATAATCACAGAATGAGAAGAAGAATTGTAATTCCACAAATAAAAGAAACATAACTGAAGGGGAGGCAACACTGGAAGGATAGGAGACCCTAAAAGGCACAAGAACCAGAATAGCAGTAGAGGAAGAGGTGGTAGTTTCAAAGAGAAGGAGGGACAAGACAGGGGTGTCAAAGAGTGTTATGAGTAATGAAGAGTGAGAAGTCATTGGCTAAAGGTAGCCTGTGGTCAGCCAGATCCTCTTCTGTCATTTGTGCCTGGTCGTCATTGAAGCAATGTCAACAGAAAGGTGGTAGAAGATGCTATGCAGGAAAGTTATGGGATTTTCATAAAATTTGGTTTTCACATAATGATCTGGTCTTCAGAACCTAGATACTTGATTCTATTTTGCACTTTACTTTCCAAACACTTGTTGCTGTTCTTTGGTGTCATTGAGTGGAGTATGTCTCATAGAGACCCTAAGAACAACAGATCTATACCCTGTCCTATATTGTAGGATCCTCACGCTTTGTACCATGCTTGAGTTTTCAAGATCCAAACACTTAGACTGTTACATATATTTATGTTTTGTTTAAGTTTTATGTTGCATCATATTTCATTTTGTCAATAATAATTTAGGTTATATCTAATATTTTACAAAAAAATATGTTTGTATAAAAACATATATATACACTTCCTCTGCATTTACACTGTCCTGGATGCACTAACCAAGTTGTGCCAAGAAATCTGCAGGACAACCACCTGGCGATCTGATGGGAAGAAATCCATATTCATTCCCAGTCTAAAGAGGGGTGACCCATCAGAGTGCAGAAACTATCTAACTATATCATTAATATCACATGCAACCACGACTCTGCTGAAAATTATGTAAAAATGATTGGAACAGCACATCAACAGAGAACTGCCTCAAATGTAGGCTGGGTTTAGAAGAGGCCATGGTATTAGGGATATAGCTAATATTATCTGGATCTTGGCTGATAGCAGTAAGTATCAGAGGAATGTCTGTTTTTCATTGACTATGCAAAGGCATCTGACTGTGGATAACAACAAACTGTTGCTGACTCTGAGAAGAATGGGAATCCCAGAACACTTGATTGTGGTTTTGCGAAACTTATACTTGGACTAGGAGGCAGTTGTCAGGACAGAGCAAGGCAACACTGTTGTTGTTGTTTTTATGTGTCGTTAAGTCACTTATGACTCATGGTGACCTTATGTAGAATAGTCCTGAAACCTGTTCTATCATGTGCCGACTATATTGTCTCTGACACATATACCTGCATTACCTGATCTCTGAAGCAATACATCTCATCAAAGCTTTTCCTCTCTTGTGCTGTCCCTTCACCCTCCCAAGCATGATGTCCCTCTCCAAGGACTGGTCCCTCCTTGCAACATGCCCAAAGTATGTCAGATAAAGCCTCATAATCCTTGATTCCAAGGAGTAGCCTGGTTTCACCCTCCCTTGGATGAACCTGTTCGTTCTTCTGGCAGTCCATGATATATTTAATATTCTTCTCTAGAATCACGGCTCAAAGACATCAATTATCTTACTTTCATCTCTAGTCATTGTCCCACTTTCTGAAGTATAGCAAGTAATTGCAAAGACTATGGCCTGAATTAGGCACACCTTAGTCTTCAGACTGATATCGTTGCTCTTCAGTTCTCTGGACAGGTCCCTCCTGATAGCCATCTTTCCCAATGCAATTTGTCTTTTTTTATTTCCTGGCTGCCAGTACCAAGAGTGTGGATTGTGGATCAAAGCAAAATAAAGCAATTAACAATCTCAATCTCTTCACCATCAGCCATGTGGTGAGAATCTTTGTTGTTGTGTTGTTTGGTTTTTTTTTCCTGTTTATGGAAATACTTTTTTTTTGCTGTTTTGTTTATTTAGGTTTACTTCTTTCTTTTTTTTAGTTGAGATTTTAATGATTTCCATTCATTCATTGTTGCATGTTTTCCTCCCTGACCCCCCAGATCACTTTTCTCTTTGGTAAAAAAAAAACAAAAAAAAAAAATTCTTTCCATGTTATACAGTCCCCCCCCACACCCCAGTCCACTTTACTGTAACATGGGGTTTGAGGGAAACTAAGAGGATAAATCATGTACAAGGCATTGCAGCAGATGAGAAACGGAACTATAAAAGGAATATATGATTAGGTATTATTGACAAGAGAATGACAAGAGAATCTTTGTTTTCTTGATGTTGAGCTACAATCCATATGGAGGCTGTGGTCCTTGACCTTCTGAAATAAATGCTTCAGGTCCTCCTCAGTTTCAACAAGCAGGGTTGTATCATCTGTAAAACTCAGTGTTGCTGATGAGTCTTCCTCCAATCATTATGCTGCACTCCTGCTCCGAGCTCAGCCTTGTGGATGATCTCTTCTGAAAAGGTATGGAGATAAGACACCTCCCTGGCGTATCTTGATTTCTTCCCTTTGCTTTTGCTTCTTGGTGCTCTGGCGCAATATTCAGAGTCTCTTCTGACATCCATCTTGGTCTTTCTTCCTTCTTTGCCTTTGTAATGATCTTTTGCATTCTTCATGGATGATATTCTTGATATCCTCCAACAGCTCATCTGGTCTTCACTAGTTGATGTTAAAGGCCTCAAACCTGTTTCTGAGATGATTTTAAAATGTGGATGAGACAGACTCAAGGTCACAATTTGGTTCCTTTAGATTTGGTTTAATTTTCTTCACCTTCAGTTTAAATTTAGAAATGAGTAGTTGGTGGTTTGTTCCACAATTAGCACCTGGCCTGGTTTTCACAGCTGATATTGAGCTTATGAAGTGATTCTTTCCACAGATGTAATCGATTTGATTCCCATGCATGCCATCAGGTGAAATCCCTGTGTAAAAACTGTGCTTGTGTTTCTTATAAAAGGTATTTGCAAAGAATAAATCATTGACTGTACAGAATTCTATCATTCTCAATTAAGATTCACTTCTGTTACCAAGTCCATGTTTTCCAACTACTGATTTTCCTTCTCTATTCCCAACTTTTGCATTCCATTCACCCATTATTATTAATGCATCTTGATTACATGTTTGATCGATTTCTGTCTGCAAAAGTTATTAGAAATGTACTTTCTCCTCTTTGGTTAAGTGTATATATTTGACTGAACTTCTTGTTACGTGTATGAAGATTTCCTACCACTCGCAACATTGTATTTAAAGATGGCTCTAGAAATGCCTTTTTTATTATAAAGTGACCCTGTTCCTCATCTTTCCATCTCCAATATAGTAGATCATATGACCATCAGATTAAAAATGTCTCATACCAAGCATGGTTCAAAACCAGGAAGGGTACAGCAGGGATTTGTACTATCTCCACGCCTTTTTAATCTATATGTAGAACAGATCATCCAGAAAACTGGGCTCAATGAGGAGGAATGTGGCATTACAATTGGAGGAAGACTCATCAACAATCTGTGTTACTCAGATGACATAACCTTGCTGCCTGAAACTGAGGGAATCCTGAATCACTAGCTGCAGAAAATCAAGGACAGCAGCTTTAAGTATGGATTGAAGCTCAACATCAAGAAAACAGATTTTCACAACTGGGCTGATTGGCAGCATCATGATAGATGATGATGAGATTCAGATTATGAACAGCTTCAGTTTGCTTGGCTCCACAATCAACACTTTTGATACCAGTAGCCAGGAAATTAAAAGATTAATTGCATTGGGAAATTCTGATGTCAGAGATCTCTCCAGTGTACTGAAGAGCAACTATGTCTGTCTGGAGACTAAGGTGTGCCTGATCTAGGCCACAGTCTTCATAGTTACTTTCTATGCATCAGAAACTGGACAATGACTAGAGATGATAGAAAGAGAATTGATGTCTTTGAGTTAAGATGCTGGAGAAGAGCATTGAATATACTGTGGACTAGTAGTAGAACAAGCGGATTTGCACAGGAGGGGGTGAAACCAGGCTGATCCTTGTACTCAATGATTCTGAAGCTTTGTCTGACATATTTTGGGCATGTTTCAAGAAGGAACCAGTCCTTGGAGAGGGATATCATGGTTAGGAGAGTGGAGGGACAGCACAAGAGAGGAAGACTGTCAATGATATCAATTGATTCAATGATTGGGGTAGTGGGGATAGGTGTGTCAGGGATAATAAGGTTGGCACAGGATAGAGCACAGTTTAGGTCTTTTGTACCTAGAGTCACTATGAGTCACAAGCAACTCATCGCATGGATCAACAATGTATTTCTTTTTCTCTGGAATATATTACTGAACATAAGTTTGTTAAGTTGAGGATACTGATATGTTTACTTTTAGTGGATTAGATGCATTTAGTGAAAAGGATTATTTCTAATAATATTTCCATTATTTAAATTAAACATTTTTTTCACATATTTACCAAAATTTTAAATGGTAAGTTTCTTAATTTTTACCTACTTTCTGTGAAAAGAATTTATCTCATCTTATTATACATATGTACTCATATATCCTTTATTTTACATGTCTTTGAGAACATAGGATGAAGAATAAGAAAATAAAAACTTTTATTAGAGTTCAAAAATAAAAACTACATGTACCATCATTTGCAGGTGACATGATTTTCTATACAGAATATGTTTTTATATGATGCTACTATTTCTACTGGGTTTTATTTCCTCTGAAATGTTTTCTCAGGATTTTGGTACATTTTTCTACTAGCTTTTTAATCTTCTTTATCATTGATTTGCAGGACTACTATTTGTATTTCAAAAATTAATTATTTCTCAGTTGTATATGCTATGCTTATCTTTACCAGCATCTAATAAGCCTTTTTTTACTTTATATTTATAAAGATTAATATATCTACCAATTTCTTAAAATTTGTGTAAAATTACTTTGCCATCTTAGATTCACGAAATATAGACTTTTTAAATCTCATTTAATTTAATATTCTGCATAAATATAAGCTAGATTAATTATGTAATTTTCAAAGTCTATGCAATGTTAAATAGTGCTATGGATTGGAAATTTTCCTTTCCCCAGAAATCTACAGTCAGCTGTGTATTATGTACAACATATCTACATATTTGGGAGTCTCTAGGCCTCTGTGTTCTACACTACTGGTTTATTTGTAGATATCTGTGTCTACAATGTTGTTGTTGTTAGGTGCCTTCAAGTCGAACATGGCTCATAACGACCCTATGAACCAAAGATGTGAACCCTGTTTATCCTTTGCCATCTTCACACTTTCTGACACACAAGAGCTTAGTGTAGCAGTCACTGTATCAGTCCCCATGGTAAAGGGTCTTCCTCTCCTTTGCCAACTCTCCACCCTTCCCAGGGAAGTATCATTACTCATGTCGCCAAAGAGCACTCTGGCTGCACCCTTTCCATGATATATGTGTTCGTTCTCTTGCCTGTCCATGGGACACAATACCACAGCTCAAATGTGTCAATTCCTCTTCTGTCATCCTATTCATTGTCCAGCTCTCAGAAGCATAGGTAATAATCAGAAATATTATGGCCTGAATTGGACACACTTTAGTCTTTAAATTGACATCATTACTCTTCAATAAACTGAAAAGGTCCCTAACTGCACATTTTCCCCAAGCAATACACTTCCTTATTTCCTGACTGCTAGTACCAAGGGTGTTAATTGTGGATCTAAGTAAGATCAAGCTATTGACAGTTTCCATCTCCTCTCTACTCATCATGATGCTGGCTATTGGTCCAGTGGTAAGATTCTTTGTTTGCCTGAGATTTAGATTCTGGTTGTGTGTATCAACAATAGGTAATTTTAATTATTGCATCTTTATTATGAGACTTTATAAAGGAAATATAAACAGCCTCCTTTTATTTTACTGAGGTCTATAATGTATTTGGGAACCTTTTCTATTCACTACAATTAGGAAAAAAAATCAACTTTTCAGCTGCTTTAAAAACCATATAGAAACAGTGGGAACTTAAAAAAGCCCTTCTAGTATTTAACTTACGTGGCAATGAATTAGATCTCTCATGTTAATTGGTGTGTTTCTCATGCTGAGCCTTCTGATTGAGAG
The DNA here is from genome assembly GCF_000299155.1 of Elephantulus edwardii. NCBI lineage: Eukaryota > Metazoa > Chordata > Mammalia > Macroscelidea > Macroscelididae > Elephantulus > Elephantulus edwardii. Next base: position 22,827,018 of record NW_006399769.1, read on the forward strand.
ATGAATGTCGGGATACATCTCTTCATTTTACAGAATGTTTCTGCTCTCTTTAATAAAAGTTTGTATATTTCATATGTAATTAAAAAAGACACATTCCTAGTACCATATTTAAAAATATCATTACTATTAAATTTTAAAATATTTTAAATTATAATGAGACTTCATCATCACATAAAATGTGGACATATTATCAGTAGGGACCAGTCCCTGGTTAAAGTCATAATTCATTGTAATGTAAAAGGTCATTGAAAAAGAAGGATCAACGGTGAGACAGCTGTGTTTGGCAGTCTCTTTATACCATAGACTAGGCCTTCAAGCTTGATTCCAGTTTATCTCTTATTAATTTTATGGTTTGGGGCTTTATTTCCAGGTCTCTGATACAGCTTGAATTGGTTTTTGTATGTAGAATGAGATGTGGATCCTATTTTAGCTTTCTTCATATGACAATAGTCCACTTTTGCCAGCACCGTTTGCTGAAGAGGTTGTCATTTCCCCATTTGAAAACTATGATTTCCTTGTTGAATATCAGTTGACCATAGATAACTGGGTCTATTTCTGGGTTTTCAGTTCTATTCCATTGGTTTATGTGCCTGTCCTTGAACCAGTACCATGCTGTTTTGGTTACTACCACTGTGTAATAGGTTTTGAGGTCAAGGAGTGCTATGCCTCTCACCTCATATTTGTTTTCAAGAAGTGTCTTGCTTGTTCAGGGTCTCTTGCTTCTTCAAATAAACTTGACAATCTTCCTTTTGATCTTGAATAACAAATTTGGTATCTGAATTGGGATTGTGTTGAACTTGTGTATTGCTTTTCGTAGGATTGTCATTTTCACAATACTGAATCTTCCTATCTATGATCAAGGCATATTTTTCCATTTCTTGAGGTCTTTCATTGTGTCTTACAGAAGTGTTCTGTAGTTTTCTTATACATGTCTTTTGTACATTTAGTTACTTTCACTCCCAAGTATCTCAATTTGTGGGTGGCTAATAATGTAAATGGCATCACTTTCTTGATTTCCTTCTTTGACTTTTCTTTATTATCATAGAAAAAATAATTTATCTTTTTGGATATTGATCTTTTATCCTACAACTCTAATAAATTGCTCTACTAACTCTAATAATTTTTTGGTTGAGTCTTTGGGGTTTTCAGTATACACTAGAAATGCACAATCTGAAGAAGATAAAATTGATGAATTGAACCTTCTAAAGATTAAATCCCTGTGCGCATCAGAATCTTTTATTTTACTTTTCCATAATTTTGACTCATGTACTTATAACTTGTTAGTCAAATTTGTGTCTTCTAGGTTGCAACACCCCCATGATACATCTTCAAGGATATGAACATGTA
>NW_006399769.1:22835674-22841714 GCF_000299155.1 Elephantulus edwardii
GGGTGGAGGGACGGCGCAGGAGAGGAAGGCCCTCTATGAGGTGGATTGATTCAGTGACTGGGGTAATGGGGATGGGTGTGTCGGAGACAGTGCAATTGGCACAGGACAGAGCGGAGTTTAGGGCTGTTGTATGTAGAGTCGCTATGAGTCGCAGGCGACTTGACGGCACATAACAACAACAACAACAATATCTATAATCAGCTTGAGGATACTTCGATCAGAAATGTCACGTATATTGAAAAGATCTTGAGTCAAATTAAAATCTAGTTGGAAAATAATAAACAGTAGTATGTGGATCTGAGATTATCAAATTTAGTGCTCATTTGGTGGAATAAGTCTGATGAGATCTCAGAAGACAGTGGCATTACATTTTGTCAATTTCCAATTAGCAGCCCCCAACTCAACCTCCAAAATATCACTGCAGCTCCTCGAAAGACCCATGTTCTTCTCAGGCAGAGTTGAGCTCCTATAAATCATAGTGACACATGTGCACTCACCCATAAGACCTAATATAGGGATCGTCTCTGACAGCAAATTCCAATTCAGCCTTATCATGAAGAGCACCTTAGGGCACATTGAAAATTTTATGACCACTCAAGACTCTTTATCAGTTATAAGAGAATAATTTTTAAATGCAAAAAAAGAAAATAAAATCTGCATTAAGAGAGTAAAATAAAATTGGAATGTTTGGACACATTTTAAGATTAATAGCTTTGGGGATGAAGGCAGTATGAATCAGGATCATTATATTTTCAGCCACTTTCTACAATATTAAAGCCAGGCTATTTTAAAATTCTTGCACAATATCCTCAGACTAGGTTAGACACAAATACAAAAATTAAAAAAAAACACAAATAAAAGCAACCTGTTTCCACCAAGCCTACTATGACTGTAGTGTCTGTATTGAATAAAGTACAACTGCCTACTAGCATTTCAATGAGTGTAATCTTTACAGAAGTAAAGGGCTACATCTTTCTCCTACAGAGTAACTAGTAATTCAAATGCTGACCTTTATGGGTTTAGCAGTTGACTCCTTAAATGCTATACTAAACTTTTACATAAAAATAGAAAAGTTAATTCTTCCTTTGGTCGTCTGTATCGCACACTTGTCCCAACCATGTAACCCAGAAATATTTACTTTGTTTCAAAAATACCAAATTAAATTTCTCATACTTGAAGGGAAAGCTGTAAGGAGCAGAGAGATGATTGGATTTTAATTTTTTTTAAATAAAATTATTAACTTTTCTTTAAATCAAAGAAATTTGGAAGTAAAGGTGATTTAAGAACCATCTGGCCAAGTATAGTCATTTTATGGCAGGGAAAAGAGAAAAAGTAAAGCGATTTGTCCAAATTCAAACAGCTAGCTAGTGGATAGAAGATTTCAATCATTTTACACTTTATTGAGCAGAATTGGATGTGATTTCCCTGAGAGTCACTGGAAGAGAAAAGCACCATTATTCACACATGGCAGCTAACAAAATTGAGGATTGAATGTGAGAAGGGATTTGCCCACAGCCATGCCACAGGTGAGGGCTTGAGCACCTTCTCCACTGATCTCTTCACTAAACTCCCACAGAGAGTGCTAGTTTGCGCATGAAAGCCTCTATCAACAGTTTTCCTTTCACAGACAATCAGATGGTGTATTTTGCAACTCCATGGCTGCAGGGCTAGATTAATTGCAGAATGCACTCATTTAGATGTTGTAGAAATTAAGAGATAATTATGTGTCACTAGAAGTATCTGCCTACATCACCAATTATTTTAGACTCCTGGAGCTGCTGGTAACACTGCCCTGCAGAAAAAAAGACAATGTGAGGAAATCCACTGCTGTAGGACAAAATTTTCATTTTCTACCCATGAAGGTGGTGCACACCACTTAGACTGCAACATTCTTGTCTCGTACCACGATTTTTTTTCCCTCTGTTCAAAGAAGCCTAGATATAATAAAATTATACACAGCCTTTTTTATTCTTTACAGTGTCTCCTTTTTTTCATTCATTTCAGTTTTAGTCAAATAATTTGGTCACAGTACTTTGATGACGATCAGAAATTATAAAATATGTCAAAACATGTACCTAACTAACTCCAGGATACTTAAGCTCATTACCATTGAGTTGATTCTGACTCATAATGAATCAAAATGACAAAAATGTAACTCTTCACAAATGCCAACCACCTCATCTTTCTGCCATGGGGCAGCTGATAAATTTGAACCTGAGGTTTTTCTGTGGCATTCTAAAGTTTTCGGGTTTTTAAAAGTTTTCTTTTACATGGGTTTGTTCACAAAGTTCCTATACACTGTATTTCACACAATTTTTCATTCACATCATGTTTATACAATCATTAGCTTTAATTATATTTTATAAAATTAATCACCATTGAACTATGTCCACCATTACCTTATCTTTACAGGTGCCCCCCAAATCTTTCCCATTTCCTTTAACCCCTACCACCGCCACCCACCAAGTTGTTGAATGCAGTGATTTTGCCTCTAGCCATCTTCAGTTCTCTGCCCCATCCCTTCCTCCCTTGGTTCTTTTATACATGCATTACTAGTTATCCTTCAACTTTAAAAATAATAGTCTTATGTGGTATTTTCCTTTTGACACTGAGTTAATTCACTCAGCATAATGCTTTCCAGTCTTTTTCAAGTTAAGTACTATTTTAAAAAAATTGCTCTTGAGTACTACATAGTATTCCATTGTTTGATTGTACCGCAATTTCTCAATCCATTCCGCTGTGGATGAATATTTTGGGCTGTTTCCATGTTGTTATGATGGTGATTAACTCTACTATGAACATTGATATACAAATATTTGTTTTTCTCTCAGTTCTAGTTTCCTTGGAGTATATACTCTGAGTAATGGAATAACTGGGTCATACGGAGTTTCTATGTTTAGTTTTTGAGGAAATGCCAAACTTCCAGAGTGGTTGTACCATTTTACAATCCCGCCAACACTGTAGGAGAGGTCCCATCTCTCTACACTCTCTACAATATTTATTGCTTGCTGTCCTGCTAACTATTGCTGCTGCTTCTGGGGTGAGATGATACCTTATTGTGATTTTGATTTGTATCTCTCTCATTGCCAGTGATTTTAAACTTTTCTTCATGTGCGTTGATGTTCTAAATGTATTCCTCTGTGAAAAGTCTTTCCATGTCTTTTGCCAAAGTTTGTCAGCCTTTTTCTTGTAGAGGCCCAGGAGTATTCTGTAATTTTTATTTTGAGACCTTTGTCTGAGATGGTATTGCCAATTTCCTCTCCATTTGGTAGATTTTCTTTCCAACCTATTGGAAAACATGGTAACTGAACAAAAAACTTTTTTCCACTTATTTAGGTCTTTTATTCTTTTATTGTTTCTCAGAGAAGTGTTCTATAGTTTTATTTATAATTTTGTTTGTTTGTTTTTCTAGATTAATGCCCAAGATCAGGAGGCTATTGTGTGAACACAGTAGGGGAGCACTGAACAATTTTGAATTGGGAAGAAAGTATGTCAGGGTTGTTTTCTATCTCCATACCTGTTCAGCCTATGTATAATTTGCTGAGCAAATTATCTGAGAATCTGGACTCTGTGAAAAAAAATGTGGCATCAGTATTAGAGGGAGACTCATTAATAACCTGAATTACGCAGATGATGAAACATTACATCAAAGTTAGGAGGACTTGAAGCACTTGTTGCAGAAGATGAAGGGATGCTGCCTTCAGTATGGATTACATCTCAATATCAAGAAAACAAAGATTCTTACTGGACCAATAGAGAGTGTCATGATGGAGAGGAGATTGAAACTGTCAACAGCTTCACCTTGCTTGGATTCGCAATTAAGATCTTTGGTATGAGCAGTAAGGAAATAAGGAGATATATTGTACTGAGAAAATCTGAAGTTAGGAACCTTTCCAAATTTTGACGAGTAGTAATGTCAGTTTGAGGACTAAGGTGCATTTGATTCAGGTCATAGTCTTTCCAATTAATTTGCTATGCATTCAAGACCTGGAAAATAAATAAGATTGACATAAGATGAATGACACCTTTGAGGTGTGGTGTTGGAGAAGAGCACTGAACATACCATGGATGGCCAAGAGAAAGAACATTTACATCTTGGAAAGCTTGAAGCGAGAGTGCTCTTTGGAGACAAGAATGATGAGGTTTCATCTAACATACTTTGTGCACATTGCTAAGAGGTGCTATTCCTTGGAAAGGGACACAATGTTGGGAAGGGTGAAGGTTCAGGGAAGGAGACGAGGTGGGTTAACGTGGTGACTGCTACAATAGGTTCTTGTGTAACAGGAAGTGTGGGGATGGTGCAGAATAGGACTGGGTTTAGAGCTTATGTTCATAGGGTCACTGTGAGTCTTACTCCACTTCATGGCACCTAACAATAGCAACCACACCAACATCTCAGTTTGTGGTTGGTCACTGTAAATGGTATTGCTTTTTTGGTTTCCTTCTCTGGTTTTTCTTTGTTAGAGAAATCTTAGTTTACTTTTAGATATTGATCTTGTATCCTACCACCCTACTAAATTGTTCCACTAACTCTAACTTTTTTTAATTTTATTTAGCCCTTGGGGTTTTCTGTGTATACTATCATATCATCTGCATAAAGTGACCATGTAACATCCCTTTGCTGATCTGGATGCCTTTTATTTTCTTGTCATATTGATTTACATAATTAAATAGGAGTGGTGACTGTGAGCATCTTTGTCTGGTCCTTGTTACGAGGAAAATTATTTTCGTTTTTCTCCATTGAGAATGATATTGACTCTTGATTTTGCATATATACTTGTCACTATGTGTTGAAGGTAATCAACAACAATGTTGAGGAGAGTTCTTTCCATTCCCATCTTGCTGAGTGTCTCAATCAGGAAGGAGTATTAAATTTGTCAAATCTTTTTCTACACCAATTGGTGGGAACATATTGTTCTTGTTATTTGTGCTGTTAATATTCTGAATTGCATTGATTGTTTATCTTATGCTGAACCATACTTGCATACCTGTTATGAATCCCTCTTGATCATGATGAACTATTTTTTTATGTGCTATGATCCTATTGCCTAGAATTTTGTTAATATTTTGTATATATGTCCATGAGAGATATTTGTCAGTAGTTTTCTTTTTTGGTAATATCTTTCCATGGTTTTGTTTAATAGTGTTATGCTTGTTTCATAGAATGGCTCTGGGAGTATTCATTCTTATTCTATTTTTTGAAAGAATTTAATCAGAGTTAGTGATAAAACTTCTCTGAATGTTTCTTAGAATTTGGTTTTGAAGCCACTGTAACAAGGATTTTCTGGGGTGTGTATGGGGGATTATTTTTATGACTTCCTCAATTTCTTCTCTTTGTGATCTGTCTGCTCAAGAGTCATCTGTTAATGTACATCTAGGTAGAGTATGCATTTCAAAGATTTTGTCCTTTTCCTCTAAATTTTCAAACTTTAGGCAAATAGCTTTTCGTAATATTCCAATATTATTGATTTAATTTCATTTAGTTCTGTTGTGATGCCATCTCTGTCATTCTATAATTGAGTTATTTGTGTCTTCTCCTTTTTTTCTTTTGTTAAGTTTGACAATGGATTGTCAATTTTGTTGACCTTTTTATAAAACCTGCTTCTGGGTTTGATGATGCTTTCAATTGTGTGTCTGTTTTGTATATCACTGGTTTCAGCTCTTGTATTTATAATTTCCTTTCTTATGGCTGCGGTGTTAGATTGTTGTTCTTTTCCTATTTCCTGGAGGTATTTAGATCATTCATTTTGCTTGTTTCTTCATTTTTTATGTGTTTGTCTAATGCTGTGAACTGCCCCCTGAAGAATACCTTAACTGAATCCCAGAGGTTTAGGTTCATTGTATTTTCATTATCATTTGTTTCAAGGACCTTTTTTTATTTCATTATTTTTCTTTCAACCCAAACATGTTCTAATAGAGTGCTATTTAGCTTCCACATAGGTGATTTTTTAAAAAATTTTATCCTCTTGTGGTTAATTTCTAGTTGTATGGTATTGTGATCTGAGAAGATACCATGCATTACTTCAATGTGTTTTTTTTT
>NW_006399769.1:22841814-22848579 GCF_000299155.1 Elephantulus edwardii
AAAAAAAAAACCAAAAAAACATGTTCTAACAGGATGATAATAAAACCTACTGACTGGCAACAAACATTAGGCAATAGGAGCTCCTACAAAAATCTTATAATTAAAGTTTACAGAATACTCCTGGGCCCCCACAAGAAAAAGACTGATAACCCAATTACAAAATGGACAAAAGACATCAAAAGAATTTTCAAGGAGGGAAATATTCAAATTACCAACAGACATATGAAGAAATGCTCAAAACACTGGCAAAAAGAGAGACACAAATCAAAACCACAATGAGATACCATCTTACTCCAGTAGTAGTGGCAAATTTTTATAGGACAGCAAGTAATAAATGTTGGAGAGGATGTGGTGAGATATAACTCTTATACATCATTGATGGGATTGTACACTGGTACAACCACTCTGAACGGCAGCTTGGTTCTTCTCAATATGAACATAGAAATTCCGTATGACCCAGCTATTCCACTACTTGGAATATACCCCAATAAAATGAGAACTGAGCCATAAATGGAGACCTGTACACCAGTGTTCATAGCAGTGTTATTCACCATCGCAAGAACATGAAAACAGCCCAGATATCCAGCGACAATAGAATGGATTGAGAAATTACGGTATATTCACACAATGGAATACTATGCAACATGCAGGAACAATAATTTTATAAATCACTAACTAACTTGATAGGGCCTGGAGAGCATTATGCTGCATGAACTATCTCAGTCCCATAAGGACAAATACTATATGAAACCATCGCATTAAAATGAGTATGATTTAAGGGAGTGGAGAATGGGAACAGAATGGTGAGGATGTGTGGGTGGGGAGAATTAACCATGGGGTCACATAATTTAATGGGAAGGATTTCGTATGGAAAACAATATATTCTACTTTTGAAACAAACAAACAAACAAAAACCACACACCATATAACAATTTCACCAAAAATACCCCATGAGACGGTTTGGCACAGTGACTACAGAGAAGAACTACATAATGTTTCACTCTTTTGTACACAGAGTTGCAACCAATAAGAATAAACTTAACAGGACCTAACAACAACTATTAAAATGTTTTAGAATGAGATCTATTTTTATGTGTCAATTGTCAATATTGCCAGTGTCCTTGTTAAATTTAATTTTAAGGTATTTTTTTCTGTATGATCAATGTAATTTTTAATTGCATTTTCTGATTAATTTCAGTTCTTATTGATCTTATTGGTGTTTCTAGACCAGGCAAAAGTAACCACCATAGTCCTTCATTTTGCAATTGATTTTACAGAAAAAAAATAAACATTTCTCCTCTAAGAATAATAACATTTTCAAGTGGTTTCTGGTTGATTACCCTGAAAACATTAAATAAAAGGCCCCAGGAATAGATGGTATACCAATTGACGTATTTCAGCTAACAGATGCTGCCCTGGATGTGCTCACCAAGTTGCGCCAAGAAATCTGAAGAACAACCACTTGGCCAACTGACTGGAAGAGATCGATATTTGTTCCCATTCCAAAGAAGGGCGACTCAACAGAGTGTGGAAATGACAGAACAATATCATTGATTTCACATGCAAGCAATATTCTATTGAACATTATCCAAAAATGACTGGAAATAGCACACTAGCAGAGAACTGCCAGAAGTCCAGGCTGGGTTGAGAAGGGTCATGGTACTAGGGATATTGTAGCTAATGTTAGATGGATCTTAGCTGAAAGCAGGGAATACTAAAAGAATGTATATCTCTGTTTCATTGACTATGCAAAGGTGTTTGTCTGTGTGAATCATAACAAACTGTGGCTGACTCTGAGAAGAATGGGAATCCCAGAACACTTGTACATAGGGTTGCTATGAGTCACAAACAACTCAATGGCACATAACAACGACAACAACAATAACAACAACAACAACGCTTCTTGAGCTATTTTTAAAACAATAAACAGGGATTTAAGATCATTAATTTTTGCTGCTTTTATTGAGATCATTGTAAAATTTGTAGCCTTTATTTCATTACTTTGCTTAATTTGGTTCTAGAATGATTTGTAAAGTTTACATTTAGAAGGTATTTTTGTAAATTTATATTTGAAAAAACAAAATGAGCAGTACTTTTCACTGTGATGTTCTGTCATTGACAATTTCGTAAAGAAAACCCCTTCTCTGACTATAACATATGGAATATATCTAAATTATGTTATCAATTACATAATAATGCAAGTAAGATCCTGCTGAATATTATCCAAAAATTACTCAATAGAGAACTGCCAGATGTGCAAGCTGGATTTAGGAGAGGCTGTGGTACTAGGGACATTACGCGTAACGTTAGATGGATCTTGGAAGAAAGCAGAGAGTACCAGAGCAATGTATATCTGTGTTTCATTGGTTATGCAGAGATATTTGACTGTGGAGATCTCAGAACACTTAACTGTGCTCAAGTGGAACCTATACTTGGACCAGGAAGCAGTAGTCAGAACAGGGTAGGAGCATTGCACAATTCAGGATCTAAAAATGTGTATGTGAGGGATAAATCATCTTATCTCCATACCTTTTCAATCTATATAGAGGACAGTCATTTGGGAGCCTGGACTTTATGAGGAGGGATAGGGCATCAGGATTAGAGGAAGAGTCATCAGCTACCTGTATTATGCAGATGACACAACCCTGCTTTCTGGTTAAAGAAAATAAGGTTCTCACCATGGGCCAGTTGGTAGCATTATGATAGATGGAGAAGAGATTTAGTTTTTTAACAACTTCAGCTTCCTTAATTCCACAATTAACACTCTTGGCACCAGCAGTCAGGAAATAAAAAGATAAATTGCATTGGAAAGTTGTCTGTCAGAGACCTCTCTAGAATACTAAAGAGCAACAGTGTCAGTTGAGAGACTAAGATGCACCTGATCCAGGACACGTTCTTCACAATTATTTGCTATGCATTAGAGAGCTGGACAATAATGAAGGATGATAGAAGAAGGATCAATGCCTTTGTGTTGTGCTGAAAAAGAGTGTTGAACATACTGTGGAGTTTTAGGAGAACAAACAGATCTGTCCTGGAAAGAATGAAACCAAGTTGCTCCCTTGAGGTAAGGATTTTTGAAGTGTTGTCTCACATAGTTTGGGCATGTGGCCAGGAGGAACCAGTGTTTAGAGAAGGGCTTCATGCTTAGAAGAGTGGAGGGACAGCACAAGAGAAGAAGACCCAGGATAAAATGGATTGACTTAGTAAGTGCAGAAATGAGATTAGGTTTTCTAAGATGATGAGAATGGCTCAAGACAGGACAAGGTTTAGAGCTAATGTACCTAGGGTTGCTATGAGTCATAAGTGACTTGATGATGCATAACAATAATATTTCTATTATTTAATATCATAATCATGCTGTGTAAGGAACTACCGGAATGGACCGGTGGTATATGATAGTGGCTAAAACAATTTCTCAAGGACAACAGAGATTGTGAGACCAATGCAGGATTAGGAAAGGTTTCATTCAGTTGTGCATAGAGTTGTTATAAATCAAATCCAACTCAAAGACTTCAAACATAAGGATTCTTAGTATGTCATGATAACACCTGGTTATCAAGGATAAGGAAGTACACTGCATGCTAGACTTGGAATTGAAAATTCAGCAGTTTGAAGTTTATCCTCTGGACAGGAATTGGTGGGGCTCTGGGTGTTTTAGAATAGATAATTAGTTCTTTCTTTTCAAGATTTACACCCTTCAAAGCCTGATGGAAAGTCACTAGGGGACAGAACACCTCCTAATCAGTATTTTTAAATATATTATTAAAAGAATATGTACTAAGAAAGAGAGGGAGATGGGTACATGTAGAAACTAATATCTTTTCGTTAAAAACTTATGGATTAGTTCATTAGATAATAGATTGCTGTTGTTATATACTGTCAAGTTGCTATCCTATGTACAACAGCTCTAAACCCTGCTTTATTCTGAGCCAACCTTGTTGCCTCTGACACACTTACTCCCATTACCCTAAGTCACTAAGTCAATCTTTCTCATTGAGGGTTTTCCTCTTGTTCTCTCACTCCACCCTCCCAAGCATGATGTCCCTCTCTAAGGGCTGATACCTCCATATAACATGCCCAAAGTACATCAGATGACACTTCAGATTTCTTACTTCCAAAGAACTGCCTGGTTTCATTCACCCTCTTGAGGATGAAACTGCTATCCTGGCAGTTTTTGGTATATTCAACACCCTTCTCCAGCAACACAGCTCAAAAGCATCAATTCTCCTTCTGTCTTCCCTAGTCATTGTCCAGCTGATAATCAGGCACACCTTAGTCTCCAGGCTGGCACTGTTGATCTTCAGTACTCTGAAGACACCTCTGACAGTAGACTTTTCCAAAGCAATTCGTCTTTTGATTTCCTGGCTGCTGGTGACATGAGTGTTGATTATGGAGCTAAGAAAACTAGAGCTGTTAACAATCTCAATCTTCTCACTGTCTATTATGATGCTGCAGAGGTGAGAATCTTTGTTTTCTTGATGTTGAGCTTCAATACATATTGAAGGCTGCAGTCCTTGACCTTTTGCTGCAAAAGCTTCAGGTCCTCCTCAGTTTTAGTAAGCAAGGTTGTGTCATCTGTATAACATAGGTTGTTGATGAGTCTTCCTCTAAACGTGACGCCACGTTCCTCCTCATACCTAATTAATTTGATGAAAGGAGAAGCTATATTAATAAGGAGTGATTAGTATAATAACCCTAAAGAGATTTACACAGAGGAAAAACAAAAAGGAGGGAAAAAAATACAACCTAACCTATAGGCACATTAGAATCAGGCAAAAGAGAAAAAAATAAGATTAAAAATGTATTGTTGTTTTGTTGTTGTGTACTGTAGTTTCAGAACCAACCCACCATTGACCCTCCAGCAGATTTTCTGAAGCAGTTAATGACATGGGAGGAGATTGCCCATCCTTTCCCAGGAAGCATTCGGTGGTTTAAAACCACAAACCTTTGAGAGTGCAGTGGAACTTCTTTCCATTGTGACACCAGAGCTCCCTGCTAAAGTGTATTGAGAAAAATCAATAACTAAATTATTGGGAGTTTCCAACAAAGAAGAAGAAAAGGAAGAGGGCAATTTTATAAATTGAACAGTTTGTCAAGGACAATTTATAATTATTTTAGGCTTAACTTACATTTTAGTAAATCAGGAAATACATCTATTTCTAACATACTTTCTGCATTCATTTAGATTCATAATATTTAGCTGACATTAAAGGATCATATCAGTAAATAATGTAAGAGAGTGTTGGATTGAAGTCTTCTAATTCAAATGTATTCTCTTTACCAAAGATTCCTTTGAATATCAGGGAGTAAGAACAGATAGTATATTTAGGGATGATCATTAAAGTTTTAGGGAAGCTCTGGTGGCTTAGTGGTAAGAGATTGTGCTGCTAACCCAAAGGCATGTGGTTTGAATACAGCAGCTGTCCTGCAGGAGTAAGAAGATGCACAATCTCTTCTTGTGCAATTTACTACCTCTAAAAAACTGATAGGATTTCAGCTATGAGTCAATTCCAACTTGATGATAAACAATAACATTAAAGTTGTAGGCAGATTCTGATTCAGATCTACAAAAGGAAATCTTCTAAGTATCACCTCTGGGATACCATTCTGAAGACTTCAGAAATCTCTTTCATTTGGAGGAAGATTATTTTTCTGAATTCCTATGGCTTTTCTTTGTTATATAAATTATTTACTTATTTTTCTGTGCCTGACTTAGTTTTTCTTCCTTAGTTGATTCACATTTAAATTCTTATTCCATTATAAAAGAAGTGGACCTACTATGGCCCACAGGCCCAATAGAGTTTACTGTCTGTTATTCCAAATGGAAATACTGTTATACAGTCATGACAGCACTTAACAACATAGAGACCAGTTGGCCTAGTGGACAGAAAGTGATGCTACCAAGGCAAAGGTGGGTGACTCTAATCCGCAGCCCCTCAGGCCTGTTTTTAATTGTTTTTGGTGAAACATTCTTCTAGGTCCTATAGCCCTGGTGTGTCCACTTGCTGTACAGAGGTTATGTGTGGTTGTTGTGAAGCTGAACACTGTGACACTGATGTGTCAAATGGGAGAATGGTTACCCATGGTGGACAGTGTTTGGTGGAGCTCCCTGATTAAAACAAGCTTGGAAGCAAGAGGGGCATCCACTTCCATAAATAGCTGGCCTCTGGAAACCCTATGAACCTGGGGAAAAGATGAAAATCAAGCAATTGTTGAGGACTTTCATTCTTTGGGACTCTATAAGTCATCTACACCTTGATAGCACTTAACAACAATAACAAGAGTCATGCCTAATTGCTTACTTATTGTCTGTGGGTTTTTTTTTCCCTATTCGACAATGAAAAAGCTAACCATAACCACTTCTATTTGAGTCTTTAGAATTTTGTAAAAACTCTCTGGCATCAAGTCTATTTCACTTCATGGCATCCCTCCATCATGTTTTTGAGGCTCTAAATCTTAAGATAAAGCAACTACTTCGCCTACTTCCCTAGCAGCAAGTGGCAGGTTTGACTTGCTGGTCTTTCACTCAGCAGTCCAGCAGTTTTCCTTTCAGTCACTTGTTTTAGAATATATGCTAATCAAATTTCAAGTTGTCTCTGGGTTAATAACACCTGATGTGTTTGTAGTGATTTTATTCAGCTATCTATAATTAAAAGAGGATGGAAGGAATATACTGAGTCATTGTATCGAAAGGAATTGGAAGACACAGAAGAATTTCATGAAACAACATATGAGCAAGAGCCTATGGTGATGAAAGAAGAACTT
>NW_006399769.1:22856371-22857465 GCF_000299155.1 Elephantulus edwardii
TTCATACTGGAGAGGGTTAAACTAGGCTGCTCCTTGGAGTCAAGGATTCTGAGGCTTTGTCTGACATACTTTGGACATGTTACAAGGAGCGACTGGTCCTTGGAGAAGGATGTCATGCTTGGAAGGGTGGAGGAACAGCACAGGAGGGAAAGACCCTCAATGAGGTGGATTGATTCAGTGACTGAGGCAATTGGAGTGGGTGTGTCAGAGACTGTGAGAGTGGCACAAGACAGAGCAGGGTTTAGGGCTGTTGTACATAGGGTCACTATGAGTCGCAAGCAACTCGATGGCATATAACAACACAGAAAGAAAGTTTGGTCATCCAATTCTGAAATAGCAGGCTTTCAAAGGCCCTATGTACATAAGAACACACATTGACTAGTAGATATGACAACTGCAGTTGAGCTCTCAAATACAGGCACACAAAGGAGTAGGAACATTTGTAGTGAGGCACTAGTGATTTGTATGTGGAATGTGAGAAACATGAATGTAGGAAAATTGGACATTGAAAAGAAATAAATGGAACACATAAATATTGGCAAACTAGTTATTGATTAAATGAGATGATTGGGATGGGACATTCTGAATGAAACAATCAGATGATCTACTATGCTAAAGATGAAAAGGTGAGGAAAATGGGGTTGCTTTTGTAGATAAAACTGGTCATTTCTAGGTCCTTCTTGAAATGCTATGTTGTGACTGACAGGATAATTTCCATACACATAGAAGGAAATCCAGTGAATACCGCTATCATTCAAATATATGCACCAACAACTAGAGCCAAAGAGGAGAATATAGAAGATTTCTACCAATATTTGCAGTCAAAAACTATTTGAACATGCAATCAAGATGCATTAATAGCAATTAGTTAGTGGAATGCAAAAGTTGAGAACAGTGAAGAAGAATCAGTAGTTGGAAAACATGGACTCGGTAAAAGAAATGAAGCTGTAGATAAAATAGTCGAATTCTGTACAATCAACGATTTATTCATTGCAAATACTTTTTATAATAAATGGAAATTTAGGTTATACACAAGGGTTTCACCTAATAGTATGCATAGGAATCAGATAGATTACATCTGTGGAAAGAATCAC
>NW_006399769.1:22859230-22860311 GCF_000299155.1 Elephantulus edwardii
TGAAGAGATTGAGATTGTCAACAGCTTCAGTTTGCTTGGCTCCACAATCAACACTCTTGGCACCAGGAAAATCAACAGAAAAATTACAATGGGAAAGTCTGCTGTCACGGACCTCTTCAGAATACAGAAGAGCAATGATGTCGGTCTGGAGACCAAAGTGTGCCTGATTCAGGTCGTAGTCTTTGCAATTACTTGCTAGGCATCACAAAGCTGGACAATGACTAGGGGTGATAGAGGAAGAACTGATGGCAATGAGCTGTGGTGTTAGAGAATATTGAATATATATTGAATATACCTTGGACTGTTAGGAGAATAAAGAGGTTTATTCTAGAGGGAGTGAAACCAGGTTGCTCCTTGGAGACAAGAATTTGTGTAGGTTTATTTGAAATACTTTGGATATATTGTAAGGAGGGACCAGTCATTGGAGAGGGATGTCATGCTTGGGAGCGTGGAGAAATAAAGCAAAAGAGGGAGACCCTTGATGAGATGGATTGATTCAGTGACTAGGGCAATGGGGGTAAATGTTGTCAGAGACAATAAGATTGGCACAGGATAGAGCAGGTTTCAGAGCTGTGAATTGTAAGAGACTTCACAGCATATAGCAACAACAGCAACATCCTTTATTGAGAGTGGTGTGCTAAAGTCTCCTACCACTATTGTTGTGCTGTCTATTTGTTCAGTTCGAATAATTGTTTTATGTATTTCCCAGGTCTATCATGTGGTGCACAGATGTTGACCAAGGTTATGTCTTCTTGACATTGTTGTTGTCATTAGGTTCCATTGAATCGTAGATGACACATAGAGACCTTTGAACGAAAGACCTGAACACTTGTATAACTTACATAACTTTTATCATTTCTCCACATTCATAGAGTTTCCAGGGACAAGCTGTTTCAGAAGTGGATGCCACTCTTGCTTCCAAGCTTGTTTTAATCTGGGAGCTCCACTAAACTCTGTCCACCATGGGTAGCCATTATTGCGCTTGACACATCAGTGTCACAATGATTAACATCACAGCAACCATGAGTTACCTCTGTACAGCAAATGGGCAAATGGACAATGATATACCACTTAGAAGAAT
>NW_006399769.1:22860636-22861840 GCF_000299155.1 Elephantulus edwardii
ACAGAAGCAAGCCATTTCGTAAGTGGATGACACTCCTGCTTCCAAGCTTGTTTTAATTGGAGGTCTCCACCAAACTCTATCTCCCATGAGTAACCATTATCACATTTGACACATCAGTGTCACAGTGTTTAGCATCACAGCAACTTCAAGTTATCTCTGCACAGCAAATGGACAGACCAGTGTTGAGTCTATCTTTATCTTCATTGTTTGGCTGTGTCTTTTGAAGGCAACATATAGATGGGCTTCTTGTTGTTGTTGTTAAATGCCGTCAAGTTGTTGACGATTCATAGCAACCCTATGAACGTAAGATCTGAACACTTGTTTAACTTTCATCTTTTCTCTAAATTCATAGGATTTCCGGAAGCAAGCTCTTTTAGAAGTGGATGCCACACCTGCTTCCAAGCCTGTTTTAATCTAGGATCTCCACCAAATACTGTCCACCACAGATAATCATTATCACATTTGACACATCAGTGTCACAGTGTTTGGCATCACAGCAACCACGAGTTACCTCTGTAACTGATGGACTTGGTGGGTTTTGTATGTGTGTGTGTGTGTGTGTGTGTGTGTGTGTGTGTGTGTTTTGATCCACACTTTCCCTACTTCATCACCATCCCTTCCTGCTTTTGCCTACACCATTCAACACCTCTCTCCCCTTGACCAGTCCTTGATGTGATGGCCTAAGTCTCAATCCATCAGGATTTCTATGATTCTGAACACATCATGATGCTGTTGTTTTCTTATGATGCAGCTAGTATGACTTTTGTTTAAAGTCTCTAAGTACAACTGTCATGTGCAAGTATCAAGGATGGCTTCTTTTATTGGAAGGTTCTGAGAAATCCATCTGCTACTATTTTTCTTTTGATTGGTGCATTTAGCCCATTTGTTTTAAGTATGATTATTGACAAGTCAATTTTTATGATTACCACTCTGCTGTGTTTCTTTTTGTTGTTGTTTTTAGTAACTAGGGTCCAATCACTATCCTTTGATGTTTTTGTGTGAGGGACTTCCTTTAAAAGTTCTTGTCGATTTTCTCTTATTTTCACAAATTCCTTAAGCGCCTTCTTTTCTGCAAAGAATGAAATTTCCCTTTCACATTTTATGGCTGCTGTTCTGGGTACAAGCACTTTGGTTTGCATTTGTTTTGTTGGGATCCGCCCCCATCTTTCTATATATGCCACCTCAGTATCTTTTTGTCTGAATA
>NW_006399769.1:22862890-22865027 GCF_000299155.1 Elephantulus edwardii
GAGGAAGACTCATCAACAATCTGAGTTATGCAGATGACACAACCTTGCTTGCTGAAACTAAGGAGAGCCTGAAGTGCTTGCTGCAAAAGGTCAAGGACTGCAACCATAAAAATGGATTGAAGCTCCGTATAAAGAAAACGAAGATTGTCACCTCTGGACCAATCGGCATCATCATGATAGATGGTAAAGAAATTGAGATTGAAAACAATTTTAGTTTGCTTGGCTCAATAAGTCACACTCTTAATGACCTCTCCAAAGTACTGAAGAGCAATGATGTCAGTCTGGAGACTAAGGTGTACCTGCTACAGGCCATGGTCATTGCAATTCCTTGCTCTGCATCAGAGACCTGGACAATGACTAGGGATGATAGAATGATAATTCATGCATGCCTTTGAACTGTGGTGCTGGAGAAGAGTGTTGAATATACTATGGACTGCTAAGAGAATGAAAAGGTTCATTCTGGAGAGGGTAAAACCAGGCAAAACCAGGCTGTTCCTTGGAGGCAAGAATTCTAAAGCTTCATCTGACATACTTTGGATATGTTGCAAAAAGGGACCAGTCCTTGGAGAAGGATGTCTGCTTGGGAGGGTGGAAGGATAGCACAGGAGAAGACCTTTGATGAGATGAATTGATTCCGTGACTGGGGTAGTGGGGTAGGTGTGTCAGAGACAAAAAAGATTGGCACAGGACAGAGCAGTGTTTAGGCCTGTTGTACAGAGGGTCCCTATGAGTAACAGGTGAGTTTAAGGCACATAACAACAGCAACAATTGATATTTTAACTAAAGTTTACAGAAAACTTGGATTTCCCTCATTCATTATTGCACATTTTCCGCCCTACCAGCCCCTACCCCATTTGCTTTTCTCTCTAAAAAGATTCTTTCACTGTTGCACAATTTCTTCCCTCCCCCAGCTCCCCAAGTCAACTTTGTTATGCACCTCTTATTCTAGGCTGTTGTCACGCAACGTTCTTTCCCTCATCTTTTTAAATGTTGTTGTTGTTGTTAAGCGCCGTGGAGTTGTAAAGGACCCATAGCAACCACTTCAACAAAAGTCTTTAAAACAAAACTTGCATCTTTTCTCCAAGTTCACAGAGTTTCCTAAGGCAAGTTTCTTTTGAAAGTAATGACACTCATACTTCAAAGCCTGCTTTATTCGGGAGATCCTAGAATTAGCCCCAGACTAGCAGCCAAAAGCCTTTCTAAAAAGGACGCCAAATCCAGTCATCTAAGAGGCACACGCTAGTCTCAACCCAAATCAGAAAACACACCTTTGCAGGATCCAGCCATTCCATTCATCTTCCCAGCACGGAAAATGCCCCAGACTGGCCTCCCAAAGCTGTTTAAAGGCAAGGCCAAATTCAATCAACTCACACCCTATTGTGAGCCAGAGCACACCCCAGTCTCAACCCCAACCAGGATGTTGTATTCATTATTTATCCCATCTTTTTTTTTTTTAATTTCTCCTCAGCCCCCATCTTAGTCCTGTTTTATAACAGAGGCATTATGCAGTATTTGTCCTTTTGTAACTGAGATATTTCACTCGGTATAATGTCCTCCAGGGTCACTCATTTTGTATAATATTTTATGAGTTCCTTGTTTTTCAGTGCTATATATTATTCCATTGTGTGGTATATTCCATTGACCTTCTTGTATATTGATTTCCTCATTTTTCACAATATTGAGAAGTTTTCTTCCAGTAGCTCTTCTACAATTTTCTCAGTAATTTCCCTGTCCTTCTCACATTCTGGAATTCTAATCATACATGTGGTGTTCCTTCTGATGTCATCTTCCATGATTCTAATGTTAGCTTCATTTTCTTTATTTCTCTCTCTGATTTTTCTTCTAGTATGTTTCCACTAAGGTTCTTGTCTTTAAACTCACAGACTCTATCTCTTCCATTCTACTCTATTGTCCTCCCTTTTCTTTGTATATTTGGATATTTTTCCCATTTTTGTCTTAGTATCCTGAATTGCATTTTCATGCATTTCTGTTATTTCCAGTTCTGTGTGGCTGTGCCCTATCTTGTGATGATTTTTTAAGTTCATTTACATCTTCATCTATAGTCTTCATTCTTTCTTCCATCTTTTGCATTTTCTTCTATAGTTCTGCAAGATCTTCTTCATCAATATATTTCTGC
>NW_006399769.1:22865882-22869789 GCF_000299155.1 Elephantulus edwardii
TAACCACAGTGTTAATGCTCCTAATGTGCCCAGCTCAAAACAAAACAAATGGAGGGACCTATGCCCAGGAAAGTTTTAGTCCCTTCTCTTTACCCTTACCCCCAACATGAACCTAAAGTGCACTTTCTCTCCTGAAACTAAATGTCTTACTTTTCACAATCTATTGTTTTAACCACAGTGTTAATGCTCCTAATGTGCCCAGCTAAAAACTAAACAAACAAGAACTACAACTCATGTGGTTAAGTTGGATTAAACTCATAGCTGAAGTCCCATCTAGTTTTCAGAAGCCTTTAACCTTACTGTAAGAAACTGCCCATCTTCCCCCAATGATCAGGTAGTGGATTTGAACCGATCTGCCTCTATATTAGTAGTGCAGCTTTGTATTCACAGCTAGAAGGGGAAAATTACCACATATTTAAATCCCAATATCTCATCCTCATAGAATGTTTTCCCAATATTACCAAGACTTGGGCAAATACGGTTATATGTTATCTCCCTTGATTTATTCTTTCTGCTCGTCAATAACTTCCTAAAATATGTTACAGGAAAGATGAGCAAATGGCAGCAAATTTTTTGATGATAAAACATTTTTAAATGTAATGGAATCAATCTATATATCAGTTAAATTTCTCTCTTAATACATTATTTCTTTTTTAACATGGCTTGTTAAAAGCAGCATTTACATTTTTTCACATTTAGATCTTAAGCAAATTATATTTTAGTATGCTATTATCTCTAAAATTGCCTCTCTATGTGTGTATGTGTGTGTAGTATTAAGGAGAAAGACTGATTAAAACAACTTTATCTTCATAAAGGAATTAGATTATTTTTTTGTTATCAGGTATATATGGGTAATTACTATAACAATATTGGCTATAGAGCTTTTATATATTTTATTCATTCTAAATGCAATATGAAATAGTTCAATATTAGCATAATAGTACAGTAGAAGTATTATACCTCAGATTTTGTTTATGAGTGTGTGTAATAGATACTCTTCAATTTTTTTAACCCAAAGAAGTATATATTTATTCACACGTCATGGAAAGAAATTTTTAAAATTTTATGGACTAGCCAAGACTATAACTTTCTTTTCACATATCCCAGAAAAGATACCTTTAAATAGTTTTATCTGACTTATACTTTGATTTTCTTCCCTAGTTGTAATAAATTGGCTCTTCAACGTAAGACAATCATATATTAGTTCATAATAAAAAGGTCAACCACCTACAAGTGATTTGGTGTAATACTGTCCAATAATTGTGTTCAACATTCTGTGGTAAAAACAGTACTAGAAACATCAAAGGAAGTCATAATGGAGAACATTACAAGAATAAAACATACTTACTTCTGAAAATACTTCAAGAAAATTGGGTTTGTTTAACTACTGATATTTTCTGCATAAAAATAAGAAATATCACCTGCATACTTGAAATTCTGATATGTTAGAGTCTTCTTTTCTGGGTTTGAAATTTACTATGACTTTTTTTTCTGGGAAAGTAGGATTTTTTAAAATTATCATTATTACTTTTAGCGAAAATTTACAGAGACTTTGGATTTCCATTCATTCAGTGTTGCACTTTTCTCCCTGCCCACCCTTCCCCCCCGCTATGACATTCTTAATGGAATATTACAAACGACTCCTAATTACCTAAGATCTCTTTAAATAAACTCTCAATTTTTTAATACAACATTTACCAAGATTAACACCAACCAACCAAGCAACAACAAAAAAAAAACATGCAAAATAAAAAATAAACCAAATTAATACATTTTAATAATTGATTCAGTAAACTGCAAAGGCACTTAAAATGAAAAAACAAAGCCACTGGTAGTTGTTATTGTGGTGATATTTTGTACCATGGAGTCAGAACTAACTCATAACTAACCCTGCAGTGGGTTTTCAGAGGCAGTGAACCACATGGGAGGAGATTACTATCTTTCGTGGAACAGCTGGTAGATTCCAACTGCATGTTCTGAGTTAACAGTGCAACTTCTTTAATTTACAAGGATTCACTGTCAGGTTTCTGAGGTTACAAATCTTTATTACATTAAATCTCCCATGGTTCTCTTTTGGTGCACATCTTGTGGATCTGAACAGGTGATCTCTTGGTTAACAATGCAAAATGTAATTCAACATGCTTTTAGAGCTCCAAAGCAGGAGGGTAGTTGAACAGGAACATGAACCCTACACCTTCAGATTAAAAGTCTAGCTGGCTACCAACTGAGGTATTCAGGAGAAGAGAATTTGTCCACTGAAGGAAGTTAAAGGTCATTAATGCTAACCTGCTCATTAGTGGTAACGACTCTGTAACATCCACATTATTCTATCTACTGACCCAGAAATTTCTAGGTTTATCTCAAATATATATTCTCATTAATTTAAAAATAGCTTGATTGCTGTAATTGTTTGCTATCTAATTGCAACCTGTCCATAGCTGATGTTCTAGCCATTTTTCAGAGGCAGTAAATTGCACGGGAGGAGATTGCTAACTTTTCTCCCATTGAGCAGCTTGTGGATTAGAATCTGATGTCTTGGGACTACAGAGCAGCTTTTCAATATATTTTAAATATTGACATTATAAAGTTTTAATTATTATTACGGAATAGAATGTATATGAGTGGCTTAATGATGTATAACTGAAAAAATAGTTAAGCATTGATTCAACCATAATCTTATGAAACCCACTTGGGTGTTTCTTGCTCCATCTCTTTCCCACACTCTTCTCATCCCATTATATATGACAAAAGGCTGACCACAAAAATTTCCTGACTCAAATGTCATGTCAACAAATCATTCTTAATCAAAATCTACAGTTCTCTCTTCTTATATTGTGTATGAAATTATAACACCGACAGACTCAACAGAATGCAGAAATTATAAAACAATATCATTAATATCACATGCAAGCAAGAGTCTGCTAAAAATGATCCAAAAACTATTGGAAGAGCATATCAAAAGAGAACTGTCAGAAGTATAGGCTGGGTTTAGAAGAGGCTGATGTACTAGGGATATTATAGCTAATGTTAGATGAATTTTGGTTGAATACAGAGAGTACCAGAGGAATATCTGTCTGTGTTTCATTGGCCATACAAAGGAATTTGACTGTGTGAATCACAACAACTGTGGCTAAGTCCGAGAAGAACGGGAATACTGGAACACATGCTTGTACTTATGTGAATCCTATGCTTGGAGGGAGCTGTCAAAACAGAGCAAGGAAATACTGCAGGGTTCAAAATTGGAAATCGATGTGTCCTATCTCCATAACTCTTCAATCTATATGAAAAACAGATGATCTGGGAAGGCCGGGCACTATGAAGAAGAATGTGGCATCAAGATTGGAGGAAAAGTTATCAACAACCTACACTATGCAGATAGCACAACCCTGCTTGCTGAAACTGAGAAGGACCTGAAGTGCTTGCTGCAGTAGATAAAAGACTGCAGATTTAAATATGGATTGAAGCTCAAGAAAACAAATATTCTCACCACTGGGCCAGTTGGCAATATTATGACAGATGGAGAAGACATTGAAAGTGTTAACAGCTTCAATTTGCTTGGCTCCACAATCAACACTCTCGGAACCAGCAGCCAGGAAATAAAAAGACACATTTCATTGGGAAAGGTCTGCTGTTAGGGACATGTCCAGAATACTGAAGAGCAACCATGTGAGTCTGGAGACTAAAGTGTGCCTGATCCAGACCATAGTCTTTACAATATTATATGGTATGTGCCATGAAATTTAGAGAACAACCACTTGGCCAACTGACTGGAAGAGATCTATATTTGTTCCCATTCCAAAGAAGGGGGACCCAACTGAGTGTGGAAACTACAGAACAATATCATTGATTTCACATGCAAGCAAGATTCTACTGAAGATTATCCAAAAACGACTGGAACAGCACATCA
>NW_006399769.1:22870461-22872470 GCF_000299155.1 Elephantulus edwardii
GAAATCAAAAAACATATTGTGATGGGAAAGTCTGCTGTTAGGGACCTCTCTAAGGTACTCAAGAGCAACGGTGTGTCTCTGGAGACTAAGGTGCATCTGATACATTCCATGGTCTTTTCAATCACTTGTTATGCATCAGAGAGTTGGACAATGACAAGGGAGGATAGAAAGAGAATTGATTCCTTTGAGCTGTGGTACTGGAGAAGAGTATTGAATGTACCACGGACTGCCAAGAAAACAAAGATTCATCTTATAGAGGGTTAAACCAAACTACTCCTTGGAGGCAAGGATTCTGGGGCTTCGTCTGACATACTTTGGACATGTTGTAAGGAGAGACAAGCCCTTGGCGAGGGACATCATGATTGGTAGTGTGGAGGGACAGCGCAGGAGGGGAAGACCCTCTATGAGGTGGATTGATTTAGTGGCTGGGGTAATACAGATAGAGGTATCAGAGGCAGTGTCTGAGGCAGTGCGATTGGTACAGGATAGAGCAGGGTTTATAGGGTCGCTATGAGTCGCAAACTACTCGATGGAACATAACAATAAACAACATGTGTCAGAAAGCTGGACAATGAATGGGGATGACAGAAGAAAGATTGATGCCTTTGAACTGTATTGCTGGAGAAGGGTGTTGAATATACCATGGACTGCTAGGAAAACAAGCAGGTTCGTTCACTTACAGAAGAGGGTGAAATCAGGATGCTCCTTGGAGACAAGGATTCTGAAGCTTCGCCTGAAACACACTGAAAATGCTACAAGGTGAGACTAGGCCTTGGAGATGGACATCATGTTTGAGAGCGTGGAGGGACAGTGCAAGAAAGGAAGACCCTCTATGAGTTGGATTGATTCAATGACTAGGTCTAAGTGTTTCAGAGAAAATCATGTTGGCACAGGATAGAGCAGGGTTCAGAGCTATTGTATCTTGGGATGCTATGAATCACTAACAATTCAATGGTACATAACAACAATACAACAACAGCATTTATCTCACTTTATCAGAATACAGTATTTTTTTTTTATCTTTAGTCCTGTTTTCATAGAAGCTATAGCATATTCTAGATACTTGGAAAATAAATCGAGTTATATGAGGGTGAGCCAATTTTTATTATTTCTATTCTAATGAATGGGATGAACATGAGTTTTGTCTCTAAATTATTTTAATTCATGAAAATCATGAACTCCACTATTTCTTTATCACATTGATTCTACATAGTTTTATGCCTTTAATTTTTAAATGTATGCTACAAGGTAAATGAAGAGAAATCTGTCTCCTAAGAAAACTACATGAATAGAAAAACACACAAAATATTTCTCAGGCAAATAATTCTATTGTATTCGCTAGCTAGAGTAAGTTTTACAAAGGTACACAGACCCCTTGATTTTATTGTGTCTCCAATTAATCCCTTGGTGCGATGGTCCATGTATATACTGGAAATGCAAAGGCAGCATGTCTATAGTGGTTCCAGTCCAAAAGGGTCTCCAAGGGAGAAAGACGTAAAATCTCCTCCCTTTCAATTTCTAGCCTCTGAAAACACACTGGAGGGTAAGCCAGGAGTTGATTTCAATGCAAACTAAAATATGTTTCAGATGTCATAATTAATTTTATCTTTCACTCATTGTTTATCAGAAAATGTCCTCTATACAATACTCATGGTAAATAATGCTTTATTAAGATGTAGTAAATTGTGAGGTGTATTAATTGACTAAGATTGTGAATTAAACATTAATTTTGCTTTATTGATTTGTTCATTCTTCTCAGGTTTTTTTTTTGTTTTTGGTTTTTTTTTTTTACCATTTAACTTGTTTTAATGTTTTGTGGGGTTTTTTTTCACAAATGGTGAAAAATACTAAAGTACAGACAAGGGATAATCATAATGTTGTGGCCAACATTATAAATATGGAATTATAAATTTAAAACATTTTCTGGTTTAAAAAATAAATCTGGAAGTCAATGCAGCTCTGCAGGTCTTGTCTAATAGGGCCGGTCTCTGCGCTCCTGGCGGTGCTCG
>NW_006399769.1:22873080-22879522 GCF_000299155.1 Elephantulus edwardii
CAGCCTTGGCAGTCGGGGGGTCTTCATAGGACACTGTAGCATCGCCTTTGGGCTTCCCTGTTTCCTTGTCCAGGTAGATATGGATCATGGGCTGCCCAGTTCTCTTGTTCATCTTAACAACCCCGCACTGCTTAAAGAAGTCTGTCAGATCATCTAAAGTCACATTGTCATTTAATCCTTGCACATAAATTGCACTGTTGTCAGAGTCTTCATCTGGGTCTACAGGTGGGCCTAAATCAAGATCTGGTCCTTCGTCCATGGGTCCACCAGGCTTATTGAAGTCACCTCGCTCTCCAGCGCTGCCCATTCCACCGCGTCCTCCTCCCCGCCCACCTCTGCTCATGCCTCCACGATCAAATCCCCCTCTTCCCCTGCCCCGGTTATCAGGGCCACTCATGCTCCGGTTCTCTCCTGGTCCGGAAAATCCTCCAGACTCCTGCCCATAAACACCCATGCTACTGGGGTGGTCCTGTCGGAATGAACTCTGCTGCCCGTAGCTGCTGCTCTGTTGACTATATTGACTTGGAGCCTGGCTGTAGGATCCAGTTTGGGGGGGGTAACTAGTGGGGGTGGCTGCTGTCCATAGCTGCTTGGCTGCCCATAGCTACTCTGCTGTCCATAGCTGCTTGGCTGCCCATAGCTACTCTGCTGTCCGTAGCTGCTTGGCTGTCCATAGGTGTTCTGCTGAGAGTAACTGCTTTGATCATAGCCAGTTGGTTGTGAAGAGGAATAGCTGGTAAGTGGGTAGGACGGAGGTGCGCTGACTGGCTGCATGGAGTAGCTTCCAGGTACCTGGGGATAACTGTAGTTACTTTGTCCATACCCCATGCTGGGCTGGTTGTAACCTCCCGTGCTAGACTGAGGCTGGCTTGTTTCAGCAGGCTTGCTACCATCTTGTGGTCTTGCAAGTGCGGTGGCTGCTGGTTGTTGCCCATACGTTGGATAGGCAGGCTGAGTACCATATGCAGACTGAGCCGCATAGGAGGCCTGGGTAGTGGTCACTGTAGCAGTGGTGGTATCGTAAGCACCAGTGCCGTGCCTCTGGACAGGCTGGCTGTAGGCCTGGGGGGCAGCTGGAGTACTATAACCAGTAGGAGGCTGTCCATAAGAAGTTGCATAGGCAGTCTGCACATAGGTTGCAGTGGTCTGAGCCTGAGTATAGCTGACATCAGTGGGCTGTCCATAGGTTCCGTAACTTTGTTGCCCATATGCCTGGCTGGTCTGTGCATATCCTTGAGTGGGCTGGGCAGTGTAGGCACTGTAGCCCTGCTGGGCTGCAGCTTGGCTGTAAGTACTGTAATCCGTGGACGCCATTTTCTCGCCTTCCTCCTCGTTCTCTCAACGTCCGTCTCCCTCTCGTTTTTCCTCTTCTTCTCAGTTTTTAAAAAAACATGGTTATAGATTTTTCAGGATGCTTGACACACTGTTTATGTTGTGGATTAGGACTTCTAGAGTTCTCCCAAGCTTTTCTTTAGTGAAGTTTACAGTCCTTGGTTTTAGTACTAGTTTCATGATGCACTTAGAGCTGATTTTTGTGTCTGGAGTGAGGTGTGTATCTTTCTTGAGTTTTCTACTGATAGTTTTCCAATTTTATCAGCACCATTTTTAAAAAAGACTGTCATTTCCCCAATTACCTGATTTCATCTCCTTGTCAAAAATCAGTTGACAATAAGTAGATGGGCTCATTTCTGGATTTTCAATTCTATTCCATTGATTTACGTGTCTGTCATTGTACCAGTAAGTACCACACTGCTTTGACCACCAAGGCAGTGTGGTAGGATTTTAAATCAGAGAGTGAGATGCCTCCTACCTTGTTTTTCTTTTTTTTTCAACTCCTTTGCTTATTCGGGGCCTTTTTTCCATTTCAAATGAAATTGGAGATTGCCTTTTCCATCTCCTTAAAGAATGGAATTGGTATTTGTATTGAGATTGCATTGAATGTGTAAATTTCCTTTGTTAGCATTGTCATATTCACAATATTGTGTCTTCCTATCCATGAGCATGGGATATTCGTCTACTTTTCCAGGTCTCTTTTTGTAGTCTCTTTCTTGTAGTAATGTTTTGTAATTTTCTTTAAATACATCCTTTGTGCTTCTGGTTAGGTTTACTCCCAAGTATTTTATTTTCTGATTAACTATTGTGAAGGGTATTGTTGTCTGTATTCTCTTTGTCACTGAAGACAAATCCAACTGATTTTTGTATGTTGATCTTATATCCCGCCACTGATATCTTCTAAGAATCAAATCCCTATGCCCATCCAAAACCTTCTCCAACAGGGTAAAAAGGGAGGACAGACTAGGAAAAAATATTTGGTAATGACATATCAGATAAGGGACTTATATCTAGAATTTATAAAATACTTGACCACCACAACAAGATGAAGGTAGATAACCCGATTGAAAACTGGGCACAGAATATGAACAGATACTTCACCAAAGAAGACAGTCAGATGGCAACAAACACATGAAGAAATGTTCAAAATCTTTAGCTCTAAGAGAGATACAAATCAAAACAATTATGAGATATCATCTCACCCCAGTAAGCTTAAACAGAAATTAAACAGAACAGCAAACATAACATGCTAGCAAGGTTGCGGGGAAACTGGAACCCTTCACTGTTGGTGGGAGTGTAAAATGGTGCAACCACTATGGAAGGCAGTATGGTGCTTTCTCAAAAATTTGCAAATAAAGATACCATTTGACCCAATACAATTCCACTACTGGGAATAAAGCCCAAAGAGACAATAACTGCTACGAGAGCAGTATGTGATTAACATCACTGCTACCTTACATTTTAGTGGTCTTGAAATTATTTATGTTCTAGTCATATCACATGCAGTGGATACTTGGTAAATATTTTATTTCAAAATGAGATTTAATATCTGGTTATTTTGAATGCACTAAAAATATTGCTTAAATCTAAGAACTAAGCTATCAAAGATATTTCCAAATATTTATTAGTATTACATCAAACAAAAGATATTCTTAATATTTTTTTATTTTTTCTATTTTTACTCTAATTTCTTCTTTTATTATAACTCAAACAATTCAGGAACTGAAACAAAATAATAAGAACAAAATTATTTTCAGAATTAGTTCCCACTTTCAAAATCCATGAAGCAGCTAATAAATTCAAATTATCTGCTTTTAGGTTGGAACTCCTGTCCTATTAGGCCACCAGAGATCTTTAACATCATGATTTGTTGCTGTTATGTGTCATGGAGTCAGGATCATCTTGTAGTTTATCATCCAGATAATTTTCAGAGACAATAAATTACATAGAAAGAGACTGCTCATCTTTATCCTGTTGAACATTTGTGAACTTTAACCCTCTGCCTTTGTGTTGGAAGCATAACTCCATGCCATAGTGAAAATGGGGAAATTGTCAAAGATTTCAACTTACTTGTATACATAATAAACATCAGTAAACACAGAATCAAGAAATCAAATGATGGATTGAAAATCTACTGCAAATGACTTATAGTTCATTTTTATAACTAAGGTCCACTTGGCTCAAGCCATGATGTGTTTATTTTCTCCAACATATTTGCATAAGTTATGTGATGAACAAGGAAGAGAGAGAGGAAAAAATGCCTTTTAATTGTGGTGTTAGTTAAGAATATTTGTCCTTGGGGTTGGGGAGAGACTGAGTAAGATGGGTTCAATAATGTATACCGCACTGAAACAGAGGAGGGAGAAAACTGTTTAAAAGAGATATATGACTAGGAACTTCTGTCATCACAGGAGTCTAGAGCGAGGGCTACATGGTGGAGGGGACCTGGGGGAGGGTTTGTAAAACAATGAAAGAATCCTTTCTTTTACTTTTCCATAATTTTTGACTCATGTACTTATAACTTGTTAGTCAAATTTGTGTCTTCTAGGTTGCAACACCCCCATGATACATCTTCAAGGATATGAGCATGTACGGCCAAGCACAATGAATAAGAGTGCATCTAAATTCCAAAATCAATCTCCATAATAGTCTATGTGTTTCCTACTGCCAAAGGGGCCATTTAGAGTAATGAGAGAAGATCTTCACCCTGAAACCCACAGCGTCCCTTTTCAGCAGGAAGTAGCTAAGAGAATACGCCATCCCCTTTTCCTTATGACTCAGGGTGAAGTCTCTCTCAGGGAGGAGTGATAGGGAATGGCAAAGGACACACCGACAAAGGAGATTAATCAGAACTGACTTTGACAAGCACTGTGGCAATTGGACAATTAAAACAGACATTCGGATGGCGGGGGAAGAAGAACAAACTGGGGAGGAGGGTAGAGAGAATGGTGCGGCAATGAAGGAGTGAAAGCCCAGAATCCCTGTGAATGTTCATTGAAACTAATTAAATTTAATAATAATAAAAAACGGAACTGTTAAAATAAAAAAAAATTTTAAAAAAGAATATTTAATGCATCAGAATTGTCAGTGAATAATAC
This sequence comes from Elephantulus edwardii, assembly GCF_000299155.1. Lineage (NCBI taxonomy): Eukaryota > Metazoa > Chordata > Mammalia > Macroscelidea > Macroscelididae > Elephantulus > Elephantulus edwardii. The sequence goes on from NW_006399769.1 coordinate 22,877,511, forward strand.
TGAATACACCAGGAGGTGTCAGAAGTCCAGAAAATCTGTTTTTGGAAAAGTATAACAGGAATGTTTCCTGGAGGTAAAGATGGTGAGACTTCATACACGTACTTTTAGCCTATTATCAGGAGAGGCCAATCACTGGAAAAGTACATAATTCTTAATAGAGGGCCAGGGACACAAAAGAAAAACCTTAACCAAAATTGATTAAAACTTGTAAAACGTAACACAACATAAATGAGTCTGGAAGACATTATGCTGAGTGAAATATCTCAGTCAAAAAAGAACAATTACTTCATAGGTCCACAGTTATATTAATGGAATAGACACAAGAGGAGAACAGGAAAAGAATGGATAGATAATGAACATTATGTTAGAAAAGGTGAAGAAAAAGAGTATCTGAGAAGAATGAATAATTCAACATTATATGTACTACAATTAAACATTTGGAACAAGACATGGATTACAAATTGAATTAAGGAGGGGAGAAAGTGTGTATAGATGATTTAATTAAAAACCAAATTTCTCTAAAGTTTTCACCAAAAACAAAGTGAAAAACACGTCCAAGCAGTGATTGTGAGGATGGTACAGTATCAGGCAGCTCTCATCCTGTTGTGTCACACTGAGTTGAAGCCAATTCTATCCTACTGAACAACAGCTTCAAAAAGATCCAGATGGAACTCTACAATTTTCCCCCAAAATTGATGCTCAATGAATTCACAAGTTTACTAATGATTTTCCAGAAAATATTAACATATATCAGAGCTACTTCAAACTCTTTCCTGCAATCTTCTGTATTCAGTAACTTCTCGCATCCTTTCTGCTTTGTTTAATGGCTTTAATATAATCCCCAATATAGTCATCCTAGCTGCCCCAGGGTTTATTTTTATTTTACTTTATGGGAATTAACTTATCAGCAAATTAATTATTCACAACATAGCTCTCTCTGTCTCCCTAAAATTACAAGTATTTTTCTGTATCTAGTAATTTGCTTAAAATCCAAATTCTTCTGACAGGTTTTCAAGATACAAAACAACAAAAATAGATAACTACATTGCCTGGGAAAACTCTCGAGACAGAACTGTATCTTATTTAACTTTGTACATTATACAATAGATCGTCTTTTAGTCAGTGATTTTGAAGAATTTGTGTGGATATGAAATATTTCCCTTCAAAGTCTAGCACAGTACTTTTCATGCAGACTCCAAGTGAGTGTTCAAATTCCAACTTAGCTTATGAACTTGTAGTTTGATTGGACTGTTTTGCCTGTTCAGTTTCACTTCTATTAATTTTTAATACTAGCTACATCAAGAAACACCTTCTAGGGACAAATTATGACGATTGATTAAATTATAGGTATCCTGAGAGGTAACTGTAATTTTGGAAAGGAATTAGTTTCCAGATAACCATGCACAAGGGTCCTATGGTCAGTTCTTTGCACCAACATTTGCAATTATGAGCCTAATTAGAGTAATAACAAGAGAAGAAACTGAGTAGTATGTTTCCACCATCTTATGCAACAAAGTCTTTTTCCCTTTATTTTATTTTACTTTGGGGTTTTACGATACATTCAAATTGTGTAAGTATATGACAGCAACAATAAAACAAACTGCTCCAGGCAGAATAATGTGTATAACTCAGAATCTTGATTTAAAAAAAAAATGCTGAGTGACTAAAATGTAAAGAAACACAAATACTTGATTTCGGAAAAGGCAAATAAATTATGTTAGCTTGAGGCTTAAATACATGAAAGCACAGGCTTCATCAAAAGACGATTTGTGGAGGTTTCAAATGGCTTAATTGGCTGTAAAGCAAGCCATAGTAACACAGAAGAAAAATAAGCTACCTGCTTAAGTAAGGTCTAAAAATAGAGAACGGTTTTAGTTAGGATTTTCAGAAAATAAAATAATTTGATTATTGGATGTTCTTTTGTTGGGAACCTAAAACACACACCAGTTCAACAGGATGCATCACCTTTAGTCAGGAAACATTACGACTAAACTTCAGAGACATTGATCCCA
>NW_006399769.1:22882756-22891432 GCF_000299155.1 Elephantulus edwardii
TTTATTTTTTACCATCTATCTCCCAGGAAGTTACTCTTGGCCTTGAACCGCTGAGCTTTCACTTAACAGACCAACTCTTTATACACTCTGACTACAGAGCTCTATGGAAATCTAGAAAGCTAAAATAAAATAAACTGGTCAATGTCAGTTTTCTACATCTCAATGTAAAATTTCAGTGTACATATCTCCATTTAATGCAGTCTATTGGGTCCGTGAAAGACACTAAACAGAAAGGGATTTCCCCCCCCCCTTTTCCTTTTTTAAATTTTTTTTTATTAATACTTTAATGAAAGTTTACCAAAAACATGAATTTCCATTCATTCATTATTGAACGTTTTCCTCCCAATCCCCCCACCTCAGGTTGCTTTTCTTTTTAAAAACGTTCTTTCATTGTTGCACAGTTTCCTCCCTCTCCTGCCCCCACTCCGATTCTCTATGCACCTCTTACTCTGGACTGTTGTCATGCATATAATACCCAGTCATATATTCCTTTTAAACAGTTCTTTCCCTCATTTCTTTCAATGCAGTATTCATTAGTTATCTGTCTTTTCATAGCTTCTCCCCAACCCTCATGTCAGTCCTGTTTTATAATAGTGGTTTTATGAGGCATTTGTCCTTATGTAACTGAGATATATCACTCAGCAAAATGCCTCCAAGGTCACCTATTTCGTATGATATTTTATGAGTTCCTTGTTTTTCAGTGTTGCATAGTATTACATTGTGTGAATATACCATAGTTTCTCTATCCATTCAATTATTTATAGGTACTTGGGTTGCTTCCATCTCTTTTCTATTGTGAATAATGCAGCAAAAAACCATGGATGTACATATTGTGTGCACCTGATTGAGTGGAGGTTTTGGTTTTTTTAGGGTTTATTCCCAGCAAATAAAGATAACCCACTTTCAAAATGGGTACATAATATGAACAGACATGTTATCAAAGATGACATTGAGATGGCAAACACATGAAGAAATGTTCAAAATCCCCAGCTCTAAGAGAGTTGCAAATCAAAACTATACGGTATCATCTCACTCCAGTAACAATAGCTAAGTTCAACAAAGCAGCAAACAACAAATGTTGGCGAGGTTGTGGAGAAACTGGAACCCATATTCACTGTTGGTGAGAGTATAAAATGGTGCAACTATTATGGAAGGCAGTATGGCACTTTCTCAAAAAGTTGCAAATAGGAATACCATTTGACACAGCAATTTCACTATTGGGAATATTCCTATAGAAACCAGAACTGACACCCAACTAGATATATGCACACCCAATTTTATTGCTGCATTGTTAAAATATCCTGAAAAAACATTTTGAAAAAACAAAACAAAAAAAATATTTTGACAATTTAAATAAAGATTAGTGAACATATTATTAAAGAAAAATTTTCTAGAGGAACATTAATTTTCTTTACAGGCAGATTTGTTAATCTTTCTCCTTTGGCACCAATCTTTAGAGCCAATTTATCAATATAATATTTTACTTTGTGTATTTTAATAAATTTTATGCCTAGTGTTGAGAAGAATAGGAATCCAGAACACTTAACTGTGTTCATGTGAAACATATATCTAGACCAAGAACAAGGAGCACTACAGGGTTTAAAGTTAAGAAATGTGCATTATGGTTTCATTTTCTCTATGTAACTATTTAATCTTTATGAAGAGCAAATGATTTAAGAAGCTAGATTTTATGAGAATATGACATGATCAGAGGAAGACTCATCAATAATCTATTTTATGCAGATGATACTATCTTGCTTGCTGGAAGTGAGGAGTAATTGATGTGTTTACTGCAGGAAATTAAATAATATGGGTCAATACGGATCTTATTTCTAAGTAAAGAAAACAAATTCTCACCACTATTTTGATAGGTAACATCATGATAAATGGAGAAAAGACTGAAACTGTCAACACTTCATCTTATTTGGATCCATAATCGACAGCCTTGGTAACAGCAGTCAGGAAATAAGGAGACACATTGCACTAAGAAAATCTGCAGTTAGGGACCTCTCCAGATTATTGAGGAGTCAAGATGTGACGTTGAGGACTAAGGTACATCAGATTCAGGCTATGATCTTTACAATCACTTGATATACATATGAGATCCGGATGATGAAAAAGGATGACAGAAAAATAACTGACACCTTTGAGATGTGTGTTGGAGAGGAGCACTGAACATTCCACAGACAGCCAAGAGAACAAACATATCAGATATGCCTTGGAAACTGTGCAGACAGAGAGCTCTTTGGAGGCAAGAATGATGAAGTTTTGCCATACTTACTTTGGGCATGTTGTTGGGAGGGGCTATTCCTTGGAGAAGGACATAATGCTGGGAAGGGTGGAGAGTTGGTGAATGAAAGGGAAACCCTCAACCAGGTGGATTGACACGATGACTACTGCAATGGGGTCTAGTGTGTAAGGAAATGTAAGGATGGTACAGATATAATAGGGTTCCAATTTTTTGTTCATTGGGTAGTTAAGAGTCATACTAGACACAATGATAGCTAACAACAACAGCTCAAGAATTTGACTTTGTGGATTACAACAAATTGCAGTTAATCTTGAGAAAATGGGACTCACAGAACACTTAACTTGCTCATGTGAAACCGATCCTTGTACCAGGAAGTAATAGAAAAGAACAGGAAATAATGCATGGTTCAGAGTATGGAAAGATGCGAGTCAGGTATGCATCATATCTCCTACCTTTTCCATCTATATGGAGAACAGATCATTCAGGAGGCTAAACTTTATGAGGGGAAATGTGATATGAGGATCGGAGGAAGATTCATCAACGACTTGAGTTATGCAGATGACAAAACATTGCTTGCTCAAACAGAGAAGGACATAAGGCCTTTTCTGTAGAAGGTCAAGGACTGTAGTCTTCAAATGAACTGAAGCTTAATATCAAGAAAACAAAGATTCTCACCCATGGGCCAATTGTCAGCTTCATGATAGATGGAGAAGAGATTGAGATTCTGTCTTCAGCTTGATTGATTGCACAATAAACACTCTTGACACAAGCAACCAGGAAATCAAGAAAACCAATTACACTGGGAAAGTATGCTCTCAGGGACCTCTAGAGTACTGGAAAGCAACGATGTCGGTCTAGAGACTAACATGCACCTGATCCAGGCCATGGTCTTTGCAATTACTTGCTATCAGTCAGAGAATTGGATAATAATTAAGGATGGTAGAAGAAAGATTGATGCCTTTTTCTTGCGGTATTAGAGAAGAGTATTGAATATATGGCCAGGAGAACAAGCAGGTCTGTCCTGAAAAGGGTGAAACCAAACTGCTCAATAAAGGCCAGAATGTTAAAGCTCCATCTTACATACTTTGGACTCATCACCGGGAGAAACCAGTCCTTGGTGAAGGGCGTTATACTTGGAATGGTAAAGGGACAGCACAGGAGGGAAAGACCCAGGATGAAATGGATTGACTCAGTGACTGGAGAAATTGATTAGGTCTTGTTGGAGATGCTGAGATTGGCTCTGGATAGAGCAAGTTCAGAGCTGATGTAACTAAGTTTGCTATGAGTTGCAGGCCACTTGATGGTACATAACAAAAACAACAACAACCCAGTCATGTGTCACATACAGACGTAATGGCTTAGGAAAGCCATTTTGAACAATAGACCCACTATAGCATAAAGTGATAGGATGAACAAGGAGAGGAATAAATGAGTTAATCAAACAAAAAGAGCCTCATTTGTAATATATTTTCTACTGTCATTTACTTCTCTGTAATCATTTTGGCTGAGTGTGCAGTGAGAAAAAGAGAGAGAAAGACCGAGACATAGCAACAAAGATTCATAAATTTAAAAAAATTTTAATATTGATGAAGCTTATCTTGTAGAAGATATAAAGCAGCCCAAGGAATTGGAAACAAATATATTTCTCTATCAGAGTCAAGGAGTAACAGATATCCATCTTTTTTCTGTTCTTATATTGCTTAATAAGGACCAGCTTCATTAGATCCTACCTGAGGACACAAAATAGCAATAACAATGTTAAGGCATTCACAACAATTTCTAAAGTAATACTATGAGTAATATTTAAATGACCATGATTCTTATGCTGAGAAAAAGGAGAAAGTTGACTCTGATTATTTTAAAGCAATATTTTCAATTTGTAGTAGTAGTAAAAAGATGTGTTGAAGTAGTCCTGCTGAAGATCAAAATCAACTTTCTCTGTGTGTGCGTCCATGTGTATGTGCTTAAATGCACATACATTTGTTTGAATTGTTTTATATTGTTTTTGTCAGAGTAAAAGACACGATGCTGCTCACAGTGAAGAAAGAACTAAAGTGATATGCTTAGCATGAGTAGTATCTTCCTGGATCAGGTTACAATCTAGATTGGACAATTTAGCTTGAAAAATATGCTGGTGGAGATGTCCGCGTTTTAAGTCTTCGAGCTAGAGGAAAATGAATAGGTCATTTGCATTACCAGTACTCACATAACCACTATCATTAAGTTAGGTCTTACTCCCAATGACTTTGTAGTAGGAGATTTAATAGTCTAAGGAAATGTTACACTTATTGGATGGAGGCCTAAGAGAGATACACCCCCATAAGAGTAAAAAGAAATCTGGTAACATTTGAGGTAACATTTATATGAATAAACATATTGTCTCTATTATGTTGAATTATGCCTACAATAACTTACCTAGATTTTTGGAATTATTTTGTAAACTCTTTTTATTTATATGGTGTCTATATTTCATTACGGATCCCTTCATTTCCTCCAGACCTGTCAACGACATGCAGTATTTTTTCAAATGGTAGTTACAAACAAAGGAATTGTCACAAAGGGAGTTGCCTCTTCCATATCAGTTCTTATTATGATATTATTGGTTCAGAAGCAGTATCTATAGAGAAGACACTACAGAGTGCAGCAGTTCTGGGAAGTGATAAAGTAATATAAGCATTAAAGTGAAAAGTGGGCCTGAAAGGAACTGGCAGTTGTGGAGAAAGGCAAGAGTTCTGTAAAGCCTAGAAAGAGATGTGAGTTAATTCTCTTCATTCTTAGCTTCATGAGATGGAGATTATACTGACCTGCTGATATGTCCATTGCAGACACATATTATTAGAAAAATTCAAAGCTATAGTTCTTATATCAAAGGCGGTACGGAGAGGGCCACTGTGTATATGGTTTGTTGAGAATGGCTTTATGAAGATAATGAATTCATTGAGGTTTTGAAAGGATCAGATACCTCAGGTATGTGAGAGTTAACACATAGTAACAAGAGGCGTATTTCACAAATGGAATAATTTTATTTTGCCTTTGAAAATTGAGTGACTATATGTTTAAGCCAATTTAAGTACAAGAAAACTGAGTGATGGCCATTTTTTTTAATTTAAAAAAGCAACACCCCTTTATTATTAATCTAGGACTTCCATGACTTTTTGTGGAGTCAGCAAAAGTGTCATTGAGACTTCGCATAAGAACAGAATATTAAATATTTAGTTAATATTTCCAGATGTTTTATCTATGCCCTATCAAATGCCCAGATGTTACTTCCAGCAGGGGATAAGATCATAAATAAAAGTAGCAACAGCAGAAGGCACTTTCGTATTTAGAAGTCATTGTCAGTTTCTTAATGTGATGTAGTAAGACAAAGCCAAAACCAACACTGATTGAGTATAAGGTTTCTTTTACTGTCTACTTTTGTATTTCTTCTTATATCTTGACCAAGAAATGCCTTAATATATATTTCTTGTCAAACTACACAATCTACTCAGGATGATTGTACTGTCTGCTTCAAACATATCTCTGTAAGCTTTATATTAGAATATAAAAGGATCTCTTAAGTGTTAGTATTTGCTTTGCAGCACTCTTTCCTGGAGTCTTTTTTAAATCAAAAGTCTGTATAGGGACTTAGCAAGGCTACATTTGAAAATCTGAAAATTCCATTTTATGATACTTCACTCTTCTTCCTTAATGAAACACTTACCATTCACAGTACATTTCTAAAATTTTTAAATTGTAATAATCATACTATATTAAGTTGCCTTATGATGATAATTAATTTTATTAAACGGTATTTTTTCTTAGTGCCAAGAATGACATATGTTTCAAATCTGAAAATTTATATAATTCAACCCACTCCCACAAGAGATTGATGCTAAAAAAAAGCTAAAAGATGGCAGCCTAATCTAATGGATTATGATTATAATTGATGAAGGTATTTATTAATAAGGGAAATTAACTCAGATGGCTTCTTATTAGGAAAAAAAATGAAAAAAAATAAAAACACTGCCTTTAAATTTAGTGCTCTCTCTGTTGTTTAGTGACAATGTTTCAGACATATGTTAAGAAGTTTATCAGATAAATTGAGCCCTATTCAAAAAATGTATGAAGATTGTTGAATTCATAATTAATAGAACAAAACTATGAGGGAAGATTTTGTTGTTGTTGTTGTTGTTGTTGTTGTTGTTGTTGAGAAATACTGAATGAGATATTATAGTTCATGAAAATTGAAGTAAAATGAACCCCTAACTAAAATTTATTGGTGCGAACTTAAGAACCTGCTTTATCTCAGAAATCCCCAAGAATGTGCCTACTCAAGTTCTAAAGTTACAAAAAAATTTGTTGTCTTTCTATAAAATGATGTATTATTGAAAATGTGAAAAATGATGTATTATTGAAAATGTGATTCAACATGCATTCATTATGAATGACAGTCTATCAAATTATTGTGATAAATAGATGGTACTTAATATACATTTTCATGAAGTGGTTTAAAGGTTAGTAATAGAATGTTGAAGAAATTTTGACCTTGTGTTCTGTTGGCAAAATGTAATTTAGTAATAAATGAATTCATTTGCAAAGATTATAGTAACTGAGTGTAGAAAACAGGTTAGTTCAAATTCTCAAAAAAGAAAGAAATCTTTTTTATCCCTGAGTAATAATAGTAATATTAAATAGTAAAGAGGCATAGAAAGTACTTGGTGATAACAAAATATGTAATACATAACAGAATATGTTACATTATTCTGGTCAATATGTAGTGTTTGCTAGATCAAAATGACAACAGACTCCTAATAAAGATACTGTGTATTTGATGAACTAAAAAGATGTATGGGGATAAATCTTTGTAGGTTTATTAGATTCAAGAACCAATTCTGAATGCAGACTAAAAAAGTCAGATATTTGTAGCCTATTGTTCTTTTTTAAAATTTTGTATACTTATATATGTAAATAATTTAAAATAAAAATAAGAGTGATTTTCATCACTCATCATTGCATAGGATCTCATTTGGCCTTATATTCTTAGGCAGTAGAAAAGAATGGTCCCACCAGGACCAGCTCCAGTTTAAATGAAAAAGAGTTAATCCTTGATGAAACCAACAGTGGTCAACATTGATATGATGCCTCTCACTTTTTCAGAACATAACTAGAATCTCAGAATATTTAATTGTGCTACCTTCACTTTCAAACATTTTAATTTAGAGAATCCATTTAGTCAAACCATAGCTGGTGTCTTGATAGATGTCCCTACCTCTTAAAACTTCATTTATTTTTTTGTTCTATGTATACACAGGAGACAAAATATGACTTTGATTTCATACCACCTGAATTTCAGAATCATCTCAGGAACAGGTTTGAGGCCTTGAACACTAATGAGCGAAGACCAGATGAGTTGTGGGAGGATGTCAAAGATATCATTCAGGAAGAGTGTAAACGTGACACTTCATCTCACATATTTTGAACATGCTATTAGGAAGGAGGGATCTGTTCCCAGAGGACATCAGATTAGTAAAGCATGTTGTTGCTATGTATGTGCCATCAAGTTGACTGTGACTCAATGACCATATGAACAACAGATCTGAAATTTGTCCCATTCTGTGCTACTTTCGCCAGCTCGCCTTCTCACCAAGACCTGGCTCTGACTTCACGGCACTGAGCTCAGTTTAAGTTCAGGGTAATGGGCTAAAAGGTTCCAACCTGATGAGGAGGTGTCCTTTGATTGTCCTTCTAGACTAAACAGGACACATGTCTCTCTCCTGTTGCTGTTTTGCCTGTTGTCCTTGTTGGGTGTATCAAGTCAACTTCAACTCATAACAACAATGAAACTGCTCCTGATCCGGAACCATCTTCACATTCTCTGCTGAGCTTAGGCATATTGCTGCAGTCACTGTGTCAACCCATGTTGCTTAAAGTCTGCCTCTTTTTTGCTGACGCACTACTTTTCCCAGCACGACCCCCTTCCTTGCCTCTAAGAAGCATCCTGGTTGCACTTCCTCTAAGTTAGGTATTCAATACTCTTCTCCAACACCACAATTCAAAGGCATTGATTCTTCTTCAGTCTTCCTTATTCATGGTCCAACTTTCAGACTCAGACAAAATAAAATGTCATGGCTTGGATCATACACATCTTACTCCTTAAACTGACATTGTTGCTCTCTAACACTTTGGAGAGGTACTTGATGGCAGATTTTCTCGAAGTAACACGTCTTTTCATTTCTTTACTGCTGCTGTCATCTTGATTGTAGATCCAAACAAAATGAGCTTGTTGGCAAGGCTGTGTCCGTTCATTGTGACGTTGCCTACTGGTTTAGCGGATGGGATTTTTGTTTTCTTTATGTTGAGATGTGATCCATATTGAAGACTACTAGTCTTTGATCTTCTTCAGTTAGTACTTCAAGTCATCTTTACTTTCTACAGCAAGGCTG
>NW_006399769.1:22894411-22900254 GCF_000299155.1 Elephantulus edwardii
AGGAATAGATCATTATATTGCACAAAATAAGATATATGTTTACACTAAAATGTTCAAGGCAGGATAATGTGGAAAGGCTTAATATTTCCCCAACAAGATTGTTGTTTTAAATTATTAAGTCTATTTACTTTGTAGGTTTGTTCCTAGAAACGCTTGTTTAGTTTTATCATTACATAGACTTAGCTACTCTTGTATAATGCATTGAGGTCAAATCATAGTATATAGTGGTAGCAATTTATTACTGAGGCTACTATACAAGAAGAAATGAATGGAAATATTTCATTGAGGTTGATCTGGTAACTTGCACTCCAGTTTTTTCACGTATACTTCCCTTGCCACTCCATGAACACGCACATTCACTCACCACATTTAAGTGGCGTCCAACTCATAGTGACCCTCCGTTGGGTTTTTGGAGCTGTAATAGTAAATCCTGAATCTGCTCATCTTTCTCTAAGGAGCTACTGGTATTTTTGAACCTCAAGAGAGAAGCTGCCTTTTGGTTAGCAGCATAGCATGCATACTTTGGTCTAGGTCAACAGAGTGTATTATATACACAATCAATGCAAATATTTGTATTATCTGTTTAAGTACAAGACTACAGAGTCTAGTATGGTTTACAGAGCTTCTGTAGGAAGGAGTGTACATGGTTTTCAAGGTGTAATTACTGGTGTGTTTGACACTTTTGGTTAATACTTTAGCCACAGTACTACCTGGACTTCTTTACTATCTGCCTGGCCCTTGTAAATACTTATTTGTGGCAAGTGCAATATAATAAAAGGGAAAAAAAAGACATTCCAATCAGTGTCAGGATATGAGGATGATATCTCATTACTGATTCATTCAGGGACCATGGTAAGACATTGTATTATTCATTGTTGTTGTTGTTGATTGCCTTCAGGTCGAGCATGACTCATAGTGACCCTATGAACAAAAGGGCTGCAACTCTGAACCCTTCCCTGTTCTGAGCTAGTCTCACTAATTCCAGCACACCAACCTGCATTTCCCAGTCACTGTCTTCCTCTCCTGCACTGTCCGTTCACCCTTCTGAGAATGACATCCTTCTTCAAGGACCGATCTTTCTTGGCCACGTGCCCAAAGTTAGTGAGCTTCAACATCCTAGCCTCCAAGGAGAGACTTGGTTTCTCCCTCTCCAAGACAGACTTATTTGTTTTGTGGTCAGTCCATGATGTTTAAGACTCTACTCTAGCACCACAACTCAAAAGCATTTATTCTTCTTCTGTCATCCTTAGTCATTGTCCAACTGTCTGAAGCATAACAATTGAGAAGACCATGGCCTAGATTAGGAGCACCTTTAATTACTTCCATGAAATCATAAAAGTACCATGCCCTTTCCCAATCTCTTCAGGTTTTTGGAAATGAGATAGTAATGGTATACATAAATCATAGATCCCGCCATCTACTCTTAGAACTCTAGAGATATTTATATTTTGCAAAATGTCTATATTATGAAGTTATATCTTTTTTTGCATAATAGTTTTCAATGACCAAAGAACAGAGGTGAAAAGCAGAATTAATTACTTTTTCCCCCTTCTAAAGGGACTGACTTTGCTGTTCTGAAGTCCTGCACATTTATTTTCTTTCTAACAATCAGATTTATTTTTCACATTAAATAAAGCACTTGGTAGCATGTGCTCTGAGGAGGTGGTATATTCACGTCGTAAGTTTTTCCAACTATATGTGTCAGTCATTGAACGAAAAATGCTGCCTTTAGTCTTTTCTAGGCTTCCTCTGCAATCAGGTACTGAACAACATCACACATCTGTTCCATAGAGTCTGCTTTCTACATTCAAAACTTAGAATACAACTTGAGCCAGCACATTTTCTCCCCACTTGTCGTTTATTCATTTGTGCCCACACAGGAAAAGAACCCTTTACTAAATACCATTTGAGATGAAAATAGTAGAAAATACTCAAAGATTCTAAAGACTGCTTCAATTTGTCTGCTATCCTTTTTATTGTCTTTTTACCCATCAGCTGAATAGAAGTTCGCTTTCTACCACTGATCCCTGAGCCATCTAAGAAATGAGCCCAAAGGAGTAACTCACTCTAGCTAGCAGTTTGCATCATAGTTATGGATGCATCTCCTTGCTTTTTATCTTTCAGAATAAAACTGGCCAACTCTTTGTTAGTTAAGCTCTTCTGGTTGACTGAATGCCATAGTTATATTTCCCAAAGATGTTCAGAGGGGAATTCAAACGGCTCAACATTGGGAAAAGCAAATAAAATCAGTGAAGAGTGACAGACAAGTAATCCAGAGTCTGATTGCTTGTCCATTTTTAAATGTTGAAATGCAAAATTCTCCAATCTACCGCAGTGTAGCGAGCTCCATGAGACTCATAAATTCTAAAGCAATTGATGAGGCTGAATTTAAGAGTCAGTGTGGCTGGGAATAAAAAGGGCAGCTAGTTTGTCACCCCTGAAATTTGAAATCTTAACTTTCCCTTATGGAATTACAAACTTGACTATCAAACATAAGATAGTAAGTGAAATATTTATATACAGTAATAGACAATAATAAAAAGACACAAGTTTAGGATAAACAAACTTGCTTTTATAATTTAGTTAGGATCAACAGATTGTTTTATATACTTCAGATCCATTTCAACATAAAAAAGTCTAGGTAGGAAGGTGGATCTGTCTATATATTTCTCTCAAATGCACTTCCTTCATGGGATGTTCAGAGGAAAACATGATTATAAATGGTACGTATATTTTGGTTTATGTGTTTGTGACTTGATGGAGGCATATGAAAATGTTAAGTATTACTTTGTTACTATGAATGCTCTATGTCCATTTTTACAAAGGTTGTTTGTTCTTCTTTAGATATTTACTAATGCTAACATATGAAGTTCTTTTTTGGAAAGAAACTGTACTGCAATCCCAAAGACATAGTCTGAATTCATCAGATGATCTGCTGAAGAAGACTGCACAATAGCCTCCTGTGTTATTTGTTGATGTTGTTGTTGTTGTTATGTGCTGTTGAGTCACTTGAGACTCATAGCAACCCTAGGTACAAGAGCCATAAACGCTGCTCTATCCTGTGCCAACCTCATGGTCTCCAATAAACCTAATCCCACTACCCCAATCACTAAAATGATCCATTTCATTGTGGTCTTCATCCCTCCACTCTCCCAAAACTGATGTCCCTCTCCAAGGACCGGTCCCTCCATGCAAAATGTCCAAAATATGTTAGATGAAGCTTCAAAATCCTTGCCTCCAAGGAGAAGCCCAGCTTCATCCTATCCAGGACAAACCTAGCTGTGCTCCGAACAGTTCATGGTATATCTAATACACTTCTCAAGCACCACAGCTTAAAGGCATCAATTCTCTGTCTACCATCCCTGGTCACTGTTCAGCTCTCTGATGCATAGTACGCAACTGAGAAGACTATGGCCTGGATCAGGAACACGTTAGTCTTCAGCTTAACATCGTTGCTCTTCAGTACTCTGGGGAAGTCCCTAACAGTTGACTTTCCCAATGAAATTCTCTCTTCATTTCCTAGCTTCTCTACCAAGAATGTTGACTGTGGAGCCAAGCAAACTAAAACTGTTAACTATCTCAATCTCTTCACCATCCATACTGATGATGCCAATTGGCCCAGTGGTGAGAATCTTTGTTTTTTTGATGTTGAGCTTCAATCTGTTTTGAAGGCTGCAGTTCTTGACCTTCTGCAGCAAGCGCTTCTGGTCCTCCTCAGTTTTCAGCAATCAGGTTGTGTCATGTGCATAATGCAGGTTGTTGATGAATCTTCCACCAGTCCAGGTGCCACATTCCTCCTTGTACAGCCCAGCATGTCGGATGATCTCTCTGTATACAGATTGAAAAGGTATGGAGACAGAATACATCCCTGGTGCACCTCCATGAGGTGTCTCCCTGATCTGTTCTGATGACTGCCTCTTGGTCCAAGTACAGGTTTCACATTAGCACACTCAAATATTATGGGATTCCCATTCATCTCAGAGTAAGCCACAGCTTATTGTGATCCACACAGTCAAAAGCTTTTGCATAGTCAATGAACCACAAATAGACATTCTTCCGGTACACTCTCCCTTCTGCCAAGATTCGTCTAACATTTCCTATAATATACCTAGTACCATGACCTCTGTTAAACCCAGCCTGTACATTTTGAATCAGATGATCATATGCTCTACTATGCTGGGGATAAAAAGATAAGAAAAAATGGGGGTGGTTTCATGATTAAAAATGTCATTTCTAGATCCATCATGAAATATAATGTGGTGAATGGCAGGATAACATCCATATGCATACAAAGAAGTCTAGAGAATACCACAATCATTGAAATATATGAACCAACCACCAGAACCAAAGAGGAGGAAATGGAAGATTTCTATCAACTTTTGTAGTCAGAGATTGATTGAACATGCAATCATGATGCATTGATAATAATAGGCGACTGAAACGCAAAAGTTGGGAACAGGGAAGAAGGATCAGTAGCTGGAAAACATGAACTTGGTAACAGAAATGAAGCTGGAGATAGAATGATAGAATTCAGCACATTCAATGATTTATTCATTGCAAATGCCTTTGATAAGAAACACAAATGCAGGCAATACACATGGATTTCACCTGATGGTATGCATAGGAATCAAATTGATTACATTTGTGGAAAGAATCACTGAAGAAGCTCAGTATCAGTAGTGAAAACCAGGCCAGGTGCTGATTGTGGGACAGACCACCAACTACTCATATGCAACTGCAAGCTGAAGTTGCAGAAAATGAAATAAAAATCCACGGTAATAAAAGTTTGACCTTAAGGTTATCTCACTCGAATTTCAAAACCATCTCAGAAACAGGTTTGAGGTCTTGAGCACCAATGAGTGTAGACCAAATGAACTGTGGAAAGATATCAGGAATATCTTCCATGAAGAATGCAAAAGACCATTACAAAGGCTGAAGAAGAAGAAAAGACCAAGATGGATGTCTGATGAGACTCTGAATATTGCATTAGAGCGCTGAGAAGCCAAAACTAGAGGAAGAAATCAAGAAATTAAAGAGTTGAACAGAAAATTTCAAAGGGCAGCTCAGGACAACAAAGCAAGATACTATAATGAAATGTGCAGAGAGCTGGAGTCAGAAAATCAAAAGGGCCGAACTCGCTCTACGTTTCTTAAGCTGAAGGAGTTGAAAAACAAATTCAAGCCACCAGTGGCAATACTTAAGGATGCTTTTGGTAGAGTGTTAAACGATCCAAGAAGCTTTAAAAGAATATGAAGGAATATACAGAATCACTTTACCAGAAAGAATTGGTTGACACAGAAGAATTTAATGAAATGATATATTAACATGAGCCTGTGATGATGAAGGAGGAAGTTCAAGTTGCTCTGGCAAAAAACAAGGCTCCAGGTGTTCATGGCATACAAACTGACATATTTCAACAAATAGACGCTGCCCTGGAGGTGCTCACTAAGTTGTGCCAAGAAGTCTGGAGGACAGACAGCTGGCCAACTGACTAGAAGAGATCGTTATTTATTCCCATTCCAAAGAAAGATGACATGACAGAGTACAGAAATTACCAAAAAATATCATTAATATCACGTGCAAGTAATATTCTGCTGAAAATGATCCAAAAACAACTGAAGCAACACGTCAACAGAGAAATGCCGGATGTGCAGCTGGATTTAGAAGAGGTCATGGTACTAGAGATATTATAGCTAATGTTAGATAATCTTGTCAGAAAGGAGAGTGTACCAGAGGAATGTCCATTTGTGCTTCATTGACTATGCAAAGGCTTTTGACCATGTTGATCACAACAAGGTGTGGCTGACTCTGAGAAGAATGGGAATCCCAGAACATTTGATTGT
>NW_006399769.1:22900972-22902847 GCF_000299155.1 Elephantulus edwardii
ATGAAGCAGGAGAGGAAGACCACAATGAGATGGATCATTTCAGTGATTGGGGTAGTGGGATTAGATGTGTCGGAGATCATGAGGTTGGCACAGGATAGAGCAGGGTTTAGGGCTCTTATACATAGGGTTGCTATGAGTTGCAAGTGTCTAGAGGGCACAACAGCATTCATCTGGTACTCTTTCAAATACTGACTTTTCCTTGATATCTCCTCTGAGGTTAACAGTCCTGTTTTTGCAACTCTTAAGCATTCTAATATTCCTCAGGTCTTATCAGAAGAATGCCCCATTTTCTGTGTATGTATTTATAAATATGACAAATGGAGTTTTACACAGTAAAGTAGGTTATGATTGATTCTTTTTTCAAAATAGAGTACATTTTTCTCCATCTTTGGTTTTAATGTGATATTGTTCCAAGTGTAGCTAATATTGTAATAATTTCAGCAGAGAAAAATAACCCCTTAAATGTTGCTAAGCTTCTGGAAATCTAAACTCTTATGTCCTTTTATGTGTAGTGCTCTTTACAATAATACCTCATCTCACATTTACAAAATTTACCAGAATTTTATTATACTGACCTTTGATAAGTTTTATTTTAATTGTTAGAACTCATGGTTTTAATCTGACATAACTGAGCTAAAAGTTTTTTTTCTTTTTTCTTTTTCATTTCATTCTTGCCCCCAAAGCATTATCTCTCTGTGTGTTTCTTAATTTAGTGTTGAAAGGGGTATTTGATATTTCTTTATTTTCCTTCCCATTTCTCTGCTGACCTCAGGATTTACTGATCTCTCCAGGTGTCCTTTTTGTTTTGTATTGCTATTTCAATGTTTTCTCTCTAAAATTCTCTTTTAGTCTTATATTCCATATGTTTCATCAAACACATTCCATACAGCCTTTATAGAAGGCCTCTTACATGATCTACAGAATAAATTATGATATAGCTAACAGATAACTGATATGGTTATTATAAATTAACTTTTTTTTGTTGCTGTTGGGTGCAATCAACTCTACTCTGACTCATAACAACTCTATGAACAAGTGATAGCTAATAATTAATTGCTTCCTACATGTAGCATGTAAAAATTTTTGTTGTTTACTCCTGCATCAGAATGTTCTGATACTAACCTTCTAGCATGTTTTCAGAGGCCTTAACTTGTACGGGAGGAGATTGTCCATCTTCCTCCCACAGGTCAGTTGATGGATTGGAACTGTGTACCTTTGAGTTGGCAGCCTAACCACTGAACCACTAAAGCTCCTTATTTTAAAAATGGAGAAGACTAAATTGATAAATATATTATAAATTTTAGGATTATATACACACATGCAATCGAGATAAATTCTAAAACCTTTTGATATCATCACAAATACTACATAATGTGCAGCTCACATTCCAAATCTTACAATTTAAAATTCCAGAAAAAATAAATCTGATTTTCTAAGTGTGGATTATAGTTTTGACTCATTATTCAGTGAAAACAGTGTCACAGGGTGTCTAAATCTGTTTGGCTGTATTAAGATGTGTAATGTGCTGTCATTGAACCCAGTTTCACCCTCCTTCTAAAAAGAACTATAATGCCATTGAGTGAAATTCAGCTCATAGAGACCCTATATGACAGAGTAGAAGAGTTTTGGCAGCTTGTACCTTTATGAAAGCAAATTGTCTCAACTTTGTACCATGTAGTAGTTAGTGGGATTTTTTTTTTTAATATGGAAAAAGATCGTTGGTCCAATGCTTAACTTAGGGCAACATACAATAAGAACAAAGATTTTTTTTGTTTTATTTATTTATTTATTTTTTTACAGAGGTTTTGGAGTTCCATTCATTCATTGCCGCACTTTTCTCCCTGCCCACCCCTCCCCACCAGCTCGCTTCCCCCT
>NW_006399769.1:22905795-22906863 GCF_000299155.1 Elephantulus edwardii
TTTTTTTTTAAAGCCCTGCATTTAGGAGGACTTGAAAATAAGTGTGTACTTGAGAATGTGTCTTGTGAATCAACTAGAAGGCTTCTGTATTAACTTCAAACCTCAAGAGCAAAAGAGGGCATCTTTAAGCTTAATTGACATCTCACCCTCAGGGATTTTTATTGAATTTTCTACTCGGCAGACATATTTGAACAGTGTTAGCATCAATATTTGAAAGGGGCCTTTAATCTCACAAAAGTGATGAAATGCTGTCATCTTTGGACAAAGTATCTGTCATAGAGTGGTGAGAACAATACAACAAAGAGTCTGGTGTCAGTCAAAACCGCCTTCTAAGTCTCCTTGCTTATTTTCCAGGTGGTCTCATCCTGTCTTCATAAAGCATAGTGGGAATATATTTACTTTTATTATTGAAAAAAAAGTTGTTTTTAAAAAAGTTATTTACAAACACACAAATATGAAAACCCCGAATAACACACCTTTCACAGTGGGCATTTCTACATTGGTTGTTAAATCTGTGATTAATTTCAGAACTTGACATTCTTGGAGGACACAATCCTGAATTTCATTACCTAATATTCAATAGATATGCTTGTCAAATGACTGCTTTCACTTAAAGATCAATGTCTTTATGAATTCTGCCTTGCATTTCTGTTCTCAAGGTTGGAGCTGATTGTTTAGTTGATGAGTACTGTCTTTATTAAAGTCTGTTAATATATCAAAAATGTTTTGGAAGGACTGAGATAAGAATGCTTCTCTCTAGATAGTTTGCTTCTGTAGTAACTATCAATGATAAATGTTACTTCAAGTGTCTCAGTTTCCCAAAGTCTCCTTTTTTATATCTTCCTTTGTAATATTTATATCACAAACTAACAGATCATTGTGAAATTAAATCAACAATTAAATTTCCTTGAGAGAAAATCACTCTAGCACAAATCTAGCTAACATAGTTGACTGAGCCATTCATTCCTTTATTCATTCGCAAACATGTTGTTGTTGTTGTTGTTATGTGCCGTCGAGTCGCCTGCGACTCACAGTGACCCTATGTACAACAGCCCTAAACTCCGCTCT
>NW_006399769.1:22908067-22918299 GCF_000299155.1 Elephantulus edwardii
AAAATCTTGCTTGCATGTGAAATCAGTGAAATTGTTCTGTAGTTTCCACATTCGGTTGAGTTGCCTTTCTTTGGGATAGGAACAAATATCGATCTCTTCCAGTAGTGAATTCAAATGAATGTCAAAATGTGAGTACATAAAAATGCTCCAAATACAAAGATGTGTGGAATACAAATCTTAATATACAAGAAATAACTTATTAGACTACAAATTTAGAACATACGCATGCATGTGCATGCATATGAAAACACACATAAAACTGCCCCTGTACACAATCACAAACTTACCAGTTATTTATCTATCCAGATTATGAAAACCAGGAACTTCATGACAAAAGTTCATCAGGGCAGGGGCAAAACCTTTTAGGCTAAAAGGACTAGAGGGAAAATTTGATGATTAAAATTGTATATAAATTGCACCTTCTGTATGATTTTGTAGCATGTATTAAAGAAATACAGTTCCGTGGTAAAGCATGAACAAAGACGCAACATGTGAAAAGATATTTTCAGGGATCACTAAGCACTTTAATTTCAACACTATAATTTAGTTGATTTACAGAAGAGAAAGCACAAGTTGAGTGAATATGAGGAAGCTTTGCGCACCAGATTAAAAAGTTAAGATGGTATTTGAAAGACTGGAGAGAACTCTGAAAATGTTTGAGTGAAGGAAATCTGATTCTCAGAAGAGCAAACAGGGGAGCAGTGCAGGTGAAGGAGATCAAATTCAGTTATAAGCTTAAATAGATTGATAATACATATCAAAACCTCAAAGTTCCAGTCATCAGGTTGATACAGACACATAGTTGTTCTCCATCAGGTCTCCTAGACTGTAAATTTTAACAGTAGATGATTGTCCATCTTTCTTTCATGGTGTGCTCAGAAATGCTTGCACAGGAGCACAATTCATTATGCATTATGCCAACAGATCTCATTGTGACACCAAGGTTTTAATTTTGGCTTACTATGAACCAGATCATCCTATGATTTCAAACTTATCTCATTACTTGGTAGATGTGAGACTTTGGGTAAGTAATATCTTTTTATGCCTCACATTATTCCTTTTAAAAATGATGATACTAATTGCTTTCTTCATTTCCTTCTCTGAGTTTTCCTTATTACTGTAGAGGAATTCCACTGATTTTTGGATATTTATCTTACATCCTGCCACTCTATGAAATTGGTCTACTAGCTCTAACAGCTTTTTTTTTGTTGAGTTCAAGGACTATTCTTAAAACATCTTAGATTGTTGCTGTCTGATTAATTCTGACTCATTGTTGTTGAGTGCCATAGAGTTGAGCATGAACATGACTCAGTGACCCTGAGTCAGAAGCCTTTCTCTATCATCATTATGACTCAATAGCAATCAATAACAAGAACAATATTATTTGTAAGTCTTGATTGTGCAGAGTTTAATGAGTTAATCTATTAACCAAATGATTTTAACTCACAATTATTCTCTGAGGACCCCTGGTGGCATAGTCCTTAGAGAGTTGTATTGTTAACACATAGGCCAAGCTTCTTGGGAGATTTGAATTAATGGACAGTCTTTCTCACATGACTCAACCCAAGAAAGTCAGCTATGAGTGGGAACCATCTCTATAGCAATGACTAACTCATCTTGTGGGGAAATATGAGATAGTCTGTTTCTGTAAAGATTTATGTAATAGCTTTGGAGGTAGTTAAATTGTTATCCCTCAGCATCATTATGATTTGAAATTGACTCAGTGCAACTGGGATTATTTTATAAGTTGTTAAATGTGAGGTAAATGAGTTAATACATATAAAATCTTAGAGCAGTTCCTTAAGAGAATTGCACTATTGTGTTAATACTCAAAATCACTAATTAAATAATACAAGTTTTATCTATTTTATAGTATTGCCATGTGGTTTATATTTTGTGAACTTCCAACTAGTAGCCTGTGAAAACAAATAAGAGGATAGTAGCCAAAATATTTAAGGGTAGTTTCCTTCACTGGCATTCCACTGTCTAGCCATTGCTATAATTAAAATATTTTGAAGTTTATCTGGCTTTAATGTTTTATAATTTTGCAAATGAGACTCAACAGAGTTATGTGATTTAATCCAAGGAATATATAGTGAGTATTGTATTAGAGACTAGAGATGAACTACCCCTAGTCCAGATATCCCCAAGGTTTTTTCCTCTATTTTTCAGTGCTCATTTCAGAGCTATAAACAGAGCAGCAGATTTGTCAAGCAATTAGTATAAAACTACTTTATAGCCTGCAGCCAGAAGATTTGGGGTCATTTCCAAACCCTATTGCTCAAGCACCATCAGATAAATCATAATTGGTATAATTGGTTAATGATAGAATAAAGACAGGAGACCAAGAATTCAGAATCCAGAATAAACCCCTTTACACTGTCCTTGTTAATTTTTTAATAAAATTTTATTTTATTTGTGATTTTAATGGAAGTTTACCAAGCAGTTAGATTTTCATTCATTAATTGTTGCACATTTTACCCCCTCTCCCTCCTTTCCCCCTCTCTCAATTCACTTTATATTTTTTAACATTCTTTCATTATTACACAATTACATCTCTCTCTCTCTCACTTGTCCTGTCTGCACTGATGTACCTCCTATTCTAGGCTATTGTTGTACATATAGTGTCTAATCATATATTCCTTTTAAACAGCACTTTCCTTCTTATCTGCTTCTTGTTTAATATGTGTGTTCTTTCCTTTCTTTTCCTTTTTTCTTTTCTTTCTTTTTTTTTTTCTTTGAGACAAAGACAAACCATCATAGAAAGGTAACTCACTCTCTGCTTTTCTCTCCCCCCTTGCCTAAATAAATGCAAGGAGCATGTCAATTCAGTTTAATATATTTGGCATGTTCTATTTCTTTTTATGCTTTAGGAACTAACCCCTCCACAACTCTCTATACACACCCTCAGACACTTGAACTGATTAGAGAATTTCATTCTCAAAATACATTTGAGTCAAGATGGGAGATTTCCAAAAGACTTGTCAAAAAAATCTAGGTCACAGAACAGGTTCAGAGTGAGGAAAACAATGATGAGCTTTGTGTTGTATATTATCCTACAATTAAGGCAGAATTAATATTCTGAGATCACTGCTGCATGGTCATATAAATGGCCTGTAGCAAATTGGAAGGATCAGACCCCTCACCCCTGTCAGATTCCAGAGGCCTGTCCAAACAGCATCCCAGAGTCTGGCAACCTTCCTACCAATCTTTTACCACCAAGCCCTGCCTCTTTCAAGATAGTAATTAGCACTATCAAGAATGTTCTCAGCCAAGGGCAACACATTCGTCTTTGCTTTATGTTAGCTTCCTTTGGCAACTGAATTACAAAATCCTATTTACATTCTTTCTGACAGATTAAGCTTGGGAGTTAATTTTTTCTGAGGAAATTAATTCTAATAGTTTAATTGCTTAGTTTTATATTAAACTACTTGCCATGGTACGAGTAAAATCACAGAAAACATTTTTTTTAAAAAATTTTTTAAGAAGCTCAGTAGTTCTTTATTTTTCTTCCTCCTTCCTTTTGTCCTTTCCCTCATCCATCTCTTTACTGCTCTTCCATTCATCTTTTTTTCCTTGAGTTGACCTTTAACTAACTGAAAATCCATTCTGAGGCTGTAAATCTCCATGAAAAAAGACATTTTTCTTATACTGAGGTAGATTCAAACTGCTCAGTCCTCTGTTATTAGTCTAGGACATAACACAGTGTGCCAATGCTGCTGCTGTTGTTAGGTGCTGTTGAGTTGAGTCTGATGCAAAATGGCCCTATGAACAGTCCACCTGAATCCTGCTCTATCTGGTGCCATCCTCATCACCTCTGACTCACTAAAGCCTATGGCTGAAGTCATTATATCAATCCAGTTCATCCTCTCCTTTGATATCTCTCCGTTTCTTTCTTAACTACATGAAAACATCAGGATGTTTTTGAGTGTTGACTAGTGATGTTTAGCAGTGACTGTTCAAATTAATCCAAATCAACTATCTGTAATTTACTACAGAAGCCATATTTCACTTAATGTAAGAGAAATAATTAATAAACTTGCCTCAATACGCTTTGATGATTTTAAATATGTGTGCTATTAATCACAATTTCTGAAAGTAACTCTGAGCTTTTGCTAATTCACACCCACATCAAATACATATTAATACATACACATTAATAAAAGCATAATTTTTGTATCTTCTTTTGAAATAGAAGATATTGTCTCATCAGTTATCTAGGTAGACTTTTAAGTGACTTGCTTTGATCAGGATTCATAATGACACATCCTTTTATGCATATAGAACAAACACACAATTAATTTTAAAGGTGTCTCAATAATTAAATACCACTATCTACTCACAGACAAGGATTTTTAAAATATAAATTGTGTCTCTAGAGGGCAAAAAATGTTTGCACTGGAATTTTAACTTAAAGTTTAATTACTTGCATTCTCCCAGCATTGCTATGAAAAAATAATCTGTCAGTCAGCTTTCATAAATTTTACAACAACAGCAAAAATCTACAGAGCACTTCTTCTATATACACATGGAGTTACCACGATTCAGAAACTACTTGATGACAGTGGATTTAGATTGTTGTCCATTTATTTGCATTATTTTTATGGTTTGTGATGTTGTAGTTATGTTATAATTGTGTGCTGTTGAATCAGAACCAACTCCTAGCTAACCCTTTAACATGTTTTCCAAGGCTATGTATTACATAGGAATTAATTTTCCATCTTTCTTCTGTTGAACAGCTAGTAGATACAAACAATATGCATTTGGATTTGCAGCACAACTCCTTACCAATAGGCCACTAGAGCTTCCTGTCTAGGATGTATTTGCATATATAAACTGTATGTATATATGATTAACTCATTTTTATAAAAGTAAGAAGTCTAGGGAAAAAGATTACAGTAATCTGGTAAATAATATTATGAGAAATGCATTGGCATAAATGAATATGTGAGCTATTAAAATATAAAAGTATATAAATAGACCAGCAACTAATTATCCTCATAAATCAAACTAGACATTTTAAATAATGTGCTTAATCAGTAACAAAGTCAATGCTATGCTAAATATTAGAAAAATATTTGTGCAGTAATTATATCATTCATCAACTACCACAAACTATGAGATGCAAGTTGTTGAAATACATGATCCTGCCTCTTCATAATATGAGAATTTAAAAATAATCACAAACATAGTTTTTAGAATATATATACAAAATAAAATAAAAATTTCTCTATAGTAGGTTTTATAATCGAATCTTTATGTTAATATAAGGCATCAATACTGTAGCTTCAGAGGTTTTGAATGGGAAAGAATCAGTGGAAATTCTCATTTAAAGGATTCCTACTAAAGTTTAAATGTTGTTGTTTGTTGTTGTGTATTGTAGAGTCAGACCCGCCCCATAGCTGACCCTCCAGGGGAGTGTTCAGAGGCAGTTAATTGCACAGGAGGAGATTATCCATCCTTCTCCTGAGGAACAGCTGGAGGCCCCTATATGCATGCCTTCGGGATTGCAGTGCAGCTTCTTGACACTAGGCCACCAGAACTTCTTAATGTTCAAATGATTCAGTACTTAGTCAAGCTTTTGCTTTTAGTTTTTCTTCTTCCTTTCTAATTTTAAATCTAATGTTTTCTGCCTATTGCCCTCACTATAGTGGTTTTAGTATTTTTTAGCTGTTTATGAGTCAGCTCCTACTCATTGCCTCCTTACATATGCAACAGAACAACAACCTGCTTGATCTTGTGTCATCTTCAGAGTCTCTGCTGTACTTAATATCATTGTTGTATTTACTACAATAATCCATTGCATGGTGAGTCTTCCTCCCTTTTTTCTGACCCTCCAACTTTCTTATAATGATACCCCTTTCCAAGGACTGACCATTTTTGACAATATACCCAACATATGTGAGATGAAGAACCATAATCTTGACTTCTAAGGAGAAAGGGAGGGGGCAGGGGGAGATTCCTTATACTCTCCTCCAAGTAACACCCTGGTTCTATTCGCTCCAAGACATGCTTGGCATTTTCTCTTGGCAGTCAATGGGCTAAGCCAATACTTTTTTCAAGCACTACAATGGAAACACATCTATTATTACATCTGTAATCCTTATTCATTAGTCAACTTTCAGATACACAGCAAATCATTTAAAAGAGCATGACTTGAATCAGGTACCCTTGAGTCTTTAGTAACATCATTGCTTTTTAGAACTTTGGAGTGATCTTTTGACTGCAAATTTTCCTAATATAACACATCATCTGTTCTCTTGTCTGCTTGCACCAAGGATGTTGTTTGTGGATTCAAGCAAGATGAAATCTATGACAATGACAATCTTTTAACTATATAACATGATATTGCCTCCTGGCCTAGTGGTATTTTTTATTTTCTTAATGATGAGATAAAATCTATATCTAAGATTTCAGCCTTTGAACTTCATAGCAAGTGTTAATGAGTCTTCCTCTGATCTTGATTGTCATATTCTTCTTAAAGTAAAGCTTCTTGAATGAATTGTTCAACACACAGTTTGAACAAGTATGGAGAAAGTATAAAATAGTGATGTAGATCGTCCTTAATTTTAAGCCTCCCAGTGCCCCTTTACTTTGTTCACACAACAACCTCTTGGCCTATGTATAGGGTTTGCATGAGAACAATTAAGAGTTCTCAAACTCCTTTCTTCTTAATGTTAGGCATGATTTGCTATTATTAAATGTCCTTGCATAATCAATAAAAGAGAAACACACATTCTTGGAATATTCTCTGCTTTCAGCCAAGATCTACCTGACATAAACAATGATACCCGTGCTGCAAAGTTTCTTTTAAATACAGCCTGAACCTCTGGCCTATCTCTCTAAATATACTCTTCTAGTCATTTTTTAATAATCTTCAGCAATATCTTACTTTCATGTGATATTAAAGATATTACTCAATAATTTACGTATTTATTGGATCACTTTTCTTGGGATTGGGAACAAATAAGGATTTTGTAATTTATTTGGCTGTTGGTTGTCTTCCAAATTTGCCACAGACTAGTGGCATATTTGGTATGGTGTTTGTCTACGGAACACGTTAATTGGATTCCATCAGTTTGTGGTGAATTATTATTTACTGAAATGGGCCACGTCAGACAATTCTTTTAAATACTTTTTGGTGATTCTGAATTCTTTTCATCATTTCTAGATGCTTCCTGAATCATTTCATATTTTGTCTATAGCAAAATAAGTATTGTGATTTGACCAATAAAGGAACATGGTTAGATATATAGTACTAGAGGCATAGACCGGATCAGAAGTCACTTAAAATGAGGAGATAAATTACAACTATCCAATGCTAATATTAACATAGAAGCAATGAACATTAATGATTAAAGATCATATGAACTATGGGATGATATCAAAGATATGCATAGAAAAGAGCAAAATGCCATTACAAACACAGAGGAGGAAGAAAAAACCAAAATAGATGTTAAAAGAGACTCTAAAAATTGCACTAGAGCATCAAGAAGTTGAAACAAGGGTAAACATGGCAAAAAAAATGCTAAACAATATTTCAAAGGGCAACTTGAAAGGGTGACATATTATAATGGAATGTGCAAAGAGCTGGAATTTGAGAATAAAAAGGGTAGAACGTTCCTTGCATTTCTCAAGCTGAGAGAAGTAAAAAGTAAATTTAAGCCTTGAATCACAATATTTAAAGATGTTATGAGCAATATTGAATGTTGCAGAAAGCAACAAAGGAAGATGGAGGGTATATACAGAATTGCTGTATCAAAAAAGAACTGATTGAAGCTGAAACATTTCAGAAAATACCATATGAATAGGAGTCAATGGTAATGAAAGAGGAAGTAGAAGCTGCATTGAAGGCATTGGCAAAAATAAAACTCCAGGAATTGAAGGGATACCAATTGACTTATTTCAGTTAACAGATGCAGCCCTAGATGCACTCACTCACCAATCTGTCAGGAACATTTGGAAGACAGTTATCTGGTCAAAGAATTGGAAGAGGTCCACATTTGTTTCCGTTTCCAAGAAAGATGATCCAATGGAATAAAGAAACTATTGATAAATATCATTAATGTCACATTTAAGCAAAATACTGCTGAAGATCATTCAAAAATGGCTAGCACAGTACATAGAGAGGGAACTGCCAGAAGTTCATGTAGAATTTAGAAGAGGCATGGTACCAGTGATACCATTTTTGATGTCCAATGGATCCTGGCTCAAAGTAAGAAAACCAGAGGAATGTGTATTATGCTTTATGAATCATAACAAATTGTGGTTGGCATTGAAAAAAATAGGAATCCCAGAGCACTTAATCTTGTTCCTGCAAAATTATACTTAGACCAGGAGGCTGTTGTATGAGCAGAGCAAGTTAACACCACATGTAGTTTAATATTAGGAAAAGAATGTGTGAGGGTTGTAGTCTTTCTTCATACCTACTCAATCTGTATGCTGAGCACATTTTTCAAGAAACTGGAATCTATGAAGATGAATTTGACATTAGGATCAGAGGGAGACTCATCAATAACCTGTGTTACGCAGATGACACAACCTTGCTTGCTGAAAGTAAGAAGAACTTGAAGCACTTGTTGCAGAAGATCAAATAATATCGCTTTCAATGTTTATTTCATCTCAAGGTCAAAAAGGTGAAGATTCTTACCACTGGACTGATAGGCAACATTATGATATATGGGGAAAAGATTGAAATTGTCAACAACTCCATCTTCTTGGATCAACAAATAATACCTTTGGTAACAGCAGTCAGGAAATCAGGAGATGTATTGCACTAGGAAAGTCTGCAGTTAGAGATCTTTCCAAATTATTGAATAGTAATGATGTCCATTTGAAGACGAAGGGGCATCTGGTTTGCACCATGATCTTTCTGATCATTTGCTTTGTAACTCAGAGCTTGACAGTGAATAAATAAGACAGAAGAAGAATTGATGCTTTTGAGATGTGGTGCCGGAAATTGTGATGAACATTCCATAGGCTGTGAAAAGAACAAATAGATGTCTTGGTTCAGCCAGAGTGCTCTTTGGAGCCAAAGATTATGAGTCTTCACCTCACATCCTTCTGGCATGTTGCTAGGAGGAGCTATTTTTTGGAAAGGGACATGATGGAGGTGTCAATAAAA
Organism: Elephantulus edwardii; assembly: GCF_000299155.1. Classification (NCBI taxonomy): domain Eukaryota; kingdom Metazoa; phylum Chordata; class Mammalia; order Macroscelidea; family Macroscelididae; genus Elephantulus; species Elephantulus edwardii. Next base: position 22,917,192 of record NW_006399769.1, read on the forward strand.
GAAAGGTAGACCCTTGACCAGATGAATAGTGACTGCTACAATACGGCCTAGTGTGTCAGGAGGTTTGAGAATGTCGCAGAATAGAATGGGGTTCAGATTTTTTGTTCATAGGGTTGCTATGGCTCACACTTGACTCTAGAGCATTTAACTAAAAGAGCAATAACAATAATAGGAACATTGAATATATGAAGTATGAATTTACAAAAACAAGAAGTTATAAAAATTAAAAGGAAAGGATAAACGACAATAATGAGATGAATCAGACAATCTTATGACTTATTTTTCCAGGAACAAAAAACATATTTGTTCTTTTGCCACGTCGTGGTATATATAGTCAAAATAGTTCAACAACACACTGATATAATAAATACCACAATTATATACCACAGATTGATATAATTAAGACCAACTACATCACTTAAAATTTAAAAATATAAGTTTTCATTCTCTTTAGGCATATAGTTGATTCTGGAATGACTAAATCAAAAGGACTTCTAGAATTTGTGTATTTTACCAAGAAAATTACAGAAAAGCTAGCACAGAAATTTGAATCGAAACTTAAAAAGTTAAAGAATAATTTAACATAATGAAGAATAATGATCAAATAAAGTTGTAAAAGAATTGAAAAGGGGAAAAGTGGATAATCATTGTCTAAAGGGAATCCTATAGAAAGGAAGACAAGAACATCAGAATTAATAAAGCTATCAAATGAGTTCTGGTGGCCTTTATTTAAAGAGCTCGCTGTATTTCCAAAGGCACACAGTTAGAATCTACCAACTGCTTTGTAGAAGAAGGATGGACTGTCTCCTTTAGTGCAATTTACTGCCTCTAAAAATCCACTAGAGGGTTTACTATCTGCACTCAGGACCAAACATTAAAAAGACTATGGCATCGATATTGGAGAATCATTAACCAAATGAAATTTGCCGATGGCTTAAAACTTTACTTGATGAAGACCTGAAGGCAAAGAGGAGTTGAAACAGTTATGAAGATAATATATACATTTTAATTGTACACAGCTTTAGTTTGCTTGGCTCCCTAGTCAACAGTCTTGGCACCAGCAGCCAGGAAATTAAAAGGCGCATTGCCATGGGAAAGTCTGCTGTTA
>NW_006399769.1:22920111-22928721 GCF_000299155.1 Elephantulus edwardii
AGATTGTTAATAGATCTTCCACCAATCCTGATGCCACAATTCTCCTCATAGAGCCCAGTCTCTCGGATAATCTGCTCTGCATACATGTTGAAAAGGTATCCAGGCATAGTCTTCACAATTACTTGCTAGGTGGCAAAGAGCTGGACAATGACTAAGTTTGATAGAAAAATCGATACCTAAAAGTTGTGATGCTAGAAAAGAGTATTAAACATACCATGGACTATTGAGAGAACAAATATGTATGTCCTGAGAGAGTGAAACCAACCTGCTCCCTTGAGATAAGGACTTTGAAGCTCTGTTCCACATAATTTTGGCATGTTGCTAGGAGAGACCAGTCCTTGGAGGACATTATGCTTTGAAAAGTGGAGTGACATTGCAGGAGAAGAAGATCCCAGATGAGATGGATTGGCATAGCCACTGGGTGTTGGAAGTAAATGTGTCAGAGACAGTGAGATTGGGTCAGAATAGGACAGAGTGTTGTTGTTATTGTTATGTGCCGTCGAGTCGTTTGCGACTCATAGCGACCCTCTGTACAACAGCCCTAAACCGTGCTCTATCCTGTGCCAATCTCATTACCCCCGACACACCCATCCCGAGTACCCCAGTCACTGAATCAATCCACCTCATAGAGGGTCTTCCCCTCCTGCGCTGTCCCCCTACTCTACCCAGCATGATATCCCTCTCTAAAGACCTGTCTTTCCTTACGACATGTCCAAAGTATGTCAGATGAAGCCCCAGAATCCTTGCTTCCAAGGAGCAGCCTGGTTTAATCCTCTCCACGATGAATCTGTTTGTTTTCTTGGCAGTCCATGGTACATTCAATACTCTTCTCCAGCACCACAGCTCAAAGGCGTCAATTCTCCTTCTATCCTCCCTGGTCATTGTCCAACTCTCTGATGCATAACAAGTGATTGCAAATACCATGACCTGTATCAGGTGCACCTTAGTCTCCAGAGAGACACTGTTGCTCTTGAGTACTTTAGAGAGGTCCCTAACTGCAGACTTTCCCATCGCTATACGTTTTTTTTATTTCCTGACTGCTGGTGCCAAGAGTGTTGACCGTGGAGTTGAGCAAACTGAAGCTGTGAACAATCTCAATCTCTTCGCCATCCATCCTGATGCTACTGATTGGTTCAGTGGTGAGTGGACAGAGTGAGTCACAGGCAATTTGGTGGCACATAAGACCACCACAAACAACAACATGCTTAAACCTATCTTTTTGTCAGATATAGAATGTTAATGAACCTATATCTTCTCTAGCTTCTGAGTGAAGTTGGTGAACTTTGCATTACAGAAGACAGTAATTTTTAAAAATTGAGCTCCTTTTGGGCCTTAGTAGTTTTATGCTTTATCACTTTTCCTGCTGCTATTTTTACCATGGGTTTTTGGATGTTCCATTCATGATGGTTCTCTCAGTGATTGTATCCTAAGCCTAGGAACTCTTTCTCCATATATTCACTCAGAGAGTTTTACATCTACATAAATTACTTAAAAGACAGAAACTGGTGGAAAACTTAAAGTCATTGCTATTGAGTCACAACCAACTTAACACTGACCCTTTAGTGGGTTTTCCCAGGTTATAAATAATAAGGGAAGAAATTGTCTTTCTCCTGCAGATCTGTTGGTCAATCCAAACCACAAGAGACATTCCATGTTTGTGTTAGCAATGAACTCCCTATAGAATATGCTACAGAGAAAGATAGAAAGGCACCCTTGTTGTTGCAAAAAAAGAAAAATTCTACTTAACAGTGAAATAAGAAGGAAAGCAAACACTCATATAGAATAAATAAAGGTAAAACAATGAGTATTATTTTTGAATTTCTTTCTATTTGTGTGAAACTTTAAAATCATATTGACTTTTTCATTCAGCTATTCAGTTTATAACATTTTATAACATTAATTATAACTATTTAGTATATTACAATGTTTAACCAAACTCTTGTTAACTCAATGTCTTTCCTTTCACCCAACATATTCCTTTATTAATTTTTCCTTTTTCCTCTCTTCCTTCTCATTCAGCTAAGCCCTGTGTAATTGATTGTACCTGTTAAGGTTATTAAAGAGCCTTGATGGACAGTCTATAATGAGTCATAGTCACATGGCTGGTAGCTTGTACCCATCAGTGACTCATGGAAAAGAGATGTGTATTCTCTCTCCACTGTAATTTATAGCCTCAAAAATCAATAGAGGGTCACTATGAGTCACAATCAATTGATCAAAAGTGTGTTTTTCTGTAAGTGGCACTATGCAGACAAGAGGGTATAGAGTAAAGTGAAGAATACAATTTAACTATAAATTAAAAGAGATAAAAACGTCTTCTTAAAATTGAGCTATGACATGAATGACGAGAAAGTAAAATTTAATTTATTCCTGACTCCAAAATAGTCATAGTGAAGCAGTAAAATCCTTAATACATGCAAAAACTACTTCATTTGCCTTTAATATCTTCCTTCACATATTTTCTGGGTAACTATTTTCTTTTTTTTTTTTTTTGGTTAGAGAGAGAGTTTGATATAAACTAAAAAATAGTAGGAGTAGGGAATAAAATAGGCCACCATAATCTTATTAGGCAGTACTAATTTTTATAATGAAAATTGAAATTCCAAATGTTTGGGACAGACATTTATAGTTACTTAACTCATAGTTCTGCCTGTGACTTAAAAAGATAGCAGCATTGTGATATTTTAAATTACCCAAGAGTAATGACTAGGGAGGATAGAAGGAGAATTGATGCCTTTGGGCTGTGGTGCTGGAAAAGAGTATTGAATGCACCATGGACTGCCAAGGAAACAGATTCATCCTGGAGGGGGTTAAACCCAGCGGCTCCGTGAAGGCAAGGATTCTGAGGCTCTGTCTAACATACTTTGGACATGTTGTAAGGAGAGACCGGTTCTTGGAGAGGGACATCATGCTTGGGAGGGTGGAGGGACGGCGCAGGAGAAGAAGGCCCTCTATGAGGTGCATTGATTCAGTGACAGGGTAATCGGGATGGGAGTGTCAGAGACAGTGGGATTGGCACAGGACAGAGCAGAGTTTCGAGCTGTTGTACATAAGGTCGCTATGAGTCCCAAGAGACTTGATGGCACATAACAACAACAAGAACATCTTTGTAGAAGTATGAAAAGAATGTTCCTTAGATTCAAGGGTGACAATTTTTTTCTTGCTGACTTTGCAGATATCATAAGCAAAGACAAATCATTAGAAAATGAAACTGTGTTTGGTTTAGGGTCAGTGGAAAAGTGACAAATTACCACCACAAGAGAGGTTGACATAAAAGCTTTAACAGTGGTATTAAACAAACTAAGTATTTTTAATATAAGACTCAGAAATATTTCTTTCTGTTAGACGTACAGCTGTCATGAGGTGGAGCAAATGCAATGGTAGCTAACAATTTTCTCCTTCACATGTCATTTTGTTCTGAGAAACACACGTTATGGCTATGTCATCAGTAAACATGTTCCCATTTTCCAAATCAACTCTCTCTTTCAGTCTTCTATCATCTTAGGCTCATCACTACAGATTTACACCATTTTATTCTTCAGACCCATGGTAGTGATCTACCTTCTGGTTTCCAAGTATTTCCATATATGCAGCTCTCTTAATGACTACCAGAAAATCCATCTCCACTTTGAAGTAAGCAAATGATGGCCCTATTCTTGTTCTTTCAAAAGACAACATACATGACAATTCATTGAATGCAAACAACTAATAGAAATGTCTCATGATAAAATCTTTCCTTCTGAGATACTAATTTGAATGAAAACAACACTTGAAAGTGGATAATCAAGCTTGAAATAATATTACAAAGTATATTTTAGGCATTTACACTTTACCCTTGAATAAAGAGTCACCTTGAGAAAGACAAATTGAAAGAGCAGGACATCATTTATCAGGAAATAGCATTTCTGCCTAATAGCCCCTTGAGCAAAGTGTTTCTTTAGGACATCAGAATTGTATGAAGGCAGATTTAAAGGCCACGGCATCAATTAGAAGTCTACAATATTGCTGCCTAATCACACTTTGTATAGCTTCTTTTAACAGGATAAAAAATGCCATCAAAATGTAAAATGGAAATTGCCAAACAATTCCAGAACTTCCCATAGGCCAAATATGGTTAGAGAGCATTTCTGAGATTCTGGTATAACTAGGTAAGATTATATAATATATTATGAGGTTTGTTGCTATCTGCAACGCTGTTTTAAAGAGTCAAACATCAGTGACAAACAGTTAAGCACTGAAACATCATCCTTGACAATGTTAAGACTAAAAGTGACTGTGAAGAAGTAGACAGAACTACTCTGTTCTTTGGTATTTGACGCAACAGAACACGTTTCATCAATGTTAATGACTACTTCTGTGTTTCTGTGCACATGTGCACAAATTCACACAAAGTTGCATGCAAGCATATACATTTATTTTGGATTTGTAGGGAATATGTAATTGGAGCTAACCTTAAGGAAAGAAATGTGTGTTTAAGTATTTTCTCTGACCCGATATTGGTATTCAATTTATTTAACCAATTTGCTCTCTTCTGAAGTTATTTTGCAGGACCTGAGTCCTATTTCTCAGCCAAGCATTAATCTTTCTTAGCTTCATACCTAATAATTTCATAATTTGATTTGTTAATATTTTTATTCTTATAAGCTTTTAGGTAGTGAGTTTACGTAAAGTATCATAAGGCTAAGACACACCTATTCTTCAAAGCTTTTCAACAGTCTACTGGCTAACATCTATATCTTTTCAGACATTTTTTATTGCATTTGAAGATGAATTGTTTCTCTTAACCTTTCACATTGATGTGGTCAGATTGAAAACATATTTGAATATTTAATGTTTGTCAGATGTTGCTATTGTCATTTTTTCTGCCTAGTCAAAATTGCTAAATTTAAACAGTTCTCTGACCATCATAATATCTCCATCTATGTAAATCAGTCTTTTATGAATGTAGTTTATTGTTGCTAATTCACTGTTTGCTCCCATCTGTGGAATTCTTCCTTGTCATCTTTTTCAACAATTTCATAGACTGTGTCTCTCCCTATAATAATGCAAGGTTTAACTTTCCTCTTCATCTGAATACTACTATGTGCTCATTTTCATGTTTCCAGAATAATGGTTTATACGGAATTTTCCATTTCTATTTTTATTTCACTATAACTTCCTGGCTTGGTAGCTTAACTTTCTATTCACTAGGCCAACACCTTCCTGGCTTGATAGCGTAACTTTCTATCCACTAGGCCAACAGAGCTCTCTCTAGGTTGTTGTTGTTAAGTGCCATCGAGTCGTAGAAGACTCATAACAACCCTTAAATGAAAGACCTGAACACTTGTATAACTTTCACCTTTTCTCCACATTCATAGAGCTTCCAGAGGCAAGCTATTTCAGAAGTGGATACGACCCCTGCTTCCAAGCTTGGGAGATTTTAATTTGTAGACCTCAAGCCTGGTTTTACTTGGTTTTGGTCAAACATTCTTCTAAGTGGCAAAGCACTGGTCTGTCCATATGCTGTACAGAGGTAACTTATTCTTGCTGTTAAGCTAAACACTGTGACACTGATGTGTCAAATGTGATAACGGTTAGTCATGCTAGACAGTGTTTGGTGAAATTCCCAATTAAAACAAGCTTAGAACAGCATGAACAGCATGAAGGCAGAGAAATGATGAAAGTTATACAAGTTATACAAGTGTTATGAAAGTTTAAGGTCTTTCTTTCATAGGGTCACAATGAGTCATGTATGACTCTACAGCACTTAACAATAACAACATATCTTCATGAAGGGAGAGTATTCTCTCTTATATAAATGGTCATCATGCAGATGATACGACATTGCTTACCGAAACTGAGGAGGGCCTGAGGCACTTGCTGTAGAAGGTCAAGGACTTCAGCTTTCAATATGGATTGAAGCTCAACATCAAGAAAACAAGGATTCTCACCATCGGGCCAGATTGGCAGTGCCATGATAGACAGTGAAGAAGATTGTTGATACCTTCAGTTTGCTTGACTTCACAACCAACACTCTTGGCATCAGCAGCAGACCTCTCCAGAGTACTGAAGAGCAACTATGCCAGTCCAAAGACTAAAGTGTGCCTTGTCCAGGCCATGGTCTTCACAATTACCTGCTATACATCAGAAAGCTGAACAGTGACTAGGGATGATAGAAGGAGAATTGATGCCTTTGAGCTGCGGTGTTGGAAAAGAGTATTGAATATACTATGGGGTGCATTGTTGTGCTGTTGAGTCATCTGCAACTAATAGCGACCCTATATATAACAGCCCTAAACGCTTCTCTATCTTGTGCCAATCTTATTGTTTCTGACACACCTACCAACAATACCCCAGTCACTGAATCAATGATCTCATCGAGGGTCTTCATCTCTTGTGCTATTCTTCCATCTCCTAAGAATGACATCCCTCTCTAAGGTCTGGTCCTGTCTTGCAACATGTCAAAAGTGTTGCAGATGAAGCTTCAAAATCCTTGCCTCCAAGGAGCACCCTGATCTCATCTCTCTCTAGGCCTAACCTGTTTGTTCTCCTAGCAGTCCAATCTCCAGCATCACAGCTCAAAGGTATCAACTCTCCTATCATCCCTAGTCATTGACTGAAGAGCTTTTGGATGCATAGCAAGGAATCGCAAAGACTATCACTGGTATCAGGCAAACCTTAGTCTCTAGACTGACATCATTACTCTTCAGTACTTTAGAGAGGTCTCTAACAGCGGACTTTACTAATGCAATTCATCTTTTAATTTCCTGGCTGCTGGTCTGAAGAGTGTTGATTGTGGAGTCAAGTAAACGAAATCTGTTAATAATCTCAATCTCTTCACTGTCTATCTTGATGCTGAGAATTGGCCTAGTAGTGAGAACATTTGTTTTGTTGAGTTGAGCTTCAATCCATATTGAAGGCTGCAGTCCTTGACGCTTCAGAGCTTCCTCAGTTTCAGCAAGGAGGGTTGTGTCATCTGCATAACGCAGATTGTTGATTAGTCTTCCTCCAACCCTGATGCTACATTTCTCCTCATAGAGAGGCCTGTCTCCTGAATAATCTGTTCTGCATACAGATTGCTAGGACAACAAAAACAAAACAAATAAACAAACAAACAAAAAGAGTAGCATTACTTCAAGGATAGAACCAGAAACTAAAAAGAGATTGGAAAGGACAAATGAAAAAAAAGATAACCACAGGAAAGAACTGAGAAGTGTGTTGTTGCTTTGTGAGGATTTCAATTAATGTCACAAAACAAAACATGTATCAGTTACAGAGTTGAAAGCCAATTTGCTCTGGAAACATTCAGTCAAATTAAAATCAATAGTTAAAAACAAGAGAAAGAAAAAGAAAGTAGTGAAGTCCTCTGCAGCAAACTTACCCAATGAAATCTGTCATTTGATTTCTTGTCTGCTACTTTCATGACATTTATTATAGATTCAAGTAAAATGCAATCCTTGATAACTTCAGTCTTTTCTCTGCCTATCATGGTGCTATTTATTGTCCCAATTCCAAGAACTTTGCTTTCTTTGTATTGAGGTTTCTTTCATATTGAAGGGTGTGATCTTTCATCTTCATCAGCAAGCACTGTAAATCCTCTTCATTTTAAATAAGCAGGGCTTTATTATCTGCACATTACAGATTATAATGTGTCTCCATCTAATCCTAAAGGCATATTCTCAATGCCATAATTTAGTTCCTCAAATTGTATAGTTTATATGGTTATTGTTGTTTGTTATGTACCATCAAATAATCTGATTATATATGTTGTGTTGTTATTGTATACCATAGCATCAAAATTGAGCCATAACTGACCCTCTGAGGTAGTTAATTGCTCTGGAGGAGAATGTCCATTCTTGTGGAGAAGCTTGTGGCCTCGAACCATGTGCCTTTCAGGATTGTAGTGCACCTTTATGCCACTAGGCCACCAGAGCTCCCTGTATATGATTAGTAGACAAGTTTAATAAATTTCTTGAAAAGATACAACTCTGCCGAACATCTTTTCTAATTTTAAAACACGAAATATCCCTTTTTATGTCTATCTCTTGGTCTATGTACAGATTCTACATAAGTGTTCTGGGATTATTTTATCACAGTATTATGCATAATTGGTTATAATATGGAAAACTGAAAGTCTTCACATGTCATGTTTTGGTGCTATCATGTTGACTATAACTTACAGCGATCTTGTAGCTAACAGACCAAAATTTTATCCTACCCTGTGCCATTCTCACAATCTCTTCCACGCTTAGCCCATTGTTGAAATCACTGTGTCAATATATCTCATTTAGGGTCTTCTTTTGCATAAAAGATAAAAAAATACAAATGTATACTCTGCTTCTAGCAAAGTGTAAGCTTTTAAAAGTTATATCCCTGATAAATTATGTATACTGTATTGAAACAGATGAGGGAAAGAACAGATTAGAGGCGATATATGATTGAGTATTATGATTAGCACAGGAATCCAGAATTAAGGTTACATAGAGAAGTGTACTTGGGGTGAGGAGTGTGGGGGACGGGATGGGGGAATTGTCTACCAATGAAGGATTTTTTTTTATTCTTTTTCTTTTCGGAGAGGGGAGAAAACTGGTGGGGAGGGGTGGGAAGGGAGAAAAGTGCGGCAATGAATGA
>NW_006399769.1:22928891-22931376 GCF_000299155.1 Elephantulus edwardii
GCTGGAGAAGCAGGAAGTAAGATTACCTCTCAATACAGATGATATGATAGTAATATACTTAGAAAACCCTAAAGACTCAGCAAGAAAACTATTGGACACAGTGGACCAATTCAGCAAAGTAGCAGGATACAAGATCAACATATAAAAAAATCAGTTGGATTTCTCTACAGTGACAAAGAGAATACAGAACTGGAACTGAGAAAATCAATACCATTCCCAGTAGATAATCACAAGATTAAATACTTGAGAGTAAATTTAACCAGAAGCACAAAGGATCTATTCAAAGAAAATTACAAAACATTACTACAAGAAACAAAAAGAGACCTGGAGAAGTTGAAGAATATCCCTTGATCATGGATAGGAAGACTCAATATTGTGAAGATGGCAATAATACCAAAGGCAATTTACACATTTAATGCAATCCTAATACAAATACCAAGCCCTTCTTTTAGGATTTAGAAAAGACAATCTCCAGTTTCATCTGGAATGGAAAGAAGCCCCGAATAAGCAAAGCACTCCTTCAACACAAAATTTTACTTTCATGTGATGTCAATATTATTTAATATTTTTTCCATTCTTTTAAATAACCTTCCATTGAAATGGACACAGATATGGATATCATTCAGTTGATTGGCAAGAGCATAATTTTTCTTATTTTTGGCATAGATAAGTAATTGCTTCCAGTGCTGAATCTGTTGAAATATCCCAATTAATGTTGTTGATTTTGAGGGGGCTTTTCAGGGCACCTTGAACTGCTTTCATTGATTCTTTTTTAAAAAAAATAAAACTTTTTTTTATACTTAACAAAGTTCATATGCACTGTTTTCCACATGGATATTTTCCATTTTCTTTACCCAGCTCTCGCCCCACCCATAAAATTGTGCAACCCTATGATTAACTACCATCCACATTCTTCCTCACCCCTCTGAGCCTACTACCTCCCCTCCTTGAATCATTGTACGTGTTCTACACTTCTTCTTATGTGACTGAGTTTGTTCACTTAGCAAAGTGCTCTCTAGTCCCTCCCAAGTCAGGTAGTGATTTACAAAATTACCGCTCCTGCGTGCTATGTAGTATTCCATCATGTGAATATGCCATAATTTCTCAATCCATTTGATTGTGGTTGGACATTTGAGCGGTTTCCATATTCTTGCAAGGGTGAATAATGCTGCTATGAATATTGGTGTACAAGTCTCCATTTGTGTCTCAGTTCTCATTTTGTAAAAGTGTATTACAAGCAGTTGAATAGCTGGGTCATACGTTATTTCTATGTTCAGCTTTCTGAGGCTATACCAAACTTCCTTCCTTTCAGAGTGGTTGTACCATTTTACAGTCTCACCAACAGAGTATGAGAGTTCTTATTTTGCCACATCCTCTCCAACATTTATTACTCGCTGTCCTGTAAAACTTTGCCACTGCTACGGAGTAAGATGACATCTCATTGTGATTTTGATTTGTATCTCTCTTCTTGCCAGTGATTTTGAGCATTTTTTCAAGTATCTGTTGGCCATCTGAATATCTTTCTCCATGAAAATTCCATTCATGTTTTTTGCCCATTTTGTAACTGTATTATCAGTCTTTTTCTTGTGAAGGACCTGTGGGATTCTCCTTCACCTCAAAATTTACTGCACAGTGGTAGTAACCAAAACAGCATGATACAGGTACAATGACAGGCACAGAGACGAATAAAACAGAACTGAGAACCCAACAATTGACCCAGCAAAGTCAACTGATATTCAACAAGAAAATAAAAAAACTATTGAATATGGAAATTATCACCTCTTCAACAAATAATGTTGCCGTAACTGGACTGCTTTCTGCAGAAAGCTGAAACAGGCAGGATCCACATCTTATGTTATACACAAAAATCAAGTAAAGGTGGATCGAAGGCCTGGAAATAAAACCCAAAACCATAATGTTCATCATAGAGAAACTGGGATCACGATTAGATGGCCTAATCTCTGATATTAAGAGATTGCCAAATACAGCTAGAAATGCATAATACAGAGAGGATAAAATTAATTAAAGGGAAATTCTAAAGATTAAATCCCTGTGTGCATCAAAAACTTCTTCCAGTAGAGTGAAAAGAAAACCTATTAACTGGGAAAAAAACATTTGACAATACCATTTCAGACAAAGGTCTCATATCAAAAGCTTACAGAATTAGTTCTTGATCATAAGCTACCTCCTGAAAGGGTTGAATGTTCACAAATCCTTTTTTAATGAAGTAATTTTGGTGTTCCTCCCATAATAGTTGTTTAAAATATTTTAATTGGTTTTCATATAATAATTTCTTTACAATGCTTCATTCATTTACGTTGTGATTTATAGTCTTTCATTTACATTGTTTCATACCATCGTTCATATACATTCTATTTTACATTATTTCTTAATTTATTTGCTTATAAGGTTATGTTGTTGTTGTTATGTGCCGTCGAGTCGACTGTGACTCATAGCGACCCTATGTACAACAGCCCTAAACTCC
>NW_006399769.1:22934396-22944261 GCF_000299155.1 Elephantulus edwardii
GTAATTACTCTGTAATTCTGCCTATGAACTTCCCATTTGTTTTTCCCCCTCCCTCCACTTAGCAAACTGTGCAGCCCTGTGGTTTCACCCTTACTTATCCTTACCCCTCCACTTCCCTGTCCCCACTTAAGTTTCTGTACATATTTTACTAGTTATCCTTCTATTTTTATTATAATACTCTTATGCAGTATGTATCCTTATGACACTATTAGTTCACCTAGCATAATGCTTTCCAGCCTCCTCCAAGTTACATAGAATTGTTTAAAATCATTGCTCCTCAGTACTAAGTAGTATTCCATTATGAGAATGTTGTACAAAAAAACCCATTTGACTGACAGAGCAGAATTTAATGAAACTATGTATAAGCAAGAATGGTAAGGCAGGAAGAAGTCGAATTTACTTTGAAGGAATTGGCAAAAACAAGGCCCCAGGAATTGATGGCATACCAATTAATATTTTAGAAAAAAAAAACCAACAACAGAAATTTACCTGAATTTGCTTATCAAGTTGTATCAAGAAATCTGAAGGGCAACAACCTGGCCAACTAACTGAAAGAGATCCATATTTTTTTCCATTCCAAAGAAAGGTGAGCCAATGAAGTGCAGAAATTACCAAACAGTCTTATTAATATTATATGCAAGCAAGACTTTGCTGAACATTATCCAAAAATGACTGGAACAGCACATCAACAGAGAACTTCAAGATGTGCAGAATGTATGTAGAAGAGGTCATGGGTTTTGTTTTGGTTTTGGGGTTTTTATTGCTGTCAAACTGAGCACGACTCCTAGCGACCCTGTGAACAAAGGACTTGAACTCTGTTCTGTAACTACCACGGTTTTCCTAAGTTCATAGAGTTTCCAGAGGCATTTTGTTTAGGAAGTGGGTGCCACTTCTGTTTCTAATATACTAGGAATATAACCCAAGGAAATTAGAACTGAAACACAAACAGAGATTTGTACACCAGTGTTCATGGCAGTGTTATTCACCATCGCAAGAACATGGAAACAGCTTGAATGTCCAATCACACTGAATGCACTGAGCAATGTTTGGTACATGTGACAATGGAATACTACACAGCACTTAGAGATTTCATCTTTAGAAGGTCATATTCATCAGCTTACTCCTCTTCAATCTACACAGCATCACCTCTACTCTTGAAATGATTTTTAAACTCTGATTAAATAAACCATAGGCTGTATTTTTGATCTCCTGGGCATGTTTCAATTTTTTTCAATTTTAATTTTACCTTGCATATCAGTGGAAGGAACTAGAGAATAAGTAATTAGAACTCCCTTAATTAGTCTTGTTAATTGTTGCTATTATTGTGTGTCAGAATCAACTCACAGCTTACCCTCCAGTGGGTTTCAGAAGCAGTAAGACACAAGGGAGATTACCTAACGTCCTCCCACTGAGCAGCTGATGGCTTTGAATTGCCTGCCATTGGGATTGTAATGCCGCTTCATAACAGCAAGGCCACCAGAGCTCCTCATTAAATACTTAAAATATTAACATTAGGTGGCTATCAGGACAAAGAGGGATTCTGGTGCCATAGTGTTGCACTGATGACCAAAAGGTTGTGAGTTTGGCAATTCAAAGTCACCAGCAGCTCGAAAGATCAGTAGTCTCCTTCCATTACCACTTACAATGGAAACCCAATCAGGGCTGCTAAGAGTCAGATGTTCTGGATAGTATTGAGAGAGTTGCCAGCCAAGAAAAAGCTCTGAAGGAGAAAGGCCACCATTATAACCCTGGCAAGATATACCAAAGTCCCCATGTCAAGGATGTTTGTAAGTGTGCCTCTACATCATAGCTGTTGTTGTTATGTGCTCATAGCGACCCTATGTACAACAACCCTAAACTCTGCTCTGTCCTGTGCCAATCACACTGCCTCTGACACTCTGATCCCGATTATCCCAGTCACTGAATCAATCCACCTCACAGAGGACCTTCCCCTCCTGCACCGTCCCTCCACCTTCCCAAGCATGATGTCCCTCTCCAAGGACCGGTCCCTCCTTACAACATGCCCAGGATGAATCTGTTTGTTTTCTTGGCAGTCCATGGTACATTCAATTCTCTTCTCCAGCACCAGAGCTCAAAGGCATCAATAATCCTTCCATCCTCCTTAGGCACTGTCCAACTCTCTGATGCATAACTGGTGATAGAAAAGACCATGGCCTCTATCAGACGCACCTTAGTCTCCAAAGAGACACCATTGCTCTTCAGTACTTTGGAGAGGTCCCTAACAGCAGACTTTCCCATCGCAATGTAGCTTTTAATTTCCTGGCTACTGGTACAAAGAGTGTTGACTGTGGAGCCAAGCAAAGTAAAGCTGTGAACAATCTCAATCTCTTCACCATTCATCCTGATGTTGCCAATTGGTCCAGTGGTGAGAATCTTTGTCTTCTTGACATTGAGCCACAATCCATATTGGAGGCTGCAGTCCTTGACCCTCTGTAGCAAGCGCTTCATGTCCTCCTCAGCTTCAGCAAGCAGGGTTGTGTCATCTGAATAACGCAGATTATTTAGATCTTTTACCAATCCTGACACCACATTTCTCCTCATAGGTCCCAGCCTCCCAGATAATCTGTTCTGCATATAGGTTGAAAAGGTATGGAGACAGGACACATCTGGAGTATGCCCTTCCCAATTTTGAACCATGTAGTGTTTCCTTGCTCTGTTCTGACGACCGCCTCTTGGTCCAAGTATAGGTTTCTCATTAGCACAATCGAGTGTTCTGGGATTCGCATTCTTCTCAGAGTCAGCAACAGTTTGTTATGATCCAAACAGTCAAATGCCTTTGCATAATCAATGAAACACAGATATACATTCCTCTGGTATTCCCTGCTTTCAGCTAAGATCCATCTAACATTATCTACATTATTCCTAGTACCACAGCCCCTTCTTAACCCAGCCTGGACTTCTCGCAGTTCTCTGCTGATGTGTTGTTCCAGTCGTTTTCTGATAATCTTAACTAGAATCTTGCTTGCATGTGAAATCAACGATTTTGTTCTATAGAGTCATGGTACTAAAGATATTATACCTAATGTTCAATGTATCTTGACTAAAAGCAGAGAGCACCAAAAGAATGCCTATCTGTGTTTTATTGACTATGCAAAGGTATTTGTGGATCACAATAAACTCTGAGAAGAATGGGAATCCCTAAACACTTGATTGTGCTTATCAGAAACCTATACTTGGGCCAGGAGGCAGTTGTCAGAACGGAGCAAGGAAACACTGCGTGGTTTAAAATTGGGAAGAGCATTTGCCTGGGATGTCTCCATGCCTTTTCTATATGCAGAACAGATCATTTGGGAGGCTGCGCTCTGTGAGGAAAAATGTGGCATCGGAATTGGAGGAAGATTCATCAACAACCTGTGTTATGCAGATAACACAAACTTAATTGCTGAAACTGAGGAGGATCTAAAACGTTTGCTGCAGAAGGTCAAGGATTACAGCCTTCAACATGGGTTGAAGCTCAACATCAAAAAAATAAAATTCTCATCCTTGGGACAATTGGCAGGGGAGAGAGAGAGAGAGAGAGAGAGAGAGAGAGAAATAATAGAGATTGTTAATATAGCTTCCGTTTGCTTGGCTCCACAACCAACACCCTTGATAGCAGCAGCTAAGAAATCAAAAGACTAAATGTATAAGCAAAGTCTGCTGTCAGGGACCTCTCTAGAGTACTGTAAAGTAATGATGTCAGTCTGCAGACTAAGGTGTGCCTGATCCTGCCCATGGTCTTCGAGACTATATGCCTGAGACTAAAGCCCAAAACTATAAAATTCGTAAGAGACAGACTGGATCCTGCTATAATCTTCTGATACTTTTATTGTTTGAACCAGAGGATTTTGAACAGTATGGTTCAGAAAAGGAGATAGTTTATGCTTTTTATTTGAAAAAAATTCCAGTAAATTTGGTGAGAGCCACTGATTTGTTAACCTTTAGCCAATATTTACAAATTTCGATGAAGATATATCTGATTGGTAGGACATTATATAATGTTTTAAAAATGTACTGGCTTGTTATAAAGTAATAATTAGAGGAAGTATATCTAGCTTCACCTCGAAAAGCCCTTATTTGCTTGATTTCAGGAAAAATAACATGTAATTCTAAAATTCCTTTTAAGTAATCATCTGTTCTGAGAACTGTTTGGGATTCAGCTTCCTAAACAGCAAGCTAAACTAACAAGCAAGCAACATGACATTATTCACTGAAATTGTTTACCACGTAATTTTCTGACAGTACAGTGAAGAGTTACAGAGTACTAAATCTTTATTTTAACAAAACTTGTCTACAAATCTAAAGTTATGTGTTATACCTAAGTAGAAAACATGGCATAGACAATTTTTATCGATAGCGATGTTTTCCTTAAAAACCTAGTTTTGCTGGTGAGTTTTGCATGATGTAATTTTTTAACATAACAAAGTTATTACAATTTTAGTACTTTGAAAATAATGCTGCAATCTCGTTTTACATAAATCTTTTATAGCAGTATATTGTTTTACATAAACAATAAATTCTGGTATTTACTAGTGTAATGATAAAAGCACAAATATCATTTTGAAGCTGTAGGTTGACCTGCGAAAAGAAATGCTCAGTTTAGCTAATATCACTCACCTAGAAGGCACAATATCAGAGTTGTGTTTAGATTTGATAAATAAATTAGTACAATGTGTACAATGTAGAAAAACCTTACAATTCAAGAACATTCAACAAACAGAAATTTTACTCACTGTAATGATGTATTAGCACTAACTGTAATAGTGACCCAGAATATTAAGCAACATATGAGTACAAAGGCTAATACATTCTTTCAAAAGCTAGTGGGATACCAGAAGCCATTCAAACAAGAAAAGTTAGGTACTAACAGAGGATAAATCAACTGACCAATTCAAGAATGGCAAAAACTCAGAAATGGTAAGGCCAATGGAAATCAACCTCTTTTACCCACTCCTGCCTCCATCCATCACATTTTGTGACCCTGTGGTTTTCCCCCACCATACTCACTCATATGCTCCCACCCTCTTCCTTGGATACCCACATACGTAGTACTAGGTATCCTTCTATTTCTACAATAATGTTGTTGTACAGGATTTGTCATTATAAGATTGTATTAGTTGACTTAGCGTAATACTGTCTAGTCCCTCCCAAGGTAAGTAATACTTTTTTAAGTCTTTGCTTCTGAGTGCTGCATGGTATTCCACAATGTGAATGTACCACAATTTTTCAATCTATTTTATTGTGATTGAACATCTGAGCTGTTTTCATATTCTTGCAATGGTGAATAATACTGCTATGAACATTGGTGTGAAAATATCTTTTAATATCTCAATTCTCATTTTCTCAGGGCATTTTCCAAGCAGTGGAATAGCTGGGTCATATGGAATTTCTATGTTCAGCTTTTTAAGAAAACACCAAACTGCCTTCCAGAGTGGTGCTGGGAAGAATTTCTTGATGTGTAGCTGGTCATAGCAGGATAAAACATCAGAGAACACTTTGAAGGAATTTAAATAAAAAGAAATACAAATAAATAAAAACAAATAAATAAACTAAAACAGCAACAATAACAGCTCAAAATGGCAGTCAGGTTGCAAAACAGGGAGAAATTGCCAATACTTTAGCTAAGTTATTAATTAAATTTTACAGCACCAAAATCTCTCAGCTTGCTTAAGAGCCATTATAATGTCTGGCTAGATTCCAACCACAGATAAGATTGACACAATGCTCCAGACGTGCAACCTTAAAAGATATTGTGCACTGGAGCAGCCATATTTCTTTCTCTTACATTGCTTTACATCCGATGTTGTTGTTGTTATGTGCTGTTGAGTTGCTTGTGAGTCATAGTGACACTGCGTACAACAGCTCCGACCCCTGTTCTATCCTGTGCCAAACTTATTGCCTCTGACAAACCACTCTGATTACCCCAGTCACTAATCAATCCATCTCATCGAGGGTCTTCCTCTCTTGCACTTGCCCCTTTACCCTCCAAAGTATAATATCCCTCTCTAAAAACTGGTTCCTTCTTGCTACACGCCCAGTATGTCACATGAAGCTTCATAATCCTTGCCACCATGGAGCAGCCTGGCTTCACCCTCTCTTGGATGAGTCTGTTAGTTTTCCTTACAATTCATGGAATAGTCAATATTTTTCCTCCAGCACTACAGCCTACCGGCATCAATTCTCCTGTCATCCCTAGTCATTGTACAACTTTCTGATGCATAGCAAGTAATTGCAAAGACTATGGCCTGCATCAAGTAAACCTCAACCTCTAGACTGACATCGTTGCTCTTCAGTACTCTAGAGATGTCCCTGACAGCAGACTTTTCCAGTGAAATTTGTCTTTTGATATCCTGGCTGCTAGTACCAAGAATGTTGGTTGTCAAACCAAGCAAACTGAAGCTGTCAACATTCTGAATCTCTACACTGCCTATCATAATGCTGCAAATCAGCCCACTAGTGAGAATCTTTGTTTTCTTGATATTGAGCTCCAGTCCATACTGAAGGCTGCAGTCTTTGACCTTCTGCAGCAAGTGTTTTAGGTTTCAGCAAACAAGGTTGTATCATCTGCATAACGTAGGCTGTTAATGAGTCTTCCTCCAATCCTGACACAGTACTCCTCATAAAACCCAGGCTCCTAGATGAGCTGACATTCAAATGGAAAAATAAATAAGTCATTTGATGAATAAAGAATATAGGGCCTATAGGCAAGATCAAAACAAAGAGTTGGCATAGATGATGAGATTTTTCAGAAAGGGATTTTAAAGAAATTTTGGGAAAAAGATTAAAAGATCTATTACATAGATCACTAAATATGAACATACTGATGGAGAATCCAAAAGGAAAATTTCATTTGGCATTTCTTGAATTGAGTAATAAATTTGAGCCTCAATTTGCAATACTCTGAGATGCTATGTGAAAAATCAGTGTTGAATGATCAAGGAAGTATCAAAAGATAGTAGAGAAAATATATGAAATCACTGTACAAAAAAATTGGTCAAAATGGAAATATTTCAGGAAGTAGCATATGGTAAAGAAGGAAGAAGTTCAAACTGCACTGAAGGCATTGGCAAAAACTAAGACCCCCAGGAATTGATGGAATACCAGTTGACATGTTCCAAACAACAGTTACGTTCCTCATGATGTGCTCACCAGTCTGTGCCAGGAAATTTGGAAGACAGCTATCTGGTAAGAGATCTATATTTGTTTCCATTCCCAAGAAAGGTGACCCAACAAAATGTGGATGTTATTGAACAATGTCCTTAATATCTCATGCAAGCATATATTGTTTAAGACCTTTCCAAAATGGTTAGAACACTGTGTTGACAGAGAACTGCTAAATATTCATGCTGGGTTTACAAGAAGTAGTTCCACCAGGAATATTATTCCTGATGTCAGATGTATCTTGACTGAAAGTCAAGAATATAAGAAGAATATTTGTGTTTTATTGATCATACAAAGGCATTTGACTGTGTAGATTATAACAAACTGTCTATATTTGATAAGAATGGGAATTGCAGAACACCTAATCATTCTGATTTGAAATATATACCTAGGCAAAAAAGTTAATGTCCTAACAGACAGAAGGAATATTGAATGCTTTAAAATCATGAAAGGTGTGCATTAAAGCTGTGTCATCTCTTCATACCTATTCAATTTGTATGCTGAGAAAATAATGTGATAAGTTGGGCTTTATGAAGAAAAGTGTGATGTTATTGGAGGAAGATTCATCACCTACCTGCATTGTGTAAGTGACACAACCTTGCTTACAGAAAGTGAGAAGGATCTGAGATAATTGCTGCAGAAGATCAAGGACTCCAGCCTTCAAAATGTATTCCATTTCAACATCAAGAAAACAAATACCCTCATCACTGGGCCAAAAGGCAACATCATGATATGGAGAAAAGATTGACATCAACAACTTATTTCACCTTGCTTGGATCCACAATCAACACACTCTTGGTACCAGAACTCAGGAGATCAGGAGAGATATAGCATTGGAAAACTCAGGTGTCAGGAAACTCTCCAAAGTCCTTTAAGAGCAATGGTGTCAGTTTAAAGATCAAGGCACACCTGATTTAAGTCATGATCTTTCTAATCACATGCTATGAAGCTGAGAGCTGGGCAATAAATAAGGACACAAGAATAATCAATGCACTGAAGTTACGGTGTTGGAAAAAAGTGCTGAATATCCTGTGGACTATAGACGTGTCTTGGAGGAAGTGGAACCAAAATGTCCTTGGGGGGATAAAATGGTGACGTTTTCTCTCACATATTTTGGACATGTTGTTAGGAGATAGTATTTTTTCAGAAGATATATCATTCTTGAAAAGGTGGAAAATCATGGAAGGAGAGGAAGACCATCAACAAGATGGATCAATGCAATGTTTGTGGCTATGGATCAAATGTTCTGAGGATAATAAGATGGCAAAGGACAGGACAGAGTTCGGACAAGGCGTAACTGACAACAATGGAAATGTTTAGCAGAAGAACAGAAATATTCAAGAATTGGGGGTGTGGTGCTGTAAATGCTAGAAAAATATGAAAATTGCTGATCTCATTTGTGGGGTTGACTAGTGGATCAAATATGTTAAAAGATAACTAAACCTGAACTTATATATAATGAGAAGAATGAAATGAAAAAAATAATCAAACTTCCATTCCTATTAGATAGCAACAAATTTTCCAATATATACACTCTAAAGAAGCAAAGAGAAAGAACGGGTGGGATGGCTAAAAAGAAAAATGCTGAGAATTGCAATCACACTTAAAAAAAAAAAAAACATAAAAAAACCCCAACCAAACCAACAACAACCAATCACCAAAACACATCTTGTCAATCTGCTGAAGTCAAAATAACAAACCAGCTTAACTGTAAGTGGAGTAAAGGACATACTATTAACAGTATATAACTGACTTATGATTGACTCTCATCTAAAAAAATTGAGGCTAAAATTTTGGGAGTGATAACATTAAAATAGTTAAATAAATATACCAGCCAATGAGCCTATATGGAATAATAATATTATTACGTAAACATAAAGGCAATATTGTAAACTGGAGAGTGGAAAACCTTGTAAATTATTGTGATTATAAGAAGGCATTTGAGATTTGCACTCACCCATGAAAAATGAAAACATATGCCCACACAAAATAATTGTAGATAATTATTTTAGGAGCTTTATATAGAATTTTTTAAAAATTAGCAACCAAAATATTCATGAATTAAAGAATACACCACAAAATGGAATAATAGTGAACAATAAAAGTTAACACGCTGCAGATGCGCGTTGTAGGAGCTCTAGTGACATAGTAACAAGGTAGTGAGCCATTAACCCAAAGTGATGTGGTTTGACTCCATCAGCTAATTTGCAGGAGGAGGGTACACAAACCCTCCCTGCGCAGTCTACTGCCTGAGAAAACCTGCTAGAGTATCAGCTATGAGCTAGTTCCACATAGATGGCACACAACAAAACAAATACATGTTATAAATGGGAAAAACTTGAAAATTTGATCATGAATGAAAGAAGTCAGCTACAAATGAATATCTATTGTTTAATTCTACTTTTACAGAACACTCAGAAAAGGAGAGGGTAACAAAATAGAAAGTGAAAGTAATGATTATTGCCACGGTTTAGGTTTTGTGAAAACTTTACCAGGACATAGTTCTCAGTGGCTAGTCAGCTGATGTAATTTGATAGTTATATAATTATGTAATCAATCTCCATTGATAACATAATGTGCTCAACTCTGATTTCTGTATAATGTCTATTTTTGCATAACAACCTAGTCTTTGGAACCTAGTAATGTTGATAAATGAAGAGAGGTATACATGTTTATAAATGAAATAAATTTTAGGTGTAAAATA
>NW_006399769.1:22944741-22945850 GCF_000299155.1 Elephantulus edwardii
CAGGATAGAACAGGGTTTAGGGATGTTGTACAAAGGGTCGCTCTGACTCAATGTCACATAACGACAAAAACAACAATAGGAATTGAAGACCTTTTAGGAAACATAACTAACTACAAAACTATGATACTCTTTAGGACAGTATTTAGCCTAAGGAGATAGAATTCAGTTACAAGTTTAATATTCCCTGAACTTAGACCTATACCAACTATTGAGATTCTAGCTTTTATATACCTATAAACAATCTTCTAGGCATATTTTGCATGCATCTTTCAATCAGCTTTAAGGTATTACTAACTATATCCTTGAGTTGATATGAAATCACCCCTTTTCCTCCCTTGTTTCCAGTCAAGTATGGCACAGTGGATGTTATGAGGCTACCACAAGGTCAGGTAGGATTGGATCTATTGTGTAAAAAGTAGGTATACGTTGGAGTCAATACTTTGCCAACTAAAACACAAAAATAATGAATGCCCACATTCCATAGAAACTATAGTATTATCAACACACATGATTGAGTTTTGGAGCTTATGTAAAGGCAATCATCCTAGAAACAAGACAATGAAAATTTATACTATGGATCAAAAAATAAGTTTACTCCCTCTATATTTTTTAAAAATTTTGGTTTATTTCATATTCTCATACATGGATAATTTTAAAAAGTATATCATCCTTTGTTGTAATTATTGCCAGTTGATTCCAGTTTAATTGTTCCTACTTAGAGAGAGTGTTAGAGTAAAAGTCACGTATTCCTGCTTTCAGTTTTAGGCAGATCTTATGCAATCCTTCTCTATTTTCAAATGTATATGCAAAGAAAATTAATTGAGGAGGGAGGAGGTTGATAGACTCTGGAAGTGTGATCTGCATGCATTATATATTAATAGTCTTACATGAGTTTGTCAACCCTTATAAGAATCAGGAGAATCCTCCAGTATAACTTTTGACTGACAAACTTAGGACTTCTCAGCCTCCAGAACTATATGAGAAACTCTGTTGAAATAAATCTTTATTTTTATATATAAAAGGCAAATGAAATACACACACACACACACATTTCACATATCCAGGAAGTATATCTGTGCGGGGAGCTCTGCTGAAACTGAGGAGGACCT
>NW_006399769.1:22947658-22951321 GCF_000299155.1 Elephantulus edwardii
TAGAATATTTATGTAGACTATGTAGAATATTTATACTCTCAGGGGAAGAAAAGAGAAAGACCCTCAGCAACATGGATTGGCCTGGTGACTGTAATGATGGCCTAGAGCATCCCATAGATGACGAGGCTGCAGCAGGATCAGGCAAGGTTCAGATCTATTATTCATAGGGTTGATATGAGTCATAGTCTATTTATTGACACCTAACAGCAACAAAAATGACAACATATTTATATACACCCATTTCACCGCTTTTACTCTTTTAATAACCTAGCCTAAGACAGTGATCCATTTTTCAGATTTCTTTACTTTCTCATTACTGTGGCTTTAAGCATTCTGTATTAAGTATTTAGATACAGATGGCTTGAATGTACCTGATGCTTTGTGGGAGTAAGGTGAAAAATCTCTTATGCAATCCACAGCATGTGAAACCCCTCAAAAAGGACAGCTAAGAAGTGGTTCTTTCTCAAAGGCACATAACAATACAAATATTCTTCAATTGTTTGAAAACAACTACTATACTTTTTTCAAAATACTATTCTATTTAACAAATTAAAATATTCAGAGTAACATTTAAAAATTATTCCATAAAGATCTGGTGTAGAAATCAATGCATACAAACTTTGTAGGTTGTTTATTGTCATTATGTGCTGTAGAGTTGCCTGTAGTGTAAGCACTTTACATTGTGGTGTCAAAGGTTTATAGTTCAACATTTTTATCCTAGCCATTGTTAAACTTTCTGTTTTGTGGTATAATACTCATTGTATTGAGATAGGATTAGGGAAGGATAAAAGCCCTGCCTTATTATTGTTGTTCTGTGCTGATGAGTCTGGAACTGACCTAATTCTGACCCTCCAGCAGGTAGTCAGAGGCAGTTAGTTGCACAAGAGGAGATTTTTCCATCCTTCTCCTACAGAAAAGCCAGTGGATTCAAATTATGTGCCTTCAGGGTTGCAGCATAGTGTCTTAGCATTAGGACACCACAGCTTCTCTTAAATGCCTATCCGTTCCTATTAGATGCCTATATAAACTAACTTAAATAAATGCTAGATCTCTTCTGGTGTACTATCTCTCAGCACCTAACTATGTCTAATCTGACCATCTATAGTATCCTGACCCATTATTAAAATACCAGTCTGCATCACCTTACTGGTCATTTCCTTAACTGATTTAAGTCTCTATAAGACCTTCCATTAAACATCAAGCCAAGGAACATAAACAAGCGGGGGAACTGAACAAAGGAAGAACAATTGATATAGGAAATCATGGTGTGGTACAGCAAATCAAACATCTGGGACACTGTTGACTGCCCTTTTTTTGTAACTACTCTGTTACTAATTGGGCATGTTGTTTGCTATTAGGTGCTATCGAGTTGAGCACAGCTTATAGTGACCTATGAAGAAAAGATACGAACCCTGTTCTAATCCTGCACCATCCTCACAATGCCTGACAGACGAGTCCATTGCAGCAGTCACTGCGTCAACTCACCTGGTTGAGGGTCTTCCTCTCCTTCAACAACCCTCCACCTCTCCCAGTGTCATGTCCCCCTCCAAAGAATAGCATCTTCAGGCAACATGTCCAAAGAATGTAATGTACAGCCTCATCATTCTTGCCCCCAAAGTGCACTCTAGCTGCACCCTCTCGAGGACATATTTGTTCATTCTATTGGCCATCGATGGGATGTTCAGTGCTCTTCTCCAACTCAAAAGGAATTCTTTTGCCATCATCCTTATTCATGGCTCAGCTCTCAGATGCATAGCTAGTGACTGGAAAGACTATGGCGATACTCCCAGTACAATGTGTCTATTTATTTTCTGACTGCTGGTACCAAGGCTGTCAATTGTGGATCTAAGCAAGATGAAACTGTTGACTGACATTGTAGTTGGACCAACTTTAGCCAGTTGGAATCATATGGTATACTATGCAGGAACTAAAAAACAGAGGAAGAAAGGTATTGCATTCATAGTAAAAAAGTCAATTTCAAGTTCTATCCTGAAATACAATGTGTGAATGATAGGATAATTTCCATAGGAATATAAGGAACACCTGTTAACACAACTATTATACAAATATATACTCCTACAGCTAGAAGCAAAGAGAAAGAAATTGGCAATTTTTACCAAATTTTGCAGTCTGAAATTGACTGGACATGCAATCGGAATACATTAATGATAATTGGTGACTGGAATGCAAAAGTAGGAAAGGGTGAAGAAGGAACAGTAGTTGGAAAATACAGACTTGGTGAGAGAAATTAAGGTAGAAGCAGAATGATTGAATTTTGCATTAGAATGATTTATTCGTTACAAATACCTTTTTAAAAGACTCAAAAGATGACTTGACATGTGGATCTCACCTGATGGGTTGCATTGGAATCAGACTGACTGCATATGTGGAATAAATTATTGGAGAACCTCAATATCAGCACCCAAAACTAGATAGACCAGGGGCTGACTGTGGTCAGATTGTTACTGAACGCAAGGGGTTCTTTTCATAGTCAGATTTCAATATCCATAGCACTTTATTACAGATCTGGGAGAAAGCAGTAAGCAGTGAGAGCTTTCTCAGAAACTGCCTCCTCCTTTGGGAGTGGCCATTAGGCTTTTATACCAGGGCTAGATACATATAACTCACTTAACAATATTACTCACTTAACTATGCACTTTTCTTAGCAAAATTAAAGAATTTCTACATTTGAACAAACAAAAAAACCAAAAAAAACAAAACACACAGACCAAAACAAAACACTTCACTCATAGGTACCAGTCAGTAAATAAGCAATTTACAAAAGAGTTAACACATGCCTATGAAAAACAGACCCTGAAAAGACAAATTAAGATACAATTTACATATGGCTGGGAAAAACAGTCTCCAAGAGGTAAACACTGATCTAGGAGCAACACATTTCCTGTCCTGGTAAACAGACATATTCAACTACTTTTTATCACTAAAGAAAGGAAACAAAGAATCCTAAGGCAAAGTAACTAGTTTTGAAGGCTGGAGAAAACTGATTTCAATTTTATAACTATATAACTGTAGTTTTATAACTGATACATATTTAGAGAATTCTGAATTTATTAATACCACCCCATCAAGATCATCAGTATTCATATGCAAGTTCAAAATGAGGCTGGAGAAAAAGATAACAAGTCCACAGGAACCAAGATATGATTTTGAAGCAATTCCATCCCAATTACATGATTATCTTAAAAATAGATTTGAGCATTGAACACCAATAATAGAAGATCAGATGAGTTATGGCATGGTATCAAGGATAGCATCCATAAAAAAGTAAAAAGTCATTGCAACCTTGTTGTTTGTTCTTATGTGCCATCGAGTCGCTTGTGAGTCATAACAACCCTATGCACAAGAGCCCTAAACACCGTTCTACCTATGCCAACCTCACCGTCTCAAACACGCTCACTCCCACCACTCCACTCACAGAATCGATCCATCACATCGAGGGTCTTCCTCTCCTGCACCTTCCCTCCACTCTCCCAAACATGATGCCCTCTCCAAGGACCAGTCCCTCCTTGCAACATGCCCAAAGTATGTCAGGCGAAACGTCAGAATCCTTGACTCCAAGGAGAATTCTGCCTTCACCTTCTCCAGGACAAACCTGTTTGTTCTCCTAGCAGTCCATGGTATATTCAACACTCTTCTCCAGCA
>NW_006399769.1:22952359-22969435 GCF_000299155.1 Elephantulus edwardii
AATATACCATGGACTGCTAAGAAAACAAATGAATAGATTTGTCCTGGAGACGGTAAAACCAGGCTGCTCCTTGGAGGCAAGGATTCTGAAGCTTCCTCTATTATATTTTGGATATATTGCAAGGAGCGACCAATCCTTGGAGAGGGGACATCATGCTTGGAGGGTGGAGGGACAGCACAGGAGAGAAAGATCCTCTGTGAGGGGAATTGATTCAGTGACTAGGGTCATTGGGATAGGCTTGTCAGAGACAGTAAGATTAGAACAAGACAAAGCAGGGTTTAAAGCCGTTGTATATAAGATTGCTAGGAGTTGCAGGCGACTCAAAGACACTTAACAACAACATGTTGCAGTCAGTTACTGAAGGAAAATTTGTTCATAGCATTTGAAGTTAGTCCTAACTCGTGAGAATATGATGAAATGGATGTATACATTAATACAGGTTAATAAAGACTGAAACTTAACCATTCCTTGACTTTTGCTAACAGTCTTGGCAAATAATGCAAGGGGAAAGAGTGTAGAAGTTAAGATGGCTGATAATAATATAAAACCAGGTATTATCAGTATCGAGTTAATCTCTTTAAATTCAGGGTCTACTAAAAAAGAACAAAAAATTAACAAAGCATGCAAGAGCAACTGGAAATGCTCCTTTTATTTGTGGTCACCAAGGGGAAAAAAAAGGGAGTCAGACATGCAGGAATATTTCACAGAAGAAATGCGTAAGTTTGTAGATCATTAGAAGCAGCTTCTTAAGGAATCATTATTAAAATGGATTGTAAAAGTGACAAATTTTGGAGTAGCCTCTGTAATTTTGAGCCCTATATGGAGGGGTATGTTTCAGTTAATGCAAGACCCACAAAAATCAGTAGAGCAGTCACAAATGATATTGCATGATTCAGACGGGACAATTAGCTTGATCAATTGGATAAAATTTGAGAGTAGATATGTTAATCCTTCAAAGGAAAACTGTTAAAACTGCTGCTTCCACTTCTAAATAACAATGAAGCACTGCAGAGGAAATAGTTGATGTTCTGCATATGAAAGCAAGGTTGGAGTGGCTTTATGGTATTGAGGTCATTCATCCAATGAGTATGCCCCTTACAGAGTTCTCGACAGAGAAGTTAATCATGGAAGCTCCTCAAACATATGCACATCCTGTAGCTTTGCTACTGGAAAGTAAGGGAAAAATCTGAGAAGCTGTGTCAACTCTTTATAAAGGACTTTTCCTTTGTCGGTGTCAGTGATACTAGGAATATCAGGGGGATTCACAGACAAATGGAAGGAAAAAAGACTTATCCTGGAAGTGCAGTGATTTTTATTATTTCTGTTATTTTAACTGTTACTCAGGAATTGGATGAATATCACAAACTAATGGAGCTGAGACATAGGTCTTAAGGCAACACAGGAGGTTGACACAACAGGAGGCCAATGAAGCCTCCTCTAACATTAAAAAGTCTAAACAAGAATGCTCTTTTCAGTTCACTCATAATAAAGGGCCACACTTGAAACAGAAGTTCAGCTAATTGATGAATGTATGGATTGATTAAAAGGCCAAGGTCTTCTGGTCCAACCCCCAGAGGGCACCCTCGGTGTTATATATATATTTGTGAGTAAAATGGCCTGGGGATGGAAAGGAAATCTAGGGACTTTTGGATATTTTACAGGGACATAAAGTTGTATTAGGAGGATATGTAAATATAGCAATTGATGGGATTAAGATGAAATATGAAAAATATAAATACATGTTGTACGAAGTTCTTTCTTTACTTGAATGTCTTCTTCGTATGAATATTATGTCTAATTGGAGGGTAGGATTTTGAAGCCCTGCCTCATTTATTTTGGGTACATGGCCAGGAGAGAATGGTCCTTGGAGAAGGATAGCATGCTCAGAAAAGTGGAAGGACAGCACAAGAAAGAAATACCTCGGATGAGATGGATTGATACAGTACCTGGGGCAATGGGGGTTGGTGTGTCAGAATTAATGAGAAAGGCTCAGGAAAGGGAAGTGTTCAGAGCTGCTGTACACAGGGTCGCTATACATCGCAGGTGACTCAATGGCATGTAACAACAATAACATACTATGACAGGTTTGAAAACAGGAGTGACATGCACTTCCTAAAACAACATGCCTCCAGAAACTCTATGAACATTGATAAATGTCATTAGTTGTAAAGGAGCTTCAGGCCTTTTGTTCATAGGGTCATTATGAGTCATGCCCAACTCGAAGGCAATTAAAAACAACAACATTAGATATTGTAAACTGAAAGGTTGTAAATCTGCCCTGCGGCCAGTGTTGATTGGACCTGCTAAATACGAACCATTGATTTTTTTTTTTCCTTTCTGAGTCCAGTCAGGTGGTATAATTTGAAACAGTATAAGATAATCTGCTGGACAAAAAAAAAAAAAAAAAATATATATATATATATATATATATATATATATATATATATCAAGAGTGGCATCTATTTCCTAAATAACACATCCCTCTGGAAACTATGAACTTTGAGAAATGAGAATAGTTATAGAAAGCCTTTAGGTCTTATGTTCCTATATTATGTATCTGCCACCTGTGGTTATGAAGATTGGAGTTTATGGCAAAAAAACTGAGAAACTGCGACTGTTTCCATGACAGAAGGTCATAAGATTATTATGTGATGTGAAACACTCATAATACCATTAAACACTAATAAAGAAGGTCGTGCCTCAATCAGTCCCATGAACAAAGGAAATAATTCCTTCAGGAACAAGCTACTGGGGGAATGCAGGGAGGATTCTATGAACAAGTAGAGTCTTTTGCCATTGGTTCTACTCTGGAACCACGGAGAGGCTGCCAGAGCCCATTGCCACATGGACAGGCCCTGTGAACAACTTCTGGCACCAATAAAAAGCTGCTTGTTTCACAGATGTATGTATGGTTCCAGGTTGTGTGGACATTTGACGTGGAAAACTGTTGCATTAAGATCAGCTGGATCATATGGAATTTTTATGTTCAGCTTTTCTGGGGAAGTGACAGACTGCCTTCTAGAATGCTTGTACCATTTTACATTCGCATCAACAGGTGCCACTGCTGTAAAATGGGACTGATAACAGGGTTGGGGTAAGACTGAGAAAAACTGGATAAATTGTGTATACTGCACTGAAACAGATGAGGGAGTGAATAATTTAAAAGTGATGTATGGCAGGGTATTATGGTTATCACAAGAGTCCACAATTAAGGTTGCATAGTGGAATGTACTTGGGGCGGTGGGAGCGGTGCGGGGGGATTGTGTACCAGTGAGGGAGTTTTTCTTTTACTTTTCAAAGAGAGAAGCAAATTGGGGGTGGGGGTTGGAGGGCTGGGCGGGGAGCAAAGTGCAGCAATGAATGAATGGAAATCCAAAATCTCTGTAAATTTTCGTTAAAATTATTAAAATAAATTATAAAAAAAGAAAAAAGGTTTCTATCTCACCACATCCTCTCCGACACTTAATATCTGCCGCCTTGTTAAACTTTGCAGCTGTTACTGGAGCGAGATGGTACCTCATTGTGGTTTTGATTTGCATCTCTCTTATTGCCAGTAATTTTGAGCATTTCTTCATGTATCAGTTGGCCATTTGAATATCTCCCTCTGTGAAAATTCTTTCCATATCTTATGCCCATTTTGTAATTGGGATATCAGACTTTTTCTTGTGGAAGACCAAAAGTATTCTGTAAACTTTCATTATGAGACTCTTGACTAAGATGGTATTACTAAATGTTTGTTCCCAATTGGTTGGTTTTCTTTTCACCCAGTTGCTGAAAGCTTGGAATATATTCTGAGAAAATGAGAACTGATGCACAGAGATTTGAACACCAATGTTCATAGCAGCTTAATTCACCAACACAAGAACATGGAAACAGCCCAAATGTCCAACCACAATTGAATGGATTGATAAATTATGGTACATTTACACCGTGGACTACTATGCAGCACACAGAAGCAATGATTTTGTAAATTATTACCTAGCTTGGAAGAGACTCGAGAGGATTATGCTAAATGAATGGATTCAATCTCAAAAGGACAAATATTGTCTAAAACCATTACAGTAGCGTGAAGATTAGGATTCATGGGGTGGTGGTGTGGGGGTGAGGGTGGGTGGAAGCAGATAGATGAGGATGTGTGGGGAGTGGGGTGGCTTAATCAAGGACATGCACAATTTGACAGGAGGTAGTGAGGGAAATCGGAAGAATTTGGTCTGAAAAACAATGTATTCGAATTTTGTAAATAAAAATAAAATCAGCTGAGGAAACTCTGATTAAGGAAGAGAAAAACAACTACATGCTGCCTTCTTAGCAGTGAATGAGGAACAACAGTGAGACTTCATTTCATGTTTGGATTTTTTAACTGATTTATGGAGTTGCTGATGGCTTAGCCACTAGTAAATAGGCAATTGAAAGCTGGATTATTTGAAGGACACCATCATGGGGAATGTGATTATGGAAACCATACTGGAAATTAACTGGGTATATTAAACATATCAGTGTCTATCAAAAGAAATCTTTTCGAAGATCAGAAGGTGACTGAAATCAGCAGTTGGGCATGGTGCTGAACTCCTTTGAAGTAGAAAATTTAGTCCATGAAATGAGTGGACATGTGGATGCTGCAATAATACAAAGATGGGCTGAAACTAGACATATTCCTTTTACTACCTCTAAGGCACAAAACACAAATTAAAACTTCTCTGCTTGACAGCTAGAGAAACAAAGATTGCAGATGTCTAGATGACAGATTCCCAGGGGTGATGATCCTACGCATAGTTGACAAGTTAATTATATCAGACCAGTGGCACCAGCTGGTTACAAACGGGTCCTCAGGAATAAATACGTACTGTAGACTAGGCTTCACACATCCTGTAACGTATGGAAATACCAAAAAGATTATTACAGAACTAGAGCAGAAGATACTGTACCAGTTTGCAACACCAAGTTATATTTCTTCAGGCCAAGGGACACACTTTATATCTCCCAAGAGAGCAACAATGGGCCAAGAAACATCATATTAAATTGACATTCCCTGTTGTCTATTACCTCCGAGTATTGGTCTGATAGAAAAATGGAATGGACAACTGAAAAATGTCTTATCTAAAATAGGGGGAAATAAGGATATAAAGGACTAACTCATACACCTTCAAGAGTATGTACTAACATTCAATATGAAAGAGGCTAAAGAGGGTTCACCACTGGACAGATTGCTCGGGTTTTCACAGATATCTAGAGAAGAAGGAATAAGGGAAGATGTCAATTCTACTGTAAAATTCCTCTGCACATCACCTGAAATAGTTTTCTTTTTGCCTAACGCTGCAATTCTCTGTCAAGTGAAGCAGCTATGGTTACAACAAACAGGAATAATTCCTGAACAAACAACTGTAACAATATGCTAAACTTATATGCAAAAATCTCTAAGAGTCTAAAAATGTACCATTACTTAATCCTGCAAAAGGTAGGGTGAAAGGTAAAAACTACTTTCCGATTTACTGGTAAAGATAACCCATTGGTGTTGAATCTATGTAACCCTACCCAACATAAATGGGAATGGACTAAAGAGGACACATTTTTCCATGCTGGTAATTTTTCCATGCTAGCTCTGATTGGATCTGGTACAGTAGCTGAAACTTCCCATGGTGGAAAAATTGAGTTAAAAACAATGGCAAATGAAAGGAGAAATAGCTGAAGGTAAAGAAATGAATAAATCGGGGAAATCTAACTGCTTCTAATCGAATCTCCTAATCTTTCTCATGCAAGACTCAGAGCAAGAAAATAATTGTCTCTAGTTAAATGTCAGAAATCAGAAAATGGAGCCAAGAACCACTTAACGATTTAAGACAAAATATGTCAGAGCTTTGTGTTTATTAGGATGTATTTGATGGATACTGATTTTTTTTCTAAGTTTTAATGCTAAGATATAAAATGAATATTGGATGTTATATTGATGGGATTTATGTGTTTGGATGAAGAACGCAAGCCCATCATCAGCTAGTGCTTAATAGGATAGGCTTCAGAGGGAAGGTTTGCCCTGGAGAAATGCTTGTTCAAAGCAGTACATCTTGGTAGAGGCCATAAAACCCAGTATGTGGGAAGATTAAGCCTCAGCCAAAACTCTGAGGAGATTTACATTTGAACAGACTTAA
Organism: Elephantulus edwardii; assembly: GCF_000299155.1. Taxonomy (NCBI): domain Eukaryota; kingdom Metazoa; phylum Chordata; class Mammalia; order Macroscelidea; family Macroscelididae; genus Elephantulus; species Elephantulus edwardii. Next base: position 22,958,503 of record NW_006399769.1, read on the forward strand.
AGACTTACCTTAAACTTTTAATTAAAGAAATTTACTTTTGAAAGAAAGATAGGGGGTGGGGGAAGTCTCTGGCTTTTAAAAACTAGAACAAGTCTTATGGCTTCTAATGGACTGAGAGGAGGAAGAGTTGGTGGCCACAAGAGTGACTTTCTGAGACTTGAAGTTAAAAGGTGTTGAACATGCTCTTTTATGGTGAACATTTGGGTCCAATGAAGTGAAAATAGGAGACACAGAAAGAAAATTGAGTTTGGGCATGCTCCATTGGCACTGTTGACCTACCATGCACAAATATATGGATAAGGGGAAAAGGGTTGCTGGCTTGAGGAACAGAGTCATGAGGACATCTAGTTTGTTGATTTGGCCCCATGAGGTGGCTAAGATTGAGTGAAACAATCAGATGTTTTGGAATACAAGAAGTGTGGCTTCCTGAGTTTTATCTGACATCATCTAGAACTAGCAATGTATGGCTACGGCTGACTTGACAGCCAGATGAAGAGCCTATGTTTCATGCTTCGTTGATTTGTTGAACTAAAGTTGACTGTTGCAACTTGATGACTTGTTCTGGACTTCATATGTTTGTTGATGTAGATGCTCAAGTTTTCAACGGAAACAGAAGGTTCTTTAGAGAAAAGAATATGTTCATTCCTTCATAGTACTGGTTTTGATGTTGTTGCTGTTATGTGCTGTCCAGTCTCTTGTGACTCATAGTGACTCAATCAATATACAATAGCTCTGAACCCTGCTCTATCCTGCCATCCTTACTGTCTCTGACATACCTACCCCCATTTCTCCAGTCACTGACTAAATCCATTAAATCGAGGGTCTTCCCCTCCTGTCTCTTCACCCTAGGAAACATAATGTCCTTCTCCAAAGACTGGTCCCATCTTGCAACATGCCCAAAGCTTGTCAGACAGAGATTCAGAATCCTTGCCTCCAAGGAATAGCCTGGTTTCACCCTCTCCAGGATGAACCTGTTTTTTCTCTTAGCAGTCTATGGTGTATTTAATACTCTTCTTCAACACAACAGCTCAAAAGCATCAATTCTCCTTCTATCATCACATTGTCCACCTTCCTGATGCCTTTCACATAATTTAAAGGCCATGGCCTCTATCAGGCGTACCTTAGTCTCCAGAATGACATCTTTGTTCTTCTCTACTCTGGAGATGGCCCTGTCCACAGGCTTTACAAATGCAATTCATCTTTTGATTTCCTGGCTGCTGAAACCAGAGTGTTGATTGTGGAGCTAAGCAAACTAAAGCTGTTTACAATCTCAATCACATCACCATCCATCATGATGTTACTAATTGGCCCAGTGGTAAGAATCTGTTTTATTGATGTTGAGCTTTAATCCATATTGAAGACTGCAGTCCTTGACTATCTGCAGGAAGAGTTTCACTGGTTTGATAGGGTTGGGAAAATTAGAAATTAGCTATCTAAATTGGGGATAAAAATGCTTGAGGCATAAAGGAGCTGGCTTAGATCTTTTCATGAATGTAGCTTTTATTACTATGATTGTAATGATTTCTTCTCATATCAAGGTTAATGGCTAGGTAAGTCAATAGGTTTGTGGTATCAAAACTTTATTGTTCAAAATGTCTTTCCTAGTTATTGATTAACCTTTAGTTTAGTACTTTTTGTTATTGTGTTAAAGATATAATATATAATATTAGAAAGGGATACAAGCCCCCCTCTAATTGTTGTTGTTGTTCATTAATATCACATGCAAGCACAATTTGGCTGATGGTAATTAAAAAAAAAAACACACACATCTAGGACAGTAGATAAATAGGGAACTTCCAGAAGTTTTAGCAGGATTTAGAAGAGGTTCATGCCACCAGGAATTTCGTTGCTGATGTCAGATAGATCCTGGCTGAAAGTAAAGAATACCAAAAGAATGTCTATTTGTGCTTTAATGACTATACAAAGGCCTTTGACTTTAGACATGTTATGGATAACATTGAGTAGAACGGGATTCCAGAGCACTTAATTGTACTCCTGTAGAACCTATACCTTGAGGCTGTTGTGCAAACAGAGCAAGGGAATACTACATGGTTTAAAATTAAGGAAGGAGTGCAACAGGTTATATTCTCTATACTATCTGATGTATTATTACTCAAAACACAGCTGGAACAATTTCTCAACAAGGAACTTCCAAAAATTCAAGCTGTATTCAGAAGAGACTAAAGGAAAAGAAATATCAATACTGAGGTCAGATGGACCTGCCTAAAAGCAGAGAACATAAGAATGATATTTATTTGTATTATTGACAGATAGCATTCATAAGAATAAGGGTTACAAATTAATTGTGTTTATGTCAAACCTGTACATAGACCAAGAAACAATCTTTCAAACGGACACTTGCATGGGTTTTTGCATGGTTTAAAATGAGAAAAATATGTGGGTCAGGGTTGTATCCTTTGTCTGTAACTACTCTTACTCTATAGTGATTAAATAATTAAAGAAATTTAAATATATGCAGAAAAAAGACCCATCAACAATCCATGTTATTCTGAGAAAAATTGTCTTGCAAAAAGTGAAGATCCTTCCCATTCCTTCACCTACTGCTCTGGCCAGCTGCTCATCAAAATCGGCTCACCTAGTAATTTCCCTCTTCCTTATTTTCTACCCTGTTAACCTCTCCCCTCTCCTACACCTTTCTCTTTTACACTTTTATAATTAAAAGACAGGGTAACTGTAGGCATAAATAAATGGTAACTGATTTTATGAAACACATGTATATAAATTATTATATGAAGCATAACATGAATGAAGGAATATGTGGACCACAATGTACATGAATGAAACAAAATGCATAAAGTCTGATATTCAAACCTATATAAAATAAAATAATATTAAATACAAACTCCCCCCTGCATTTTTATTGACTATTTGGTCCATTTTGGTCAATTAAGTTTGATAAAAATTTTCAATGTCTTTCTCTTTGACTCAAAATGTTGTTGTTAAGTGCCATCGAGTCATAGATTACTCACAATGACCCTATGAACAAAAGACCTGATTAATTCTATAACTTTTATCATTTCTGTAATTCACAGAGTTTCTGGAGGCAAGCTATTTCAGAAGTGGATGTCACTCCTGCTTCCAAGCTTGTTTTAATCAGGGAGCTCCACCAAACACTGTCCACCATGGGTAAGCCTTATCACATTTGACACATCAGTGTCACAAAGTTTAGCATCAACCACGAGTTACCTCTTTCTAAATGTAGGAGTACATATAATGAGCCTTCCTTGTATGAATAGGAATGATTTCCAAACGCTGACAACAGTGTATTTCAGGATAGAACTTGAAATGAACATTTTTGCTATGATTGCAGCACCATTTTTTTGTATTTCATTTCCACCATAGTGTGTTTTTGTGTTCTCATGTACTGTTGAGTTGAAACCAACCCATAGCTGACAGTCTTGTGAGTGTTCAGAGCAATTAATTGCCTAGAGGAGATTACTATATGATTATCTGATTCAAAGTGGTCAAAGCTACTCCATCTCATCTCAGTAATGTTTAGTATGTCATTGCTCATGTGTTCTATTTTATTTTTCACAATTTCTAGTTTTCCAACATTCATGCTATGCACAGTCCATGTCAGAGCTACTAATTAATGTTTGCCATTATTTTACCTAGTTTTTACCAACTTCCAATCTGGGCTCCATCACTACTAATATAACTATCCACATTCTTCTATTGTTCATAGGTTTTGCAAAGGCATGATATTTAAGACACTGATGAACCCAAATGTCTAACCACAAACCAATAGATTGAGAAATTGTGGTATATTCCCACAATAAAATACTACTCAGCACACAGGAGCAATGGTCTTGTAAATCAATAACTAACTTGGGAGTTACTGGAGAGAGTTGTGGTAAGTTAACTAACTCAATCCCATCGGTACAAATATTATATAAGACCATTGGTATAGAACATATGGGGACCCAAAGAGAGGGAGGCAGAGGGGTAAAGATACGTGTGTGTGAGGGGATGTTAATCATAGGCTTGCACAATTTGACACATGGAGGGATGGTGGGTAAAGGAAGTGGGAAAGATTCCTTGTGGAAAACAATATGTATGAAACAATGTATAATCAAAGTAAGTATAAACAATGTAAATAAACAAGTATAAAATGAAAACTGTTTATTATATAAAATTAATTATGTGATACAAAGAAAAGGGGGGAAAAGGAGGGAAGTGGGTCATAAATCTTGCTTCCTAGTCTGTCTTAATCTGGGATCTCAACCAATACTTATCTCCCATGGGAATTCTTGTGGTATTTGACACACGAATGGCATAGCTTTCACTATCACAGCAACCCACAAGTTAACTCACTACAGCAAACCAACAAATTACAAATATGTTCTCCCTAAATACAACAAACTGAAAATTTAATTTGTAACTCAAATAGAAAATTAATCTTCACACAAGGCCCAAGAGTCACGGGTCTGAAAGTCCAACCAAATTTTAACCAACTTGAGATTGACATTCCCAAGAAAAGTGATTCAAAAGAATGTGGAACTTATCGAAAAATATCATTAATATCACATGCAAGCAAAATACTGTTGAAGATCATTCAATAACTGCTAGAACAGTACATAGACAGGGAACTGACAGAAGTTCTAACAGCATTTAGAAGAGGACGTGGCACTAGAGATGTCATTGCTGTTGTCAGATGGACCTGGCTCAAAGTAAAGAGTATCAAAAAGAATATATATGTGTGTTTTATTGACTATGCAAAAGCATTTAACTGTGTGGATCATAACACATTATGGCTAGCATTGAGAAGAATGGTAATACTAGGGCACTTAATTGTGCTTATGTGAAACCTATACCTGGACCAGTAGGCGTTGTGCAAACAGAGCAAGGGGATATTAAATGTTTTAAAATTAAGAAGGGAGTGTGTCAGGTTTATATTTTCTCTCCATATCTATTCAATGTGTGTGCTGAGCAAATTATTTGAGAAGCTGGACTTTATGAAGAGGAATATGGGATTGGAAGGATACTTTTTAATAACCTACACTATGCAGATGAAACAATCTTGTTCACTGAAAGCAAAGAGAACATGAAGCACTTGTTGCAGAACATAAAAAAATAGAGCCTTCAATATGGATTCCTTCTCAATTTCAAGGAAACAAAAATTCTTACCACTGGACCAACAGGCAACATCAAGGTGGATGGAGAAACTTTTGAAACTCAGCAATTTCATCTTACTTAAATCTACAATTAACAGCATTGGTACCAGCAGTCAGGGAATCAGGAGATATGTTGCGCTGGGTAAGTCTGTAGTTGGAGACCTCTCCAAATTATTGACGAGTAATGACATCAGTTTGAAGAGTAAAGTGCATTTGATTTAGGCCATGGTTATTCTGATCACTTGTCATGCATATGAGAACTAGACAATAAATAAGTATTGAGAGAAGAGTTGATACCTTTGAGTTGTTGTGGACTGCCAAAAGAACAAATAAATAGATCTTGGAGAGGGTGTAGCCACAAAGTGCTCCTTGGTGGCAAAGATGATGAGACATTACCTCACATAATTGGATATGTTGCAAAGAGGGCCTATTCCTTGTAAAGGGACTTGTGATGATTGGAAAAGTAGAGGATTGGCAAAGGTGAGTAGGACCTTCGACCTTGGTGAGGATGGCACAGGATAGCTCAGCAATCAGATATGTTGTTCATAGTGTTGCTATGAGTTTAAGAAGACTTGACACCTGAAAACAACAATCATATATTTATATATGTGTATTTATTAATTTTTACCTATTGAGGGAGGTCTAGTGACCCAATAAACAAAGACCCACTTTAGCAATCCAAATGCACGTGGCTGAACTCTACAAATTGCTCCATAGGAGAATGATGGCCATCCCTGAAAACACATTTAAAGAGTCATCTCTAGGTCTGCTCTAACTCAATGACACATAACAAAAGAAACATCTACCTATTGATTCATCTATTTGATACCTTGAATTAAAAAGTGTGTAGAAGGGTAAGAAGTGGACAGTGTGAGGACTGAATTTTCACCCTCTGTACATTCAAGGTTAGCAAATACCATCATGCAAAGATAATTTTTAACCTTACTCATGTCTACAATCTTAATAACTGTAGACTTGATTACACCAATGCAATTTGGCACAAAACATGTCTCAGAGATGGTGTAATGTAGGTAAGATTTCAATCTCCTTTTCCTAGGAACACTATTATTTCATTCAGCATTGTTGTTGTTGTTGTTATATGCCGTCGAGTCACCTGCGACTCATAGCGACCCTATGTACAACAGCCCTAAACTCTGCTCTGTCCTGTGCCAATCGCACTGTCTCTGACACTCCCATTCCAATTACCCCAGTCACTGAAGCAATCCACCTCATAGAGGGCCTTCCTCTCCTGCACCGTCCCTCCACCCTCCCAAGCATGATGTCCTTCTCCAAGGACCTGTCTCTCCTCACAACATATCCAAAGTATGTTAGACAGAGCCTCAGAATCCTTGCCTCCAAGGAGCCACCCGGTTTAACCCTTTCGAGGACAAATCTGTTTGTTTTCCTAGCAGTCCATGGTATTCTCAGTACTCTTCTCCAGCACCACAGCTCAAAGGCATGAATTCTCCTTCTATCCTCCTTGGTCATTGTCCAATTCTCTGATGCATAACAGGTGATTGCGAAGACCATGGCCTGTATCAGATGCACCTTAGTCTCCAAAGAGATAGCATTGTTCTTCAGCACTTTGGAGAGGTCCCTAAAAGCAGACTTTCCCATGGCAATGCGCCTTTTAATTTCTTGGATGCTGGTGCCAAGACTGTTGACTATGGAGCCAAGCACTAAAGCTGTGTACAATCTCAATCTCTTCACCATCCATCCTGATGCTGCCAATTGGTCCAGTGGTGAGAATCTTTGTCTTCTTGACATTGAGCCTCAGTCCATATTGTAGGCTGCAGTCCTTGACACTCTGCAGCAGGCGCTTCAGGTCCTCTTCAGTTTCAGCAAGCAGGGTTGTGTCATCCGCCTAACGCAGATTATTGATAAATCGTCCACCAATCTTGACCCCACATTTCTCCTCATAGAGTCCAGCCTCCAGGATAATCTGTTCTGCATATAGGTTGAAAAGGTATGGAGATAGGATGCATCCCTGGCATACGCCCTTCCCAATTTTGAACCATGCAGTGTTCCCTTGCTCTGTTCTGACGACTGCCTCCTGGTCCAAGTATAAGTTTCGCATTAGAACGATCAAGTGTTCTGGGATTCCCATTCTTCTCAGAGTCAGCCACAGTTGGTTATGATCTACACAGTCAAGTGCCTTTGCATAGTCAATGAAACACAGATAGACATTTCTCTGGTATTCCCTGTTTTCAGCCAAGATCCATCTAACATCAGCTACAGTATCCCTAGTACCACGACCCCTTCTAAAACCAGCCTGGACTTCTGGTAGTTCTCTGTTGATGTGCTGTTCCAGTCATTTTTGGATAATCTTCAGTAAAATCTTGCTTGCATGTGAAATCAGTGAGATTGTTCTGTAGTTTCCACATTCGGTTGGGTCACCTTTCTTGGGGATAAGAAAAAATATCGAATTACAACCTAGTCTTAATCCTCAGTAGTTGTCTACTGTTTATTAACCACTTATTTCGGTCCTCCTACAGTTTATTTCTCAGGCTACATTCCAGTCTTTTCCTCACTGTTTCATCTTACCTTCAAGCAGAAGCTCTAATAAATCTGATTACTAAACTGCCAAACACTTAAAACCTTTGAAACAATTCTAAAAATGATATTGATCTCTAAAGAATGTGATTTCTTCATGTAATGGAAATCCTGAAGCTTTATAACAAATCTCATTACATACTTTTATAAGTTCTATTAGACAACTATAGTTTTCTGTAGAAATTAATTTTATGAAGAAATTAATTTTATGAAAAAAATTTCTATTAATGTACATGCTTCAGTTTGTTAATGATGCATAGATAATTGTTTCAGTTTATGTTTCACAATAAACAAGAAGAATTTACCAGTAGTGATAATGTGACCATTTAAACTTATACATTATGCTTTATGGTCGAGGGAAATATATACGTTCTTTTTAGGTTATATTATTGTAAACAGCATTTCTGAACCCTGCCCTGTCCTGAGCCAGTCTCATTAATTATAACACACCAACCTCCGTTGCCCCAGTTACTGTGTCAATCCATCCCATGTGGAGTGTTCCTCTCCTGTGCTGTTCCTACACCCTTCTGAGCATGATGTCATTCCCCAAGGACCATTCTCTTCTGCCAAATACCCAAAACATGTGAGACAGAGCTTCAGTATTCAAGCCTTCAAGGAGAAACTTGATTTGACTCTCTCAAAGACAGACCTATTTGTTTTATAGGCAGTCTATAGTGTGTTCAATATTCTTCTCCAGCCCCACAGTTTAAAAGCATTGATTCTTTGTCTGTCATCCTAAGTCCTTGTCCAGCTCTCTGATGAATAGCAAGTAATTAGGAAGACCACATGGCCTGTATTAGACAACTTTAGTCTCCAGACAGACATCGTCGCTTTTCAGTACTCTGGAGAGGTCCCTGATAGCAGATTTTCCCAATGCAATTCATCTTTTGATTTCCTGACTGCTGCTGCTAAGAGTATTGATTGTGGAGTTGGGCAAGCTGTAATTGTTAACAACCTCAATCTTCTCCATCTATCATGATGCTGCCAATTGGCCCAGTGATGAGGATCTTTGTCTACTTGATTTTGAGCTCTGAAGCATATCAAAGACTATAGTCCTAGGCCTTCTTCAGCAAGTGCTTCATGTCCTCTTAATTTTCAGCAAGCAAAGTAGTGTCATATCCATAACAGAGGATGTTGATGACTCTTCCTCCAATCCTGATGCCACATTCCTTCTCATAAAGCTCTGCTTCCCAAATGATCTGTTCTGTAATAGATAGAAAAGTATGGAGACAGGATGCATCCCTTACACATTCCTTTCCTGATTTTGAACCATGCAGTCCTTCCCTATTCTGTTCTGAGGGCTTCCTGGTCTTCCTGGTCAAGTATAGATTTCCCAAAGCACAATCAAGTGTTCTGGATTCCCGTTTTTCTCAAGTTCAGCCACAATTACTTTTGATCCACACAGCCAAATGCCTTTGCATAGTCAATGAAACACAGATAGACATTCTTCTGATATTCTTTGTTTTTTGCCATAATCTATCTAACATTGGCAGTAATGTCTCTAGTGCCACAGCTTCTTCTAAACTCAGCTTGTATTTCTGGTAGTTCTCTGTCAATGTGCTATCCCAATCATTTCTGCATAATATTCAGCTAGATTTTCCTATTGTATGATATTGTTGTTGGTTTGTGCCATCGAGTCACCTGCGACTCATAGCAACCCTATATACAATAGTAGTTCTGAACCCTGCTCTATCCTGTGCCAATCTTATTGTCTCTGACACACTTACCCCCATTACTCCAAACACTGAATCAATCCATCTCATTGAGGGTACTCCTCTCTTGCGTTGTCCCTCCACCCTCCCAAGCATGATGTCCCTCTCCAAGGACTGGTCCCTCTTTGCAACATGTTCAAAGTATGTCAGACGAAGCTACAGAATTCTTGCCTCCAAAGAGTAGCATGGTCTCACTCTCTCTAGGAAAAACTTGTTTGTTCTCACAATACATGGTATATTCAATACTCTTCTCTAGCACCACTGCTCAAAGGCATCAATTTTCCATTTATCATCTCTAGTCATTGTCCAGCTTTCTGACATAGTAAGTAATTATAAAGACTATGGCCTGAGACAGGCACACCTTATTCTCCAGGCTGACATTATTTCTCTTCAGTACTTTGGAGAGGTCTCTGACAGACAACTTTGCCAACACAATTCGTATTTTAATTGCCTACCAGCTAATACTAAGAGTGTTCACTGTGGAGCCAAACAAACTAAAGCTGTTAACAATCTCAGTCTCTTCACCATTAATCATGCTACTGCCAGTCAGTCCAATGGTGAGAATCTCTGTTTTCTTGATGTTGAGCTTTAACCATGTTGAAGGGTTCAGCCCTTGACATTCTGCAGTAAGTGCTTCAGGTCCTTCTCAGTTTCAGCAAGTAAGATATGTCATCAAATTGTTAGACAATTCCCATATTCTGTCTAAGAAATGTAAATTAACCAATCTTTTGAAGAGAGTAGAGTTATAGAAAATTATCACCTGATTATTGATCTGTCCTAGAAAGATTGAAAAGAGTTTACTTTTCAGAGGCAAGGATTTTGAAGTTACTTCTCAAATACTTTGGACTTGTTACTGGGAGGGACAAGTGTTTGTGGAACAATATCACATGGAAGGCTAGAGGGTCAGCCTAAAAGAGGAAGAATCTGAATGAGATGAACTGACAAAGCGACTGTGGCGATGGGGTCAGGTGTGTCAGAAATGGTGACGTTGGCTCAGGATAGGGCAAAGTTCAGGACATTGTTCATAGAGTCACTATAAAGAGTAGTCGACTTGAGGGCACATAACAATGACTAGAAGTTGACTGGTCTCCAAAGTTACAATGCCATTAAAATAAGTTCTGTATATCCTGGTAAAGTGAACTGGTCATTCTTCTATCCTTCAAATGTTGAAAATATTTGTAAATAATGAAATTTGGGATTAGAAGGAGAAGGAAAGTATTCCAGAAATATTTTACATATTCTCCTACTTTTTAATTAATGTCCCTCCTTAATCCCCTCCAAACTGACTCTTGGAGCTGGGTTTATTATGAAAGTCATATTCAATGTCAAGAAGATATAACCATTTTTTTTAAAGTCCACACTTCAATTTCTCTGCAATCAAATGGGTCCTCATCCATTAAAAAGTAATTCAATTTTAGGGTATTATTTTTATCGTAGGAGTATGCAATGAGGGTTGCAGAATGGATTATATTTGGGGGTAGGGGGTGGGGTTTGGGGAGGTGCAGGGGGAATTGTGTACCAATGAGGGAGTTT
>NW_006399769.1:22970810-22976338 GCF_000299155.1 Elephantulus edwardii
TTATTAATCTATATGCAATGGTAAGGGTAATTTATACTTTGTATTTCAATATCTCACTTTATTTATGCATATAAATGCATTTCCACAACTTACTACAAGTTATTTTCTTTTTTGTATTTTAATGTTGCATAAAATACACTATAGTTTAAGAATTATTATAATACTTACTCGTTTAACAATAGAGCAATATTGTGAGTGTGTGAGAGAGTACAGTTTTCAGATATTAAGTGGGAGTGCATCTTTTTTCCAGACATACTCAATTCGCCAGCACCTAATTCAAGAAGCGAAATTACAAGAAAATAAGATGGCAACAGGATTAGAGGAAGATTCATCAATAGCCAAATTACATAGATGGAACAACTTTATTTGTGGAAAGTACTTAAGACTTACTACATTTACTAAAGAACATGAAAGACTATAGCTTTCAGTAGGGATTGCAATTCAATATCTAAAAAACAAAAATTCTCTCAATGAGATCAATAGACAACATAATGAGAGATTTAAAAAAAATGAAGTTGTCAATTTTCATTTTACCTAGATCCCTAATTAACATCAATGGTAACAGCAATCAAGAAATCAAAACGAATTTGAGCAAATTGGTAATGAAAGAACTCTTTAAAGTGTAAAAAGTCAAGAATGTTAAACACTTAGATGCACCTAATCCAAACCACTATGTTCTTAGTTGTATGATATACTTGTGAAATTTGAACAGTGAAGGAATAAAATCAAAGAATTGACATTTTTGAATTGTGGTGTTGAAAAAGATGGCCAACAAGCACATGAAGAAATGTTCAAAATCCCTAACTCTAAGAGAGATGCAAATCAAAACAACTATGAGATATCATCTGACCCCAGTCAGAACAGCAAAATTGAACAGAACAGCAAGCAGCAAATGCTGACGAGGTTGTGGAGAAACCCTTATTCACAGTTGGTAGGAGTGTGAAATGGTGCAACCACTGTGGAAGGTGGTATGGCGCTTTCTCAAAAAGTTGCAAATAGAGATACCATTTGACCCAGCAATTCCACTACTGGGAATATATCCCAAAGAGACCATAACTGACATCCAAGCAGATATATGCACACCCATGTTGATTGCAGCTCTGTTCTCAATAGCAAGGAGTTGGAAACAACCCAGGTGCCCATCAACAAACTAATGGGTAGAGAAGCTGTGGTATGTTCACACAATGGAATACTACTCTGCATTGAAAAACAAGGAACTCATTCAATATTATTCAAAATGGGTTACCCTGGAGGACATCACGCTGAGTGAAATATCTCAGTCGCAAAAGGACAAATATTGCATGGTTCCGCTGTTGTAAAATGGGAATGATATCAGGGTTAGGGTAAGACTGAGAAAAACTGGATAAATTGTGTATACTGCATTGAAACAGATGAGGAGTGAATAATTTAAAAGCGATGTATGATAGGGTATTATGGTTATCACAAAAGTCCACAATTAAGGTTGCATAGTGGAATGCACTTGGGACGGTGGGAAGGTGTGGGGGGATAGTGTCCCAGGGAGGGAGTGTTTTTTTACTTTTGAAAGAGAGTAGCGAACTGGGGAGGGGGTGGGCTGGGTGGGGAGAGAAGTGCAGCAATGAATGAATGGAAATCCAAAATCACTGTACATGCTCACTAAAATTATTTCAAACAAAGAGTAAAGAAAAAAAAGAATATTGAATATCTCATGGACTCAAAAGAACTGTCTGTCTTGCAAGAAATGCAACCAAGGTATCTCTTAGAAGCGAGGATTGCGAAACGTCTTCTCACATATTTTGGGCATATTATCAGGTGTGGACATTGATGGAAAAGAGTATCATGCATGAAAAAATTAGAGACTGGGTGAAAAAGAGTAAGGCCCTCAATGAAATTGCACTTAAATACAGTAAACAATATTTCTGTCAAGATGAATCTGATTCATATAACCTTAGAAGACTTATCAGAATTGCTCCATAGGGATTCAAAGTCTATAGATCTATATGGGAATAAATGAACTTATCTTTTAACTTATAGAGGCTAGTGGATTTTAACAGGTCATTTGTTAGCAGCCCAACTTTTAACACCCTCTACAACCACCAGGAGTTTTTTAGGGGTGAGAAATATTTATGTTGTTGATGTTGATTGCCTTCGAGTTGAGCATGATTCATAGCGACCCTATGTACAACAGCCCTAAACTCTGCCCTATCCTGTGCCAATCTCACCGCCTCTGACACACCCATCCCGATTACCCCAGTCACTGAATCAATCCATCTCACCAAGGGTCTTCCTCTCCTGTGCTGTCCCTCCACCCTCACAACCATAATGTCCTTCTTCAAGGACTGGTCCCTCCTTGCCACATGTATGTCAGACAATGCTTCAGAATCCTTGCCTCGAAGAAGCAGCCAGGCTTTACCCTCTCCAGGACAAACCTATTCGTCTCTGTTTTCAGAGGCAGTAAACCAAATGGAAGGGTTTTGCCTATCTTTCTTCATGTGGGAGTAGCTAGTAGGCTCAAGTTATGTGCTTTTGATTTGGCATTGCTACTCCTAACCATTCTTCTTGTTGTTGTTGATTGTCATCGAATCGAGGTTGACTCATAGAGACTTTATGAACAAAATACCTAATGCTTTTCCACAGCTATCATTGTTTCTCCAAGTTGATACAGTTTCTAGAGGCATGTAGTTTAGGAAGTGGATGCCACTCCTGCTTCCATATGTATAACAAACGTCCACAGGGAGATATGCCTCTAATGCAAAGGTCACAAGTCTTTGGGGTTTCAAATGCACCAGCGGATCTCAAGGTGAAATATGAAATAAAATGGAAGGTCATTAATTGTTTTTGACTCAATAGCAATGAGTGAATGAGAATAAGTGATATTTATATATAGTATTTTATCTATATTCAAAGTATGTCAATTGTGGTACTGGAGCCAGCAATAAAAATTTCTAGTTTATAGTAGCTGGAACTACATATGTCTTTTCTGTCTGGAGCTGTAATCACAGAGGGTAAAGCCATAGAGTGGAAGATAGAAACAAGGAGAGTCAGCTGCTTTTAAAGAAATAAAGAAGAAATGCATTCGTCTGCTCACTGCTTTTCAGCTTCCAATCTCCTGCCAGAATTACTCATTTGCTAAAACTTTTAAAAACAAATAAACAAAAGAAAAAAACAGAAAGCAAGATTTTCTAGGGAACATTTTCTGTAGCATAAGGCAGTGTAGAAAAGGCCAAAATTGGATGAAGAGGAAAATAAGAGGATAATCAGACCCGTATGGATTAACATAAATATAAGATCAGCTATCATCTTTTCTATACTGTCAGAAGCAGCTCATATCTGACCATCCATTGGGTATCTACTAAGCCTGTCCAGTTTACTGGAGGAACTTGCCTATCCTATTTCCTCAGAAACACTGGTGGATTAAAAATATCAGAAGAACATGGATTAGCAGCACAACACTCTAGGAACTGTGCCACCAGAATTTTTGGAATGTAAAAGTATGTTAGGCGCACAAAGGCATATACATTTTTCTTGTTAGTTCTTGTGTGATGTTTGCCCAAAACTCACTCTCCTTGGAGGTTTTATAAATAACCACTCAAGCATCTACTAATTGTATATTAGATTTATTTAATGCAGTAATGGAACAATTGGGTGCACTTTTGTAATTTATTTCTTCTGTCAGTTGTAAGAAATGTCAAGCAATTTAAATTTGAAATAAGACACTTGAAATTATGTGCTAAATTAACTGGCATTAAAAGTTTGATTTTTACAGTAATGTGAACGTATAATTTGAGTAACTTAAACCTAAAGTTAAATTTTTTTCTGAAAGTAGTATAGAGAAATATGCATGCAAAATTCTGTAATATTAAAAAAACTTACTTAAAATTTTAGAGATACAGAATAAACTGGAAAGGTCATGGTCACTATCATTCATGGTTTGATGCATTATAAAACCTCTGGATACTTGTCCAGAAAGTGTCCATGATTCTGAAATTGTCAATTTTGTTATACTTAGTATTACAGCCAAAAAATACTCGCTGATATAGAACAAACGGTGACTCATGGGTCACTCATGATGACACTTCATCCAGTTTTGAAGGTTATAAATCTCCAAGGGTCAAGATTGACCATCTTTCATTAATGGGGCAGCTTGTTGATTTGAAGCTCTGACCTTTGGTTAACAGAATAACATGCTATGCAGTATGCCATCAAACTGATTGCTCCAAGTAAAACAGAGTTGGTTTTTTTAAAAAATAAGGTTTTAAGCAAATTTAATTATAACATTTCCTTCCTTTATGTATATTTGTATGTACAATTAAAACATTCCTATAATCATATCTACAAGAAAAAGAATGCTTTTGTTTTGGACAAAACTGCTTGAACAGCATAAAATCAACTCTCCATCTGGAATGTCTCAGGGACATGTATACAAGTCTTCATCCATTGTAAAAAATATGTTAACTAGTGATAAAAACGAATAGTAATTCTTTGGTAACTAGTATTTCATTTGGAAGAAATTGTTTTTAAAGTTAAGGAGATTATATTTTAATAGCAAAAGAAATAATATACAAAGAAAATTGACCCTGATTGTATTGCCCAATATTTCTAATCAAGGATATGTTGACATATAACTGTTTCTAGTCCCAGTTTGATGGCAGCTGGAAGAGTTATGCCAACTAACCAAGAGCCGCCTGGCTAAGACACAAACAAAAAAAAACCCACTTTTCTCTGGGATCAAAAAAAAAATCTCAATTCTCCCACTGAAGCTGCCTTCTGAGAAAGATGTAGTTAGAGAAACAGAGGAGGTCAGGAAACAAGAAAAGAGGTAGTAAAAATAATCTTGGTTGGGTCCAGTTAGCATATTTTACAGCTTATGTAAAGAGGAACTTTTCAATGAAAGCTCTAGGCAGAAGGTGGGGGATGGGGTGGGAGCGGGACACTTACTCACAGGCTTGCACAATTTGATGGGTGGAGGAAGAGGTAGGTAAAGGAAAGGTGAAAGAGCAGGTGTAAAAAATGTACACAAACTTTGTAAGAAAATAAGTATGAAATTAAAACAACAATAAAAGGGAAAAAAACCAACCCAACCCTATGAAAAGGTACAGGATGGAAGGACACTCAGCCATGAGTTTCTCTCCCCTCACCTTTCTGTTTTGTTTTTTTTTAATTGAAATTTTAATGAAAATTTATAAAAAACTTGGATTTCCATTTATTCATTGTTGCACATTTTCCTCCCTCCCCATGCCATTTTGCTTTTTACTTGGGAAAAAAGTTCTTTCAGCCCCCTCCTCCTTTACTATGCAGCTCTTACTCTGGACTCTTGTCAAGCCAATAATGCCTGATCATATATTCCTTTTATATAGTGCTGAACAGAAGATTCCAAAAGGCTGCTCAGAATGACAAAGCAAAATACTACAAGGAAATGTGCGAGGAACTAGAGTCAGAAAATCAAAAGGGCTGAACTCGCTCAGCATTTCTTAAGCTCAAAGAACTGAAGAACAGATTCAAACCTAGAGTTGCTGTAACCAAGGATGCTTCGGGCAGAATATTAAATG
>NW_006399769.1:22978867-22980173 GCF_000299155.1 Elephantulus edwardii
ATATACATACATACACACAAATATGTATATGTATATAAATACAACAATGATTTTGTCCATCTGTAGTTATAGTGTGTTTCAAGAGTATCCCATTTTATGGCATACAAGATAACTCTCCTTATTAATTTCATTAGTGTTGCTTGGAAATGTAATTTTTCTCTGAGCTCTCTTTTGTGTATATATTAGCTTCCTTTTGAAAGAAAATAGCACACATTAAAGAGTTATCACTGGTCTTTGAGGCATTTTGAATAAGTATTTTGATAATATTTCAGGAAGGGAAATGCCCTAAAAGTCAACAAAATTTATATCTTACCCATCAACACTGAAACCAGGATGTAGAGTGTATTTCTCTATAGTGAAATTCATTTTTCTGTCAAATGATCTGCATTTCCTATGACCATTGTACCTGCCAACCATGTTTATACAAAATTGCTGAAGGTCAAAGCCTTTGCTTTTAAATCCTATCAAGGAAAGATTGAGTTAACTGACTTCAGAAGAAGTTGACAGATCGTGAATAAGATTAGCTTGCTATTCTGCCTGTAAGAGTTGGTATTGATGACTGAAGTAATATCACCAGTCACTACTGAATTAAGGTCATATTCTAATGATACTTCCCATGACAATCAAAAAGCCATTCCTGTACAAGTTATACTGCATATTAATATAACTCAAGAGAATTGAAAACAATGGATATGTTTTCAGTTCAGATAAAGCCTCAAATTATGATGAGGGATACATACAGGCTGAAACTGTCATATTCAGCTGATAATAATTCTGGATAATAATTCTATTTTTCTTTCCAACGAGTTTTATTCTAATTTATTTAATATACATTTTAAACATTATTATCACCATTAATCTTTAACATGGAATTTATGTGAGTCAAGAGAGCTTAAACAATTTTAATCATATTCCCTCCTCTTATGAAATAAACCATTCAAAACAACATTAAACACACCATTCAATAGGATATTATTATGTGTCCTTATGATGGCGTTATGTGCTGTCAAGTTGTTTGTGACTCATAGTGATCCTATGTACAGTAGCCCTGATCCTTGTTCTGTCCTACACCAACCTTGTCATCTCTGACACACCTACCCACACACTGAGTCAATCCATCTCATTGAGTGTCTTCTTCTCTTGTGAAGACTATGGCCTGGATCAAGCACACACCTTAGTCTTAACATGGCTTCTCTTCAGTACTCTGGAAAGGTCCCTGACAGCAGACTTTCCCAGTGCAATTTGTCCTTTGATTTCCTGGCTTTTTGCACCAAGAGTGTTGAATGTTGTGCCAATAAAACACTGC
>NW_006399769.1:22981123-22990802 GCF_000299155.1 Elephantulus edwardii
CCCTAGCTATTATGATGCTGCCAGTTAGTTCAGTGGTGAAAATCTTCTTGATGTTGAGTTTCAATCCATATTGAAGACTACAGTCCTTGAACTTCTGCAGCAAGTGCTTCAGGTCCTCCACAGTTTCAGCAAGTAAGGTTGTGTCATCTGCATAACTCAAGTTGCTCATGAATCTTCCTCCAATCCTGATGTCAAATTCCTCCTCATAGAGCCCAGCCTCCCAGATTATCTGTCCTGAAAATCTGTTCAACAAAATGATACAGTATTGGAAGAAGTCATTATTTATAGCAAAAATTTAGAAGATAACAAACTGCTAAACTTAATTAAAAAGACTTAAATATGCAATCTTTACAAAGAAAGATGATGCAAAAGAATGCAAAATTTATTGAATTAGATCAATAATATAATATATGAATCAAGTTTTCCTTTGAATAAATCAAAAGCGCATCAACAAGGAATTATTGGAAATTTAAACAAACCAGATTCAGAAGAGATTGTAGAACAAATGACATCATTGTTGATAAAAGATGGATCTTAACTGGAAGCAGGAAATACCAGGCATTTTTACCTGTGTTTTATTGACTATGTAAAGGCATATGATGAGTGGGTCATAATAAATTATGTATTGCAATACAAAGAATGAGAATCTCAGAACACGTAATTGTGCTCATGCATAACCTGTACAAATACCAAACAGCAGTCATAAATAACAGCATAATGAGGAGATGTTTAGTTTGAAATCAGGAAAGGTGTGTGTTAGAGTTTTATGAACAATGGGCTCAAATGTACCTTAGTAGATTGCATAGGTCTGAGCAGTGTTTTGATCTGTTATTCATAAGGTATCAAAAAGTACTCAATGGCACTTAAAAACAACAGCAAGGTGGCAGCTCTGTTAAAGAACAGTAAACATGACGTGCAACTTAATTTTCCTATATTGTTGACAGGAGTTCCCTAGTACAGAACAAGTATACAAAGCTTAGTACTGAGTTGCATTTAAATATTGAGATGCAGCACTTTATTCTATTGTATGTATGATCCCTCTGAATCAGGGTAGATTCTATGGACCCTAACAAGTAGGTGTTACATTAAAATAAGTGCATTCTATTATTTGGGACCTCAGGTCACATAATAAAATTGGTAGTGCTTTCTAAATGAAATATGTGTCGTGCTCTATTTTCTCAGTGACTGCAACTATATATTTTATCTTTGAGTTTCTGTACATGTGGGAGAAGATATACTGTTTAAGTTCCACCTGAATAGAATACAAAGTATAAATAAAGGCAGTTTCCAATTTACAAATGGGTTCTGCTGCTAAAATTCATTTGTATGTTGGTTGTCTGGAGGTTAAAATGAGTTTTCCAATAGAATCAGTGTAATAAATTGTGGTGATTTCATTAGACTTTACTAATGGAAACTCTATTTCCTCCTGAGAGTAGTGACTTTATACTATAGGAAAAAAATGGGGAGTGGTTGGAAGCACCAGACCAACTTTACTTAGGATCAGTATAAACAGAATTTTAAAAGTAGAAAATTACATCTTGGATAATGGTGGCCTTGTGGCAAGAAGCTGTTCTGAAATCCCACAAGCAGGTAGATCAAGGCTACCAGCTACTCTGTGGGAGAAGAATGGGCAGTCTCCTCCTTTGCGTTTACTGTCTCTGAAAACCCCCGAGAGGGTCAGCTATGTGTCAGTTCTGACTTTATTGTGCTCAACAACAGCAAGGGCTAGAGTCTCATTACTTCAAACGTATTTTACAGATCCTTAAAAACTCCTAGACTGTCCTTTACTGTTTCAATTCTTCTAATGCCCACTACAATTTGAAATTTCCATGCACCATCAAGTCTTTTAAAGAAAAATTTGGCTATATTATGCAGAGTAACTCCACTTAGACTGAAGGGCTCAGAAAAGATAGGTGATTTTGAGTATCCTCACACAACAGTTGAGTCAATTCCAACATGCAGTGACCATCCCATGGGTTTGTGAGGCTGTAGATCTTTATAGAAGGAGACTTGCTAACTTTCTCTTGTGGAGTGACTGCTAGATTGAAACCACTGGTCTTTCTATTAGTAACAAAATGCATATCTCACCACATCACCAGAGCTCATTCTTTTCTGCTTTGGAGAATATTACCTACCAAGAACTCAGTGCTTTTGGTCAGAAGCTGCACTGCAATCCCAAAGGCACATGATTCTAACCCACCAGTTGCTCCGTGGGAGAAAGATAGACAATCTCTATCTGTGAGATTAACTGCCTCTGAAAATCAGGTAGAGACTCAGTTATGGGTCAGTTTTGACTCCATGATACACAACAATAAACAACAAACAATAAACAATAACAGTATAACATTGAATATTGCATTGTATGTCAATTATTATAATTTTCATCAATAAATTTTTTATCTGTAAGAAATAGTTATAAAACTTATATGATAGTTGTATGATACTCTAAAAATGTTAAGCAAAAGAGTGACTGCTAAGATTGCTTATATATTACCAAAAATCTCTGGAATTTTTCTTTGACTAAGAGATATACAATCATGGTTTCATAAGATATCTAACTTAATTGGCCTCATAATATACTTGGCACTTCTGTTCTGCCAACAACTATGTTAAATACCCTGTCATAGTGCGAAGGATATCAAAAGCTTGCATAGTGTCAAAACCGGAAAATCAAACATACTCAAAAAACAAAACAAAGCAAAACAAATAAACAAAAACTACAAAATCAAATCTTCAAACACTTCAAGTTGAACAACAGTTCTGGAACACTCCTTGGCCTGTATCATCTTCACCATCTCTGACTCACTTGATCTCATTTTTATTGTCAGTATGCCAATCTATTTTATTGAAGTTGAGGGTCTTAATCTCTTGCTTCAACCTTCCACCTTTCCAAGCACGATGTCCCACATCAATAAATGTCTCCTCCTAACCACAAGCCCAAAGTATGTGAGATGAAGTTTCATTATCCTTGCTCCAAGGAGCACCTGGTTTCACGTTCTCCAGGACAGATCTATTTTTTTCTCTAGGCAGTCTGATGCTTTTCTTCAATTGTTGTTGTTGTTGCTGTTATGTGTCGTGGAGTCGCTGGCGACTCAATACAACCCTATGTACAACAGCCCTAAACTCTGCTCTGTCCTGTGACAATGGCATCGTCTCCGACACACCCATCCTGATTACCCCAGTCACTGAATCAATCCACCTCATAAGGGGCCTTCCCCTTCTGTGCTGTCCCTCCATCCTACCAAGCATGATATCCTTCTCCAAGGACCTGTCCCTCCTTGCAACCTGTCCAAAGTTAGACAGAGCCTTAGAATCCTTGGCTCCAAGGAGCAGCCCAGTTTGACCCTTTCCAGGATGAATGTTTGTTTTCCTTGCAGTCCATGGTACCCTCAATACTCTTCTCCAGCACCACAGCTCAAAGGCATCAATTATCCTTCTATCCTCCTTAGTCATTGTCCAACTCTCTGATGCATAACAAGTGATTGCGAAGACCATGGCCTGTATCAGATGCACCTTAGTCTCCAGAGAGACACCATTGCTCTTCAGTACTTTGGAGAGGTCCCTAACAGCAGACTTTCCCATGGCAATACGTCTTCTAATTTTCTGGCTGCTGGTGTCGAGAGTGTTCAAAGACTCTTCTTCTTCGTCAATGTCCAACTTTCAGATGCATAGCAATCAATTGAGAAGACCATGGCTTGGATCAGGCACTCCTTAGTCTTTAAAATGTTAAAATTTTTCTTCATTACGTCTGGCCTTCAAACTGAGTGACATCTTCACACACACAGCACCGGGAACCCACGAAGTCACACAAGATGGTATCGGAGAGCTCTCTCTAATCTCCTTGATTAGTAACATATTCCTCACAGGTGGGTGTCGGCTACCTTAATCTCAGATTTTGGAATCTCAAATCTACTTCAGGATCTGGCTTTTGAACTGACTGGCATCTTCATACACATGTAAGGAACCTATGGAGTCACACAAGGAGATCATGCTTGGACAGGTGGACGGACAGCACAGAAGAGGGAGAGCTGGATGACATGGATTGATACACTAATTGGGATGATTAAAGTTTGTGTGTCAGAAATAGTAAGACTGACTCTGGACAGGGAAGGGGTCGGAGCTGCTGTACATAGGATCGCTGTATATTGCAGACAACTCAATGACACCTAACAACAATAATATACTATGACAGGTTTTGAAGCAGGAGTGGTATATACTTCCTAAATAATATGCCTCTGGAAACTCTCTGAACTTTGATAAATGCCAATAATTGTTGAGGGGCTTCAGGCCTTTTGTTTATAGGGTTGCTATCAATTATACTCGACTTGAAGGCAACCAGCAACAACAACTCTGAAAAGGTTTTTGCTAGCAGATTTTCCCAATGGAATTCATCTCGCCCCATACAATCCTGCTTGCAGAAACTGAGGAGGACTTGAAGAGATTGCTGTAGAAAGTCAAGGATTGTAGCCTTCAATATGGATTGAAGCTTAACCTCAAGAAAACAAAGATTCTCACCACTGGGCTGATTGACAGCATCATGATACATGGTGAAGAGATTAAAATTGTTGACAGATTCCGTTTGTTTAGCTCTACAATCAACACTCTTGGTACCAGCAGTCAGGAAATTAAAAGACAAATTGCATTGGCAAAGTCAGAGACCTCTCCAAGGTACTGAGGAACAACAATTTCAGTCTGGAGACTAAGATGTAACTTTCACAGGCCGTGGTCTTTGCCATTAGTTGCCATGCATCAGAGAGCTGCACAATGACTAGGGATGATAGAAGGAGAACTGCTGCTTTGAGCTTTGGTGCTGGAGAAGAGTATTAAATATACCATGGACTGCTAAGAGAACAAACAGGTTCATCCTGAAGAGGCTGAAGCTAGGCTGTTCCTTGGAGGCAAGGATTCTGTAGCTCTGTCTGACGTACTTTAGACAAGTTGCAAACCAGGACAGTTCTTGGAGAGGGATATCCTGCTTGGGAGGGTGGAGGGACAATGCAGGAGAGTAAGACCCTTGATGAGATAGATTGATTCTGTAACTGGGGTAATGGGGATAGGCATGTTGGATACAATAAGAATGGTATGAGATAGAGCAGAGTTTAGGTCTGTTGTACATAGGGTCGCTATGAGTCGCAAGTGACTTGACCGCACATAACAACAACAAAAACAAAACAACAACATATTGGTTCATGTACAAAATTTGTATATGTTGAATATCATTGATGTATCCTGTATCTCACATTCCTACATTCACATTGTTTCAAATAAAGCACATTTACTTTTATAAAATTAATCACTATTGATTTATGCATATATTGGCCTTGTGGTAAGAAACTGTACTACAATCTTGAAATCACATGGTTCAAGGCAATCAACAGCTCAGAGAGAGAAGGATGGGCACCCTCTTCCCTCACTATAACTGCCCCTGAAAGCCCCACCTGAAGGTCGGTGGTGGGTCAGCTCCTTCTCTGTGGTACACAACAACGACAACCCTGTCTTTTCAAATCTGCATTAGATTTTTCCTAATTCCTTTATTACTCCCTCACCAAATTCTATTATCCTGGTGATTGCCTCCCTTCCCTAACCTCAGCAACCCTCTCCTTTCCTTTTGAAGTTTCACCTGCATCTTACTAGTAATCATTCTATCTTTATAATAATTGTCTTATGTAGTATTTGTCTTTATGAGACTGAGTTCTTTCAGCATAATTCTTTCTGGTTTCTTCCATGTTACACAGTATTTTGCAAAATCATTGATCCTTAGTTCTGCATAGATTTCCATTGGTGACTGTATCATAAATTCCATTAGTTTTCTTATGGACATTTGGCTTGTTTCCATTTTCTTGCAATTGTGAATAACATGACAATCAACATAGATGTACAAATGTCCATTTATGTCTCTGTTATATTTGCTTTGGGATATATTACCAGCAGTTCAAAGGCTAGGTCATATTGGGATTTAAATGCTCAGCTTTTTG
This sequence comes from Elephantulus edwardii, assembly GCF_000299155.1. Lineage (NCBI taxonomy): Eukaryota > Metazoa > Chordata > Mammalia > Macroscelidea > Macroscelididae > Elephantulus > Elephantulus edwardii. The sequence continues at coordinate 22,987,099 of NW_006399769.1, forward strand.
AGGAAACCTAAAACTGCCTTCAAGAGTGGTTGTATTGTATTACAGTATAGTCAGAAATGTACAACAGGAGAGGACAAAATCATTGAATAGGACCTTCTAAAAGTTAAATCCTTGTGTACTTAAAAAAAACTTTCCAATAGGATGAAAAGAAAACCTACAGACTGAGAAAATTATTTGGCAATGACACCTCAGACAAAAGTCTCGTAATGAAAGTTTACAAAATACTACAGGGTCTCCATAAGGAAAAAATAATCCAATTGCAAATATGGAAAGAATTTTCACAGAGGAAGATATTGAGATGATAAACAGACACGTAAGGAAATGTTCAAAATCACTGGCAATAAGAGAGATGCAAATCAAGACCACAATGAGATATCATCTCATTCCAGTAGCAGTGGCAATGTTTAACAGGAGAGCAAGCACTCATTATTGAAGAGGATGTGAATAGATTGGAACTCTCATGCAAGTCATCTTTTGTTTTTCTTGACTGTTATTTCCAAGGATGTTTATTGTGGATCAAAGTAAGATGAAATAATTGACTATGGTATTGCCTATTAACCTGATGGTGAGGATTTTTGTTTTCTCAATGTTGAAATATAATTAATATTTAAGGTTGTAGATATTGATCAGGCCTTTGATTCATAGGGTCGCTATGAGTTGTCTACGACTCAATGGCAGCTAACAACATTAACAACTGTGACATAGAGAGAGATATGTTAGCCTAGTGGACAGAAAGTTACGCTACCAAACTGAAGGTGGGTGATTTTAATCTGCGTCCCTCGGCCAGGTTCAAATGGTTTTCCTGTCAAACACTCTTCTAGGTGGTATAGCACTGGTCTGTGCATTACTGTACAGAGGTAACTCGTGGTTGCTGTGATGCTGAACACTGGGACACTGATGTGACAAACGTGGTAATGAGTACCCATGGTGGACAGTGTTGGTTGGAGCTTCCCAACTAAAACAAGCCTGGAAGCAGGAGCAGCATCCACTTCCGAAATGGCTTGCCTCAGGAAACTCTGTCTACGAATAGTGCTCAGGCCTTTCATTCACAGGGTCGCTATGAGTTGTTTATGACTCGACCGCACATAACAACAACAACAACAACAACAGATATTGATCTTCTATAGCAACTGCATACAGGTTGAAAAGGTATGGATATAAGACACATCCCTGGCATACACCTATCCCAACTTTGAACCATGCAGTATTTACTTGCTCTGTTCTGATGACTGCCTCTTGGTCCAAGTATAGGTTTTGCATTACCATGATCAAGTGTTCTGGGATTCCCATTCTTCTCAAAGTCAGCCACAGTTTGTTATAATCCATGCAGTCAAACACCTTTGCATAATTAATGAAACACAGACATTCTTCTGGTATTCCCTGCTTTCAGCTAAGATCCATCTAACATCAGCTACAATATCCCTAGAACCACAACCCCTTTTAAACCTAGCCTGGACTTCTGGCAGTTCTCTGCTGATGTGCTGTTCCAGTTGTTTTTGGATAATCTTCAGTAAAATCTTGCTTGTATGTGAAATCAATGATATTGTTCTATATTTTCCACACTCCATTGGGTCACCTTTCTTTAGAATGATAGCAAATACAGATCTCTTCCAGTCAGTTGCCCAAGTGGTTGTTCTCCAGATTTCTTGGCACAACCTGGTGAGCACGTCCAGAGCAGCATCTGTTAGCTGAAATATGTCAATTGGTACATTCCTGGGGCCTTATTTTTTTCTATTTCCTTCAAAGCAGCCTGACCTTCTTCCTTCATCACCATAGGCTCTTGCTCATATGTTGTTTCATGAAATTCTTGTGTGTCTGCCAATTCCTTTCGATATAGTGATTCTGTATATTCTTCCCATCTTTTAATACTTCCTGGATCATTTAATATTCTGCCTAAAGCATAATTAATTATATAATTGATTATAGCAACTCGAGGTTTGAATTTGTTCTTTAGTACCTTGAGCTTAAGAAATGCTGGAAGAAGTCAGCCCTTTTGATTTTCTGACTCCAGCTCCTTCCACATATCATTTTAATATTTTGCTTTGTCATCCCGTGCTGCCTTTTGAAATCTTCTATTCAGCTTTTTCGAATTTTTAATTCTTTCTTGTGCTTTGGCTTCTCTGAGCTCCAGTGCAATCTTCAGAGTTTCTTCTGACACCCATTTTGGTCTCTTTTTTATTTTATTTTGTTTATTTGTTTTTGTCTTCTGTCTTTGTAATGACTGTTTACACTCTTCCTGGATGATTTGACACCCTCCCACAACTCATTAGGTCTTAGCTCATTCGTGTTCAAGGCTTCAAACCTGTTCCTGACCTTGTTTTTATTGCGTTATGCAAATGACACAACCCTGCTTGCTGAAACTGAAGAGGACCTGAAACGCTTGTTGCAGTGGGTCAAGAACTGCAGCATTCAGTATGTATTGAGGCTCAATGTCAAGAAGACAAAGATTCTCACCACTGGGTCACTTCTTAGTATCAGGGTGGATGGTGAAGAGATTGAGATTGTTCACAACTTTAGTTTAATTGGCTCCACATCCAACACTCTAGGCACCAGTAGCCAGGAATTAAAAAAAACAAAAAAAACCCCACACCACATATTGCAATGGGAAAGTCTGCTGTTAGGGACCTCTACAAAGTACTGTAGACCAGTGGTATCACTCAGGAGAATAAGGTGCATCTGATACAGGCCGTGGTCTTTGCAATAACTTGTTATGCATCAGAGAGTTGGATAATGACTAGGAAGGACAGAAGGAGAATTGATGCCTTTGAGCTGTGGTGCTGGAGAAGAGTATTGAATATACCATGGACTGCCAAGAAAACAAACAGATTCATCCCAGAGAGGGTTTAACCAGGCTGCTCCTTGGAAGCAAGGATTCTGGGGCTTTGTCTAACATACTTTGGACATGTTGCCAGGAGGGACGGGTCCTTGGAGAGGGACATCATGCTTAAGAGGTTAGAGGGAAGGCGTAGGAGGGGAAGATCCTTTTGATCAGTGACTGGGGTAATCAGGATGGGTGTGTCAGAGGCAGTGAGATTGGCACAGGATAGAGGAGGGTTTAGGGCTCTCGTACATAGGGTCGCTATGAGTCACAAGCGACTCAATGGCACATAACAACAACAACAACAACGCAACTGATTTAAATACTCACTTTCAGTGAGTAAGATTGTGTCATCTGCATTCCATAGGTCGTTGATGAGTCTTCCTCTGATACTGATGTCACATCTTCTTCATAAAGTACAGCTTCTCAAATAATTTACTCAGCATACTGACTGAATAGGTATAGATAGAGTATACACACACCTCTGAAGCACACCTTTCTTGATTTTAAACTATGTAATGCTCCCTTACTCCATTTGAACAAATGCTTTTTGGCCTAATTTTTCTGTTTCCAAAAAAATTTATAACATGCATTCTTACTGAAAATTATTTAAAAATACTAGAATAGCACATCCGTGTTTATTGTGGCTTTTTTCACAGTAGCAAAGAGTTGGAAACAACCCAAATGCACATTAACAAGTGAATGGATAGACAAGCTATGGTATGTCTATTCACACAATGGAACACTATGCTGCATTGAAAAATAAGGTATTCATGAAATATTATACAAAACAGGTTACCCAGGCAGACATTATGCTATGTGAAATATTTCAGTCACAGAAGGACAAATACTGCATAGTGCTACTATTGTAAACTAGGACAGACAC
>NW_006399769.1:22995777-22997607 GCF_000299155.1 Elephantulus edwardii
AATGCAATCCCAATATAAATACCAATCCCATTCTTCATGGAGATGGAAAAGGCAATTTACAGTTTCATTTGGAATGGAAAGGAGCCCCAAATATGCAAAATACTCCTTAAAAATAGAAGAAAGGTAGGAGTATCTCACTCCTTCATTTCAAATCCTACTACACTGCCATGGTGGTAAAGACAGTATGGTACCGGTACAGTGGCAGACACATGGATCTATGGGATAGAACTAAGAACTCAGAGATCAGCCCATCTATCTATGGTCAACTGATTTTTGACAAGGAGATGAAATCAGTTAAGTGGGGAAACAACAGACTTTTTAACAAATGGTGTTGGCAAAATTGGAAAAGTATCTGTAAAAGACTCAAGCAAGATCCACACCTCATTTCATGTACAAAAACCAATTCATGGCGGATCATGGACCTAGGACTAAAACCAAGTACTATAAACTTCATTAAAGTAAAGCTAGGAACAGCGCTAGAAGTCATAATCCACAACATAAACAGTCTTCCAAGGATCCTGAAAAACCTACAACCAGGAGAAGATAAAATAGATGGATGGATCTTCTAAAAACAAAATCCTTACGCATATCCAAAAGCTTCTCCAACAGGGAAAAAAGGGGAAGCCACAGACTGGAAAAAAGTATTTGGTAATGACATATCAGATAAGGAATTTAAATCCATAATTTATAAAATACTGGAGCACCACAACAAGATAAAAGTAAATAATCCAATAGAAAAATGGGCAAAGTATATGAACAGACACTTCACCAAAGACATTCAGATGGCTAACAAGCACATGAGGAAAGGTTCAAAATCCCTAGATCTAAGAGAAATGAAAGTTCAAACAACTATAAGATATCATCTCACCCCGGTCAGAATAGCAAAATTTAACAGAACAGCAAGTAGCAAATGCTGGTGAAGTTGTGGAGAAACTGGAACCCTTTTTCACTGTTGGTGGGAGTGTAAGCTGGTGCAACCACTGTGGAAGGCAGTATGACACTTTCTCAAAAAGTTGCAAATAGAGGTATCGTATGACCCAGCAATTCCACTACTGCGAATATACCCCAAAGAGACCATAACTGCCACCCAAGAAGATATATGCACACCCATGGTTATTGTGGCATTGTTCACAACAGCAAGGAATTGGAAACAACCTAAGTTCCCATCAACAAATGAATGGATAGAGAAGCTGTGGTATATTCATACAATAGAATATTATGCTGCATTGAAAAACAAGAACTCATGCAATATTATTTAAAATGGGTGACCCTGAAGGACATTATGCTGAGTGAAATATCTCAGCCACAAAAGGACAAATACTGCATGGTGCCACTATTGCAAAACAGGTCTGACATCGGGGTTGGGGGGAGACTGAGAAAGATGGGTTCAATAATATATACTGCATTGAAACAGATGAGGGGAAAAAACTGTTTAAAAGTGATATGTAGTCTTCACAGGTGTCTAGAGCGGTGGCTACATGGTGGAGGGGACCTGGGGGAGGGTTTATAAAACAATGAAAGAACTTTTGGTTTATTTTGCAAGAGGGTAGTGTACTGGGGGGAAGGGGGTAGGGGAGAAAAGTTCAACCATGAATGAATGGAAATCCAAAGTCTTTTTAAATTTTTACTGAAATTAATAATACATTTTAAAAAATGACAGAGCATACTTCTATGCTTTCTCTTCCCCATGAAAGAACTTGAAATATTTGAGGACAGATGGCATGTCTCTCCTTAGATCTCATACTTCTGGCCCAAAAGTTTGTTATTTTTTTCTTTTCAGTTGATCCTGAATGTCATTATTATTATTTTCTTTTACTTTTTAAAAATATC
>NW_006399769.1:22998972-23007355 GCF_000299155.1 Elephantulus edwardii
CTGACATACTTTGGACATGTTGCCAGGAGGGACGGGTCCTTGGAGAGGGATATCATCCTTGGGAGAGTGGAGGGACGGCGCAGGAGGGGAAGACCCTCTATGAGATAGATTGATTCAGTGACGGGTTACTCAGGATGGGTGTGTCAGAGGCAATGAGATTTGCACAGGATAGAGCACGGTTTAGGGCTGTTGTACATAGGGTCGCTCTGAGTCGCAAACGACTCGACAGCACATGACAACAACAACAACAATAACATCAGAATTATTGTTAAAATAACTACTTGGAAAACTGAAGAATCAGAAAATCCACATGTAAAAAGAGTCATAAAACTCTTAAGATATTTGAAAAAAGTACAGTATTTTAATTGGCTAATTTCATTATTAATAATTAGAACATTAGTTCAAAATCATACTTGCATAAAAATTTCAATACCTTATTGACACAATGTGGAAATTGAATTACATAAATATAGTAATATATTAATTGTTGTAAAATTGTGATCATCATAATTCTAAAAAGTATTAATTTATGACAGGTGGTCCCTTCATAGAAAAAAAATGATATTTCTAATAAAGAAATAATTGATTAAATATACAGAGATTATAGTTGCTAGAACTTGATTGAAGCCAAATTTTGTGGCTTTTCCTCAGAAAGCTGACCATAGAAATTTCATGGACCAAGCTGTTCCAGTGCTTGGAATAGCCCAAGAAAATGAGAATTGAGGGTCAAACAGAGACTTGTGCACCAGTGTTCATAGCAGCATTATTCATCATTGCAAGAACATGGAAACAGCCCAGATGTCCTATTATAATCAAATGGATTAAGAAATGATGATACATTCATGCAATGAAATACTACGCAGCATACAGGAGCAATGATTTAGTAAATTATTACCTATCTTGGGAGGGACTGGAGAGCAATATGGTGATTGAACTAATTCAATCGAATAAATATGAGAATCAGGGGTGGGGGAAGTGGAAGCACAGGAATGAGGATGTATGGGGAAGTGTTAAATAATGGGGTTGTGAAATTTGGTAACTAGAATGTGAGGAAAATTGGAAGAATCTGGTGTGAAAAACAATGTATTTGAATTTTATAACTAAACTTGTTGTTAAGTGCTGTGGAGTCAGAGAGAACTCATAGTGAGCCTATGAATGAAAAATCTGAACATTTTTATAACTTTGGTCATTTCTCCACGTGCATAGAGTTCTGGAGGCAAGCCATTTTGGAAGTGGATGCAACTCCTACTTCCAAGCTTGTTTTAACTGGGAAGCTCCATCAAACATTGTCCACCATGGGTAACTATTATTGCATTTGTCTCATCAGTGTAACAGTGTTTAGCATCACAGCAGCCACGAGTTACCTCTATAAAGCAATGCCCAGACCAGTGCTATGCCACTTAGGAGAATGTTTGACAAAAACCAATTTAAACCAGGCCTAATGGCCGCAGTTAAAATTACCCACCTTGGGCTTGGTAGGAAAGCTTTCTGTACATGAGGCCAGCATAGCTCTCTCTATGTTGTAGCTGCTATTGTTGCTAAGTGTCATCGAGTTGTAGATGACGCATAAACTAGTATAATAAACTATCATAAATCAGTATAATATAAAACAGTATGTTGTCTGTTGAATTATTGTTACATTTTAGACAACATTCTATATCTGGTATGTATATTTAATTCAAAGTACATTTAGTATGAATTTGTTAACCTTGTTTTAAAATTGGGAAAAATGAAAACATATGTATTAGATAGAGTTCCTCTTCACTCACTGATACATTGATGATTAGAAGCAGGATCCAAATACTATATTCTGTCCTGCTGTAAATTATACGAAATACAGTTTTTGCTCTTTTCAAATTTTGACATTTAAATTTAAAATGAAGTATCTATTTTTCTGAGAAAAAAAAAACTGAACTGTTTTTTCCCCTCCTTTTCCTTAGAATTTGTGTCAAGAAAGCAGGTCACTATGAGGGATCTGATACAGAGTTTTTAATTCATAATAACAGTGTTTATATACATATATTTTCTCAGTGTTCTATTTGAAACATAATTTATATAGCATAAAATTTTCTATATTTAGATAGATGATAAATACAGTGTCATTTAGTACATTCACAAGTATGTACAGATCTAATTACATTTTTATCACCCTCAATGAAAATTCTAAATCCATTAAAGAGACTTTTCCTCTTCAAGTTTAGTTTTGCGTACTTTCATTTTAATGTAAAGTTAATGCAGTCATTTTGTTAAAATTACTCTTCTGTAAATGTAATAAATAACTAATCGGCAAAAAATCGGTCAGATCTGAGTGATTTAAAAAGATTTTGGACTACTGTCACTACTCCTATTCCATATTACATTGGAAGTAATTGTTAGGTAAATATGACAAGAGAAGGAACCAAAAGGCATCCCAATCTACAAAGTAAAACTGTAGCTATATCCAGATTATATGATAATGTATACAGAAAACCCCACAGACCAATTACATAGAGTGGCCAGATATAAGATCAATATACAAAATTTAATGGAACTTCTCTACACAAAAAAAATAAAACACAGATAAGGAAATTAAGAAAGCAATATCCTTTACAATAGAAAACCACAAATTGAGATGTTTAGGAAAAAATCTAACTAGAGACACAAAAGATCTTTGCAAAGAAAACTACAAAACACTCCTACAAGAAAAAATTAAAGACCTATATAAATGGAAAAAATGTTTCCTATTCATGGATATGTAAAAGATACTGAAATATAACTTCTTTCTCATGATCATTATCATTTGATTTCTAGAAACCATAAGCATTGCTTTCATTTGTGTTTGATATGAATTTTCCCGCACTCTTATATCTGTACAGAGCTTTGGTGGCCTAGTAATAAGAAGATATGTTGCCTAATTCAAAGTTTCACAGTTCAAACTCATTAGATGCTTCCTGAGAGAAAAAATGGGACAATCTCCTTCTATGCAATTTATAACCTTTGAAAAAAACCCTAGAGTGTGTCAGTTCATACTCCCTGGTATAGGACAGCAAGAACATCAGATTTGTAGATATTTTGTAGCTAGTTATTAGTTTAAAATAAGGTTAAAAATAAATTTTAAACATTAAACTTATTTCCCAATTAAGTTATGAAATTTATTTATCAATTTCATTAATGAAGAAAAAAAAATCCCTGTAGGCCATCAAGTTTTCAATACAACATTACCAAACCATGATTCCATGCCTAGAAATATTTAACAGAGTTTATGTTTGATAGAATATAAATAGATGTTAAAATTCAGGGATAATAAATATTTCTAAGCAAGACAATGTGAGACTTACCATGAATTTTAATAAAACAAATTATTTTATTGTACTTTTATTAGTATAAAAACTATTGTTCTTCTTATTCTAATAGCTATTGTTCTTTTGCTAAATAATGAGTACAGTGGTTATTTGGAGTTCAGGGCCATTGTTCATAGGGTTGCTATGAGTTGCAGTTGACCAGATGGCAGGTTACAACAACAATAAACAATAAAACAGGAAAAGGAGGCTAATTTGTTTTAGATTAATTATGTAGAATTTTGCTATGTGCTAAATTCACAGATTAGTTGTCAGGAAATAGAAAAATTATAAAAACTAAAAAGGCTCTCATGATCTAGGGAAAAAAAATAATTTCAAAGACAACCTGAAAACCAACCAACATCTTAAATATTTGAGCTTATTTTATTAAATTGGTGAATAATTATAGATCTAAGGTTATATTACTCATTAATTAGGTCTCTTGTCCTGAAAATTCTATGGAATGTAAGTATATATTAGTTACTTTGGCAATCTGGAGGTATCAAGCTATCTTATTTACTCCTATTTTCCTCTGACTTTTAGACAGCTTTTTAACTTAAATTTATATTAACTAAACTGTAATTTACTTTCAGTCAAATTAATTTCTTAGCATAAACTTTCATGAAATTTTATAATTATTCTTTAAAAACTTATAAAGTCAAACACTCCTATCACCAACAATACACACAATTGTTTTCATCTTTTTGATCTAGGGATATTTTAACACTTTCAGACCAAGACCCTGGCAACTACTCATTTCTTTTCTACATCTAGATTTACTTCCTCCACAATGTAATAAAAGTTTAACTGTACTGAGCATTTTGAGTATTGTTCCTTTTTCTCTTTTCTTCCCTGCCTCCCTCCTTCTCTCTCTTAAAAAACCTTATAACTCACTGAGAGTGAGTTCAGACTCCATCAGGCCATCTGGCTTTCAGGCTATAAATTGCACTAGAATAACATCCTCTTTTCCTAGCAATTTTGCATGAACACAACTAGGTGGCCTGTGATTCTCATTCTTCTCAATATTAGTCATAATTTATTGTGACTCACAAAATATAGTAAAAAAAACACACAGGTATCTTTGTACACATATTCTTAACAAAGTAAAAAACACAGACAGGTATATTTCTGATATTCTCTGTTTTGATATAAGAGTCATATGACATCAGCACTGATGTCTTGGTGTAATGGGGTCTCCTAAATCCAGGTTAAATTTTTGAAAGTTCTCTGTTCATATACTGTTCTAGTATTTTTTTAAATTTATTTTCATAAAAACTTACAGAGACATTAGATTTCCATCTATTCATTATTGGATAATTTTCTCCCTGCCGATCCCTCCCTTCCCAGTTTGCTTTTCTCTTTGAAAGTAAAAAATAAATAAATAAAGAGAGAGAGATAAATACATAGATTGTTGTTGTTGTTTAATGCTGTAGAGTCGTAGATGACTCATAGCGACCCTATGAATGAACAGCCTGAGCACTGTTCGTACATAGAGTTTCCAGAGGCAAGCCATTTCAGAAGTGGATGCCGCTCCTGCTTCCAGGCTTTATTTAGTCGGGAAGCTCCAGCCAACACTGTCCACCATGGGTGCCCATTACCACGATTGGCACATCACTGTCACAGGCTTCAGCATCACAGCAACCACAAGTTACCTCTGTACAGCAACGCACAGACCAGTGCTATACCATCTAGAAGAATGTTTGACAGATAGATAAAGAAATAAAAATTTTATTGTTATACAATCCACCCCCCTAGTCCTTTCCACTATGTAGCTATCATTCTGGACTCTTGTCATGACAATAATACCTAATCATATATTACTCCTAAACAGTTCTCTCCCTCATTTGTTTCAATGCAGTATACATTATTTATCCCCTCATAGTTTTGCCCCAACACTGGTGTCTGTCCTAGTTTACAATAGTAGCACTATGCAGTATTTGTCCTTCTGTGACTTTTTTTTCCATTTGTTAAATTTGCAAGTGGTTTGTCAATTTTATTGACCGTTTAGAAAACAACCAGATCCTGGTTTTATTGATTGCAGACCCAATGAATATGCCAGATAGAAAGAATAAGAAGAAATGTGTTGATATAGAGTTCTTTGACCAGATACAGTAAAAGATGCAAATGTGGGAAGAAACAATGGAAGTCAATAAGAGAGTAAATACTTCAGAGACAACAATCCAGAGGAAATATATAGATGAGGAGAAACTTGAACAGATATGGATAAAAATAAAAAAGATGGAAGAAAAAATTGATAGAATAGACAAAGAAGTACAAGAGATTAAAAGAAAAATCATCACAAGACAGAGAGGGTACAGCCAACACAGTACTGGAAATAACAGAAAAGCATGAAATTGCAATCCAGAATATTAAGACTGAAATGGCAGAAGTGTCCAACATGCTGGTAGGACAAAAGAAGAAGAACTGAAGAGATGGAACAGAGAGTCAGTGAGTTGGAAGACAAAAGCCTCAATAGACGCCTACATGAAGAAAAAAAACAGAGATGAGACATAAAGAAAATATTAGAATTATGTTGGATGACATCAAACAGATTAATTACGTATGTTTGGAATTCCAGAACACAGTAGGGACAGGGATATCACTGAGAAGACTGTGGAGGAAGTATTAGAAGAAAATGTCCCTGGTATTCTGAAGAATGAGGAAATCCACATTTCATTTAAGAAGCACAGAGAACACCAAGTACATTACCCCAAAAGAAAAGCATCAAGACATATTATAGTCAAACTCTCCAAATTAAAAGATAAGGATAGAATTCTAAAAGCAGCACAAGAAAAGCAAAGAGTTTACTACCCAGGGGAAACAATTAGATAAAGTTAAGATTTCTCAGCAGAAACCATGAGAGATAAAAGGAAATGGGATATCATATACAGAAAGTTGAAGGATAACAACTGCCAGCCAAGGATGCTAAATCCAGCAAATCTCTCTATCAAATTTGAAGGGAAAATTAGATTCTTCGCAGAAAAGAAGTACCTTAAGGAATTTGTGAAAACAAGACTATAACTACAAGACATTTTAAGTGAAGTCCTACCCAGAGATACGCCAAAGGAAAGTGAATGGACCATAGAAACCAGAAACAACAGAAAAAGAAACACAGAAAAATGGCAAAAGTAAAACTTTCCCTGACAATAATCACACTTAATGAGAATGGACTAAATGTACCAATGAAAAGAAAAAGAGTAGCAGAATTGATAAAAAACAGACAAATAAAAAAACAAAAATCAACGCCCATCAATATCTTGCATACAAGAGACACATCTAAAAAATGAAGAGAAAGAAGGACTCAAAATCAAAGACTGGAATAAAATATAACAAGCAAATGATGACCTCAAAAAAGCAGGAGTGCCATACTAATCTCTGATAAAATAGATTTCAGAATGAAAACACCACAAAGATAAGGAAGGGCATTACATACTGATTAAAGGCACAATAGATCAGGAAGACATAACCTTGGTCAACATTTATGCACCAAAAAATGATAGACCTGCAAAATACATAAAACAATGATTAACAGAATTGAAAGGAGAAATAGCACCACATACTGGTAGGAGATTTCAATACACATCTATCAGCAAAGGATAGATCAACTCAAAAGAAACTCAACAAAGATGCAGACGATCTAAACTATACAATCAGTAAAATTGACCTTGTGGGTGTATTCAGGGTACTGCACCCAACTAAAACTCAATTCATGTTCTTCTCAAGTGCACATGGTACATTCTCCAGAAATGATCATATATTGGGCCACAAAGCAAGCCTCAACAAATTAAAAGACATTGAAATAATACAGAGTATTTTCTCATACCACAATGCCATAAAATTAGAAATTAAACACAGAAGAGTAAACCTTACATAACCATCCATGTGGAAACTAAATAACTCTCAGCTAGAACATGATTGGGTTATAAAAGAAATAAAGAATGAAATAAAAAAGTTTCTTGAAACAAATGATAATGAAAATACAACTTACCAAGACCTCTGGGACAGAGCTGAATCATTCTTCAGTGGGCAGTTCATAGCAATAGGCTATAAAAAGGGAAGAATGAAGAAGAATCAATGATGTAACTCAATACCTTCAGCAAATAGAAAAAGATGAACAATTTAATCCTACAGCCTCTAGAAGAAAAGAAATTATAAGAACAAAGGCTGAAATCAATTAGACAGAAAATAGAAAAGCAGTGGATTTTTTTTAAATAAAATGTTTCATTGTATCTATATCTAAAGCAGAACATAGATGCAATGAAACAGAAGAAATATTTTAAAATAACATGGACTTATTCTTTTAAATAAGTCAGTTATTGTTGCTATGTGTCATAGAGCTTAAACTGACTCATATTTGACTGTCCAGTGTGTTTTCAGAGAAAATATATACAATAATAAGCGTTGCCCAACTTTCTCCTTTATGACAGCTGGTGGATTTGAGCCACATATCTTTGGGTTGGCAGTATAACTCCTTGACACTACAGCTCCCAAGAGGGCAGTGGGTACCTGATAAAATAATCTAGTAAGAGCAAAAATTATTAAATAAGCTAAGGTTCATTGAGATTGAGCAAATTCTTAAGAGTACAAGGAAATTCACTTTTCATTCTAAAATATTTTAATATATCAAGAAATTTTTATTTCTTTGAAATGCTAGTAATGTTTTAAAGTTAAAATTAGAACTAATCCACTAAGGCTTAACATCTGAACAAGGGAGATACCGTACTGCCTAAATGCACTTTTGTTGCTTCAATGTTGCAGGTTTCATTAAAATTATGATAATGGCATTCTATGTTTATTTAAATTTGCTCTACTCTGCCTCAAGGTCAATGGCCAGAGAGCACACAAGTAAGCAATCTTACATTCTCTTGCCCATCTCAATTATTAAATTTCAAAAAGCAAAAGATGTGTATAATTTAGGTCTGAATTTATACAGAAAACAATAGTGGTCTTTCTTCTCTTATTTTTAGGTATATTTCAACAACATGTACTCAAAACTCTTGAGCCCAAAAAAAGAATGAGTTTTGTTAATATTGTGTGTTTGTGTGTAAAAATTTATATGTATATAT
>NW_006399769.1:23007494-23037834 GCF_000299155.1 Elephantulus edwardii
AAAATGTATAAAATGTAGTGTGTGTATAATACAATAGTGTATGTAACTATTTAGTATAAGATAGAATCCCCCTTCTGTAATAGAAAACTCTATGAGTTCATATAATGACTTACTATTCCATGTCCCTTATAGAAGTGAAAAACCAAGTTCAATATTTCTTGTACCACCCATGGCTATCCCAGGAAACATCTGTGGTGTTATTCTGAAGTTGGCTTTTTCAGCCATTACTTTAGCCTCCTCTGATCTCCAGCTACTTTAACTGCAGACTCATGGTCTTGCAAGTTATCAATAACTATGGTATGTGTGATGTCCTTCTCCAAGGATTGGTCCCTCCTGTGCACATGTCCAAAGTATATGAGACAGAGTTTCAAAATCATAGCTTCCAAGGAGAAACTTAGTTTCATCCTCTCCAAAACAGACGAATTTGTTTTCTTGGCAGTCCATGGTATGTTGAAGAATCTTTTCCAGCACCACATCTCAAAGGCATCAATTTTTTTTCTGTTATCCTTAGTCATTATCCAGTTCTCTCATGCATAGCAAGTAATTGCACAGACCATAACCTGGTTCAAGCACACTTTAGTCTCTAGACTGATATCAGTGCTTCTCAATACTCTGGAGAGGTTCCTGACCCTAGGTTTACCTAATGCAATTCGTCTTTTGACTTCCTGACGGCTGATGCCAAGAGTGTTGATTGTGGAGTTGAGCAAGCTATAACTGTCAACAATCTCAATCTCTTCTCCATCCATCATGGTATTGTCAATTGGCTCAGTTTTGAGGGTCTGTGTCTTGATGTTAAGCTTCAATCCATATTGAAGACCACAGTCCTTGAACTTCTACAGCAAACGTTCAGTTTCAGGAAACAAGGTTGTGTCATCTGCATAACATAGGTTGTTAATGAGTCTTCCTCCAATCCTGATCCCACATTCCTCCTCATAAGCCCAGTCTTCCACATGATCTGTTCTGCATAAATATTGAAAAGGTGTGGAGACCTGACACATCCTTGACATACTTTCTTCCTGATTTTAAACCTTGCAGTGTTTTCTTGCTCTGTTCTTAGGACTGCTTCCTAATTCAAGTATAGATTTTGTAAAAGCACAATCAAATGTTCTGGGATTCCCATTCTCCTCAAGGTCAGCTGCAATTTATTGTGAAGCACACTGTCAATGCCTTGCATAGTCAATGAAACACAGGTAGAAATCCTTCTGGTACTCCTTACTTTCTGTCAAGTTCCATCTGACAATGACAATAATGTGTCTAGAGCCACAGCCTCTTCTAAATTCAGCTTGTGCTTTTGATAATTCTCTGTCGATATACTGTTCCAGTTGTTTCTGGATAATCTTTAGCAGGATTTTCCTTGTATGTTATATGAGTGATATTGTACAACAATTACTGCACTCACTCTTTTGGGTCACCTTTTTTTGAATGGTACTAAATATGGATCTCTTCCTGTGAGCTGATGAACTAGTTGTCCTCCAGATTTCTTTGCACAACCTGGAGAGCACAGCCAGGTCATCCATCTGTTTGTTGAAATATATCAGTTAGTATCCCATCAATTCCTAGAGCTTTAATTTTTTCCAAGTCTTTCAAAACAGCCTGAATGTCTACATTCATCATGATTGCCTCTTGATCATATGTTGTGTCTTCAAATTCTTCTGTGTCAGCCAATTCCTTTTGTTACAGTGACTTTGTATACCCGTTCCATCAATATGGGAGACATAGTATAATTTTAGGGGAGATGAGAGAAAGGGATTTTATACTATCATAAAGGATAATTGTCTCATTGCCTAGATAAGGGAAACTTTTGCTTTAATGTCATTGATCTCATCAGGAAACACATGAAATTTAAAAACGCTGAACTTTGATCCATTGACTGGGTGATGGTTGTTAAATCACCTTTAGAAAGTCTCTGATTCACAGCAGCCTTGTGTATAATGGAAAGAAAGTCTCATCCAGCCCTGTGTCTTCCTTACAATCTATTGCACTTTTAAGCCCTTTGATGTAGTCACTGTGTTAATCCAACTCGCCGCAGTTCCTCCTCTTTTCTTTTAATGGTTATCCATGATGGACAGTGTTTGGTGGAGCTTTCAGATTAAAACAAGCCTGGAAGCAGGAGTGGCATCCACTTCCAAAATGGCTTGCTTCCAGAAGCTCTATTAACAGTGGTCAGGCCTCTCGTTCATAGGGTTGCTATGAGTCCTCTATGACTCAATGGCACCTAACAACAATAACAACGACAACATAGAGGAAGCTACCTTGGCCTAGTGGACAAAAAGTTATACTACCAAACAGAAGGTGGGTGATTTTCATCTGTGGCCCTCAGGCCAAGTTCAAATTGTTTTCCTGTCAAACATTCTTCTGGGTGGTATAGTACTGGTCTGTGCATTACTGTACAGAGGTAACTATTGATTGCTGTGATGCTGAACACTATGACACTGTGGTGCCAAATGTGATAGTGGTTATCCATGGTAGATAGAGTTTGGTGGAGCTTCCTAATTAAAACAAGCCTGGAAGCAGGAGTGACATCTACTACCAAAATGGCTTGCCTCCAGAAACTCTATAACAGTGCTCAGGCTTTCTGTTCATAGGGTCCCTATGAGTAGTCTATGACTCAACAGCACCTAACAATAACAACAATGCTTCCTGGGTCCTTTATTATTCTGCAAATAACACCTTCAAATATTGCAACTCAAAGCTTGAATTTGTTCTTCAGTTCTTTCAGATTTAGAAATGTCAAGCAGGTTTTGTCCTTTTGATTTTCAGATTCCAGTTCTTTGCACATTTCATTTTGTCTTTGTTTTCCTTCCCAGCCCTTTGAAATCTTCTATTCAGCAGCTCCTTGACTTCTTGGTTTCTTTCTTTGCTTTGGCTTCTTTGCTCTCTGATACAATATTCAGAATATCTTCTGACATGCATTTTGGTCTCTTCTACTTCTTCTATCTTTGTAATTAGACCTTTTACTTTCTTCCAGCATGATATTCTTGATATTCTCCCACAGCTCATCTGGTCTTCATTCATTAGTGTACAAGGATTCAAACCTGTTTCTGAGTTGGTTTTTAAAAAAGGTGGGACAGACTCAAGGTCAAATTCTGATTCCTTTATATTTGTTCTGAACTTCTTTAGCCTTAATTTGTAAATATTAAATATTTTAAGGCTTTTATAAAAAGGTTACCAAAAGACTAATGAATTTACTCACAATCTTAAAACGCTCACAATACAGTGCATTTTATATGAGATATGTAAACTTTATAAGGCAGTCAGTACATTATATTTATCATAGAATACTGAATACCAAATAAATGTTTTATATATAGTAAATGTTCATAATTTTTTTTTTCTTCATTTGGTTATATGCTTGTTCCTAACACTAATAGTACGCATCTGTTAGGCAATTTGAATCCACTACTTGTTATTCAGGAAAAAGATGAGTAATCTCCTCCTACAAGAATTTACAGTTTCAGAACCCCAATTAAAGCTTTCTACAGGTCAGAACAGGCTTAATGTTAGCTTATATTTGTTTGTTTATAGATTCATTGACAGTCTCGTGGTACAAAGTGTTAGGCTGCTACATTAAGAATCTCCAATTGTATCTACAAGCTGTCTTATAGGAGAAGGACATGGCAGTTGCTTTCCAATAAGACTTGAAGAATTTCAATAAAAAATCTATACTCTTAGAAACTTTACAGAATATCTCTACCCTGTGCTAAAGGATTAATCAACGTGACAATAATGAGTTTGGTTTGATATTTACTAGGTACATACCTTGTACTAAGGATAAGTTCATTCCTCTTACTGGCATCAAGTTGGAAACAAAGTATAATGTCCAAACAGTGAGTTTTCCAAACTGTAAATTGTGCAGGAGAAGATTGCCAATATTTATTTCAACTAGCCTGTCATGGATTCAGAATACCAGAGAAGGATGACAGTAACAGCATAACCGTTTATAGACTATACTTCAGAGTACCTTAATTTTTATTTGGGATGTGAAAAAACACTAGAAGCATAGGTAACACTGTGGATGAAGGATGGACAATTTCCTCCTATGCAGTTAATTGCCTCTGAAAACCCACTAGAGGATCAGCTATGGGTATTTCCAACTCGACAGTAAAAAACAAACAGACACACACACACACACACACACACACACACAAACACACACAAACACACACACATCAAAAATATTGGTATTTTAGGAATAGTAGAGAATGGAAAAGACAATATTTGACATCAAAACTCTCATGTGTCTTCTTTATCCTAATTACTTTTCAGATTTTTCTAACATTTTGAAATATTAATTGAAATTTATATCAAACTCTGTCTCAGAAAGACTTTTTCAATTTAAATGCAATCCCTTTGCATTTATATGTTCCTTCTTTTTCTGGCCTAGATATTTTGAATTATTTAGTGAGATATCCTTAAGGCAATTACATTAGAGAGATCTGTTCAGCAGGATTTAAGCCAACAAATCAGTCAGCAGTTTCTGGTCACCTCATAAAATACTTAAGCATTCTACTCAATTCATGCATTTGATATTTCTCAAGCCTTCATAATAGAGCTATCAATTTTATGACTTACAAGCCATCCAACAGAGTTAACACCCCAAAGGGCTATTGCAGTGTCAAGCTCTTAAAATTGTTTTAGACTCACCCATAAATTAGACTATAGCTCAATCATGTACATTTTTCTCCCATGTGCTCATAGAAAAAGCATATAAAGAAAAACCATTTACATGAACTTGATGCTTCAGAAACAACATTTCTTGGAACAATAGTCTCTTAGTTCTATTTATCCTCTTTTTTAACAGAAAATTTTACTCAATCTTCAAATTTACCATAACATGCTTTAAATCAGATATGCAATAGCACTTTGTCTAGACTGGGGTTTTTGAAGTTGATATTCAGATGTTAGCAAAAGATTGAACAAAGGATGCATATGGAATATGTAGGTGAGCTGAAGGTTGAATAACTCATCTGTTTAGGATCATTTGCATTGATTAGTTAAAACCAGGGGATGTTTTACTGATAGATAATCTTCAAATTTGTAGATCATAAGCAAACGACTAAAAATAACCACCAAAATCTATCACTCCAGAGAAAAGCAAAATTCTCTAGATGTGTGAAATATTGCAGAGTATGATTTTTCGTTCTCATTTGTAATTTAATAGATTGGCCTGTGGAACACATTTTATACAGTTAAAACGTAGCTCTTTAACTGGCAAGAAGACATCTCTGTTGTTCCTGAATTACTATCTTGCCTAAGGTTACTTTCAATCAATGTTGGAGTGTGAGAAGGACACGTATCTTTTACACTGATATCAATGTGCTAAAATACAATTCAATTCCAAAATAATTTGAATTAGATTTATAAGGGGAATTTTCTCTGACGTAAAACATTTTGGGTAAAAAAAGAATATAAAACATGTATATGACCATTTATCTGCTGATGCACATGCACCTGTTTATGCACTAAATCTAGCTCAGAATTGCAGCAACACAGTAACCTCCATGAAGGTTAGTGGTTGTGCTTGAGGTACATTGATCAGAAACAAATTAATGATACTTCAGTGGTAGAATTCTCATCCTTCTGTTCATGGAGCTTAGTGTGCTGAGCCTGATTGAGTAGAGCTTCCAGATTAAAATGAATAGGGGGAAAGAAGCAGCCACTTTAATATTATTATCCATTTTCTTGTGCTTGATAAAGCCTTATAGACAGCAAATTAGCAACACAGTGCTTTTTTAGCTGTTGTTGTCTTACGTAACAATAACTTAGAATTGACTAGTATTAACTGTGTCTTCTGAGCTGCTCTAATTTATTCTAGCAAACTACTACTTGATGAGTTCTTGAAGCAAGTCAGTTTTCTAATTCTTACATCATCTGGAAATTTCCTTTACATGATATTATAGTTCTGACTCTTTAATATTTAATTTGAGAAGTCCTCTTTTCCTCTTTTGTAAGCTTAAATTAGTTCCTTTCTTTTTTTTGTCTCCATCTCTTCTTTTCATCTCTTAATAACCTTCCAAAGATTTTCTTTTCTGTATTTGAATATCTGTGACTTTTAGTTCCTATAAGTCAGTGACAGTCCAAAAGTAGATCCAAAATATGACAAATGTCCTCTGTGCTGAGTTCCATATAGAGAAATAAGATGGAGATGGAGGCATGAAAGAAAAATAGCAAATTTATATTACTGAAAAGGGTCTATATACTTAAAAGGAGAAATTAAGTATGCAAAATGCAGCTAATCCTCACATACCCAATTTCTCATTTCAAAGACTCAACCACTAAGGAAGATGGTTTGGCAATTTCTCAAAAAAGTTCAAAATAAGAGTACCATGTTATCCAGCAATTCTGCTACTGAGAATATACCCTAAAGAAACTAGAACATCCATCCAAACAGATATATGCACACCCATATTTGTTGCTGCATTATTTGCAAAAGCAAAAATATGGAAACAACCAAATGCCCATCAATATTTATGGATAGAAAAATGATGATAGATAGATAGATAGAAAGAGAGATATGCTTTTTTCATACAATGGAATACTAAGCAGCATTGGTGTTGGAGAAGAGTAGCAAACATCTCATGGACAGTAAAAAGAACAAACATATATTTTGGAGAAAGTGAAGACAAATTGCTCTTTGGAGACAAATAGGATAAAACTTCACCTCACATATTTTGGACATGTTGCTTATTAGGAGAGGCTTTTTCTTGGAGAAGGACAAGATACTCAGAAAAGCAAAGGATTGGTGAAGGTGAGGAAGACCCTCAACCAGGTGGATTGAAATTGTTTTTCAATTTCTACCATAATATATCCATAAATTGTCTGATTCAAAATGGAAAATACTAGTCCATGTCAATTTACTAATGCCTAAAATGTCAATGTTCGTGTATTCCATTTCATTAGAATTAGAAGTCATCAATTCTTTTTCAAACTTCCTTACTCATTGCCCAAATTTTATTTCCATAGAAAGCAACTGATTCAGTCCATTTTTTAAAACTGATTTCATTGCTGTTTAGCACTTCAAAAGTAGATTCCCCTACCCCAAGATGGTTGTTGTTGTTGTTGTTATGTGCCGTCGAGTCGTTTCTGACTCATAGCGACCCTATGCACAACAGCCCTAAACCCTGCTCTATCCTGCGCCAACCTCACTGCCTCTGACACACCCATCCCGATTACCCCAGTCACTGAATCAATCCATCTCATAGAGGGTCTTCCCCTCCTGCGCCGTCCCTCCACCCTCCCAAGCATGATGTCCCTCTCCAGGGACCCGTCCCTCCTGGCAACATGTCCAAAGTATGTCAGACGAAGCCCCAGAATCCTTGCCTCCAAGGAGTAGCTTGGTTTAATCCTCTCCAAGATGAATCTGTTTGTTTTCCTGGCAGTCCATGGTACATTCAGTACCCTTCTCCAGCACCACAGCTCAAAAGCATCCACTCTCCTTCTGTCCTCCCTAGTCATTGTCCAACTCTCTGATGCATAACAAGCGATTGCAAAGACCATGGCCTGTATCAGGCACACCTTAGTCTCCAGAGAGACACTGTTGCTCCTGAGTACCTTTGAGAGGTCCCTAACAGCAGACTTTCCCATCGCGATACGCTTTTTGATTTCCTGACTGCTGGTGCCAAGAGTGTTGACTGTGGAGCCAAAGATGGTAGATTTTCTTTTTCCTTGTGCAATCCTTGATAATATATTTTTTTAATATGAGTAAAAAAAGTTTATTTACATATAATGCTTTCTGTGTTCCTATTGGTAAGGAGCAATTTAATCATGTTGGTTTGAATATATGCCTTGGATAATTCAGAAAATATTTTAGAAATTATATAATGGCAAAGAAGAAGAAACCAAATTCATCCACATGTTTTTAGTCTTAATTCTGGCTTTTTTATCAGTTTTCTTGCAAATATGTGCATAATTAAATTTAATAAGCAAAATTTTTATTAGTCTTCTTGGATAATTCTCTGAATAGATCAGGAGAAAGGGACAAGATCCTGTATTACCTCTGAAATGATCTTCAAATATTAATAGGCTTCTGCAGTGGTCAAAATTTAGCAATATTATAATATTTCCAACTCTGAAAAGACACCTGTAAATCATTGTGCATAGTTTAGATTCTAGATATGATCTTTTTCTGTTAAAATTTCATTTAAAGGAATACAAAAGGGATATTTGAAAACATTTCTTAGTTAAATGCTTTACCTCAAGAGATCCTTGCCTTATATCTAAGAAGCTTTTTCCACTATATTTATTTCCTTCTTCAATGATATGGTAATTGTAGAGGGCCTTTGAAATTGCCAATTTGTCAATTTAATATGACAAATACACATTTAATGGGAATTTTGTGCCAGGCATCCTAAATAAGTTGTCTAAATGAATTAGATGGAATCTGTCCATTTGAAGAGCTTCCATACTTAAAGATGAGATATATAGTCTGTCTCAGATAATGTGAGTTCCATTTATGTGTCTTTTTTTAAGTTGAATTCATATATAATAATAACAATTAAATATATTTTATATCTAATGTCAATTAATCAAAATTTGTCCTATTAATATTGTTGTTGTTAGGTGCCATCAGGTTGAGTACAAATCACAGCAACCTCATAAACAACAGATATAAATCTTGACTGATCCTGTGTCTTTCTCATCAGCTCTGACATACTTGATTTTATTGTTGCAGTCACCATGTTAGTCCGTCTTGTAGTGAGTCTTCCTCTCATTTGCTGGCCCTCAAATCACAATGTCCTTCTCCCAGATAGCCCCTCCTAATAACATGTACAATGGATGAGATGAAACTTCATCATCCTTCTCTCTAAGAAGCACTCTGTCTGCACTTTCTTCAAGATATATCTGTTTATTCTTTTCTTAGGCTATGGGCTATTCAGTACTCTTCTCCAACACTATAACTCAAAGGCATCAATTATTCCTCTGCCACCATCTTTATTCATTTTCTATGTCTCAGGTTCATAGAAAATTATTGAAAAGCCCATGGTCTATTTATGCATAAAAAATTAAATACTTCCAGATACAACTAGCATATCTTTAACAAAGTAATACAGAAATTGTAATAATAGACTGTGGAGTTTCTTCTGAGTTGGCCAATATTGTTTGGTTTTGAATTTTTTATTGATGTTTTGTTGTTTTTGTTTGTTTTTAAAGAAGAAGTATGGAATAGCACAATATTTGGGCTATCAAAATTTGGGTCCAGATCTATTGTTTGTGTTTGCACACAAAGTTATCTCGGAACATGCCCTTTTACTTAAACGTGGCTATGTTTACTTTTGCAGATTTCAATAGTTGTGAAAACCCATAAAATTAAATTTAGTTACTATTTTATCCTTTACAAAGTAGCATTTTCTAGATTAAGAGAAAACATATCAATTAGTAAAGGAGAAATTGGCAAATGTAAAGCAAGCCAGGATGATGGTAGGAAGTGAGATAGACTTAAGATGTAGTGAGTAAGTAATTGTAGCAACTCAAAAAGAGAATGCAAACAATTCTGAATAATTGGAGAAACTAAAGGCAGTTATCAATGATTGCTCACAATAAGTGAAAATTTTAGTAATATGTGTTTTAAATTTCTATAAGAAAGGTCATTTTCTCCTGGAATATTCCCTCATACTGTGTACAAGCTTAGTAGATGGTGAACATTCAATTAACACTCTTTCCTACTAAACAGAAATGTTTCCACGGTGTAAATAACTTTTATTCTCAAATTTGTTCTACAAGCATTCCCCTCCAGAGAAAAGTTTTCATATAGAGATAATATTAAGGTATACATACTGATGACAGTTGATTCCCATGCTACTACGAAGTAGTCTATGGATTTTACAGAGTTTGAGAAGTTTACTAAATGAACAGGGAAGAAAGCAAAGACAAATCCCAAATGAGTCCTGGGAAAACTGGAAAAACATGTCAATTTACACTCAAGCTTCAGAAACTCATTCAATGTGGCCAAGAAATAAAGAACTATGGTATTATTCATATTTTTATTCTATTGTAAAATAAATAAAAAATATTCATAAAGTCCTCCAAAGGTATCTTAAAAAGTATGAAATTTGACTTTCAATGACTTTTTTAGTATTATTTGACTGTGAATGACTGAACTCTGGATGGGCTGGACTGTGTGAATAGAATGTGTAGGCCTATCCACAAAGAGGAAATTAACCATCCACAAGGCAATTGACTAGTCTCAACAATCTGCAAAAAGATTAAGTAGTCTCATCAATAAATTGAATAGCTCTAGTCACAAAGATTAAATTCCCTACAAGAAGAGTAAAGATTCCTCCCAAGACAGAGAAGAAGAAAGAAATCTTCACCATCCCAGTGAAGAGGAGGCAGGAAAATGTAGGACACATTTTTTTGGACAGCATCAATAACCATGGTAGAAATGAAGAACTGACGTGATATTTGACTTTGGGGAGGAGAGAGTCAATACCGGCAGTACTGACAACTTTGTTGGACATTTGATAAAGGGAAAATATTGGCAGGAAAGAGAACTTTGCTGGACAATTGGAGAGAGAAGCCAATACTGGCAGGATTGAGAACTTGGGAACACTTAGAGCCACAAGGCTTGAGGCAGAGGTGCCTCATTTGTGAACATTTCTGGGGCTATCTTGAGTGCATTCTGTTATTAATCTGGTTTATAAAGAGTTAACTCCCCCAAAATGGTTCTGTGTAGTCAGTAAGCTATTACATAAGATTTTGGACCCAGTAAAGTAGCAGGATTGGTGTTGAGATGAGTAGAGATAGGTATAGGAGCATGAAGGACATGTCTGACCTAATAGGAATTGATTTTGTGTTATTGATGCTGTGCACAGGGAACTCCCCCCTGTGTAGTTGGTAAAGGTCAGATACTGCATTCCTTACGTGACCCTTCTCTTTCTACAAAAGTAAATAAAACACTTTTAAAAATTATATTTATCTCATTTTAATCAATGAAATCTTCATAAATGAGTTAGTGATGCTGTTATATATAAATGCCAATGCAAATCTGAAATGACTGTGTGTGTGTGTGTGTGTGTGTGTGTGTGTATACGTAGTTGTTGTTGTTGTTAAGTGCCGTAGAGTCACAGGCGACTCATAGCGACCCTATGAAGAGAGTCCTCAACACTTGGGTGTCTCTCATCCTCTCTCCAGATTCATAGGGTTTTGGGAGGCAAGCTGTTACGGAAGTGGATGCCACTTCTGCTTCTAAGCTTGTTTTAATCAGGGCGTTTCATCCAACACTGTCCACCATGGGTAACCAACCATTAACACATTTGACACATCAGCAACTATTAATGCATTTGACACATCAGCATCACAATGTTCAGCCTCACAGCAACCACAAGTTACCGCTGTATGGATATTATAAATAAAACTGTGAATTTTAGAATACAAGGGTTTTTATTAATATTGTTTTCATTTTTTTTTTAGTTACATGCTTAGTGGTAAAGAATTGAACTCCCAACCCCAAAGTCACACAGTCCGAATCCACCAACCGCTCCATGGAAGAAAGATGGGCAACTCGTCTGAAAACTGCTTTTGAAAATCTGCTGGAGAAGGAGCTGTGGGTCATTTTTAATTCTTTGAGATAAATGCCCAAGCATGCAATTTCTAACCATAAAATGCATGCATGTTTATTTTTGTAAGAAACTTCAATAGAGAGTGGTTGCACTATTTTACATTCTTATTAGTGACGTATGAGTGATCCAAATATCCACACTCTCATCAGCAACATTAAGTTGGCATTGTCAACTAATTTTTATTTGTAACTATTTTGATAGGTGTATATTATTATCTCATTGTAGTTTTAATTTGCATTTCCCTGATGGCTAATGATGTT
This sequence comes from Elephantulus edwardii, assembly GCF_000299155.1. Lineage (NCBI taxonomy): Eukaryota > Metazoa > Chordata > Mammalia > Macroscelidea > Macroscelididae > Elephantulus > Elephantulus edwardii. The sequence continues at coordinate 23,019,313 of NW_006399769.1, forward strand.
GAACAGCTTTTCATGTACTTATTTACCATCTGTATATCCTCTTCAGTGAAATCTATCTTCATATCTTTAGCCTATTTTCATATATATATATATTTGTTTTTGTTGTTATTGTTATGTGCCGTTGAGTTGCTTGCTACTCATAGCAATATTATGTGCAACAGCCTTAAACCCTGCTTGTCAATTTTATTTTCTCCGATACACCTATCCCCATTACCCCAGTGAGGGAACCAATCCATTAAATTGAGGGTCTTCCTCTCCTGTACTGTCCCTCTACCCTCCTAAGCATGACATCTCTCTCCAAGTACTGATCCTGCCTTGCAACGTGTTCAAAGCATGTTAGATGGGACTTCAGAACCCTTGCCTCCAAGGAGCAGTCTGGCTTCACCTTTCCCAGGACAAACCTGTTTGTTCTCCTAGCAGTCTATAGTATATTCAATACTCTTCTCCAGTACTAAAGCTCTAAAATATCAACTTTCTTTCTATCATCCCTAGTCATTGTTCAGCTCTCTGATGGATAGCAAGTGATGGCAAAGACAACGGCCTTTATCAGGTGCACCTTAGTCTCCAGACTGATATCACTGTTCCTCAGTACCTTGGAGAGGACTCTGACAGCAGACTTTCCAATGCAATTCATCTTTTAATTTCCTGGCTGCTAGTACCAAGAGTGTTGCTTCCTGCCTTTGGTTTGGCAGTGTAGTTCTGCACCCACTATGCCTTTATTGTTCCCATGAGTCATCATTGTATAGGACAATTACTAAATTAAAATCTCCCAATTCTGGTTGTAATTTCATCCCATTGAGTTTTTGTGAATTATTTTGCCTATCTTTTATCACTTTTTCTCTTTGATATTGTATGAAAACATGTATGAGACTACAATCTCCAATGTAAAGTTTGAAGCTCAAGATCAAGAAAACAAAAATGCTCACCACTGAGCCAATTGGCAGCACTATGATGGCTAGAGATTGAGATTGTTAGTAATTTCCATTTATATAGTTCCACAATCAACATTCTTGACACCAACAGACAGGAAATACAAAGATGAATTGTATTAGGTAAATATCTGTCACGGATATCTCTCCCTGAGTTCTGAAGAACAACGACAAGGTATGCCTGATCCAGACCATGGTTTTTGCAAGTACTTGATATTCATCGAGAGAGCAGAACAATGACTAAAGATATAAGAAGAAGAATTGATACCTTTGAGTTGTGCTGCAGGAGAAGAGCCTTGAACATATCACAGACTGCCAAGGCAGCAAACTGATTGTCCTGGAGAAGATGAAACCAACCAGCTCATTGGAAACAAGAATTTTGAAGCTGTCTGACCTATTTTAGTTATGTTCCCGGAAGGTTCCAGTCATTTGATATAGACATCATGCTTGGAAGGGAAGAGGGAAATTACAGGAGAGGAAGACCCCGTAGATGAAATAGATGAATTGACACAGTGACTAGGGTAATAGGAGCAAGCACGTTGGAGACAGTTAGATTGGATCAGGATAGGATAGAGTTCAGAGTAGTGTATAGGGTCTCTATGAGTCACAGGCAACTCAATGGCACATAGTAACAGTATGTAACTTATAAGATAAGGCTTGAGATCAGAAGTCATTAATCTTAGAGCTTGGAGAAAGGTTGTAATAAAGCAATGTATTTAACAGAGCAGGGTTTGAAAAACCCGGAAGACCTGGTTTTGTAAGCTCTCAACTTCTGATATTCCATTTTCAGGCATTTCAAGTCAAGTTCTGGTGACTTAGTCTGCAGGGAATTGTGCTGCAAAACCAAAGGCCACATTTCTTGACAATTCAAATTCTCTTGGAGCTCTCTAGGAGAAATATGGACAATCTCTGAGCAACTTACAGCCTAAGAAATCAACTGAAGGGTTTGCTATGAGTTGATTAGGAGTAGATGACGGTTTATAACCTCTCATTTCACCTTTGTGCCTGAATATATTAATGATATTTAACTTTTTTTCTCTACTAAAGCATCTACTGTCATTGACTCAGTGCTTTCTGTTAGTATATCTACCAAAAATTTTCTACATTGTCAATTTCAGAAAATTCTAAATAATTAAATATCATTCTTTCAGACTGCTAGAAACAATCTGTCCATAGAACTCCATAGATAATACATATAACAGTGATGACAAATTTTCAATAAATTTGTCAAATTTGGGTAGTAGAAAGAATACTATTATTCATTAGAGAAAGACTAGAATAAACTAGCACTAAACCAGTACTCTCCCATGAAAACAAGTGTTTATATTCACCCACTAGATACAAAGCCACTGCAGAAATCTTACTTTAAAAGCATAGCACAATGCATTTTTTTTCATTTTTATCTGTCATTCAAGGCCTTACAAACAGTTTCATTTTCTAAAAAGTGCTGATTGGTATGGTTTCTGCATTCTCCGATCAGCTTTATGCAGTGAAATAGGAACTGGCTTAATGCCCCAAATACTTGCTGCAATCAGAAGATGCAGGTGATAGTTTCAGAGTAGAAAACCCAGAGGAAATATGAGGCCAGGTAATCACTGACTCTGTGTGTTACCAAATCACAGTGACCAGTTTGACAGAGGGTTTTATACTGATTCATTTAGTTGTCTAAATAAAGATTGATGTAGATGGCCAAGAGTAAATTCCCTTAGTTTGCTTACCAAAATACAAATGGTGCCAAAATTCATGAATGACAGCAGCACCAATTAATCTGAATCACACACCAGGTAGGTTTCTTCAGTGCAGCTCCTGGGAGCACACTAGATTTAATCTAAAATGGCAAAGCACGGGTAAATAAATCAATAAGTTGTACTCTCAGATTTCTGCTATGTGTGTAGAGTGTTAGAGTTGGCAGAAATTCCCACAAAATCAATGAACCTGTCACTCAGTAGATGTTGTGTGTCTGTCTGGCACCACGCTAGACATTGAGGTTATTGTCCTCAGTTTGTGATTATGAGAAAACAAACCAAATTAATGACACACACACACACACACACACACACCAAAAACAAAAGTTAAAGAAAGAAACAAACAAGAAAACCATCTTGTAATGTTTGTTACATCATATCACTTACATTTTCCCACATTTGATCCTTGTGTAGGGCAAGTAAAATGTACCTTTCTTTAACTTAGATAAGAGTAATATATATTTTTAGTAAAGCTGGAAATATTCGTCACCTGTGACCGGTGGAGGTTTTCTTTCAGATTATTCCTTCTCAGTAATTTTTGGGGGCTAGAAAACACTGCATTGCCTCAGACAGAATTCTTCCACCAAACGTCAGTTCTACTGACAGACCTGACTGCTCTAACCATTTGCAGGCTAGATGGTTGTCATCTAACACTAGATTATTCTTTCTAGTTTCCAAGAAGCTTCCTTCTTCCAAGGCAGTCACATCACTTCCTTGAGAACTAACACCCTTCTCTACAAATTTAAGAGATTTATAAATATAAAAAAAATACACAACAAACCAAAAACACCAAACAAACAAACAAACAAAGGTCAAGCTATTGTCCTGATTTCTTCTATCCACTCAAAATTATGGTTATTATGCAATTATGTGATTATCTCAGAGGCATAACATCCCTATTCATACAGTCTATCACATTTGATTCTGTTAAACAACCAGAGTTACAAGAAAACTGAATAATTAAGTTTGGCAAATCTTTTCCCCTAAACACTTTCTCCACTATTTCAAGGTTAGTCTCTTTTACACTATTAATTTTATTTTTTATGCTTTCTGTTCAAAAATTATGCCTCCTCAATGGAAAGTCCTTGTAGGAATGGGACAACACATTCTAAGAGGTTATATATTCTCTAAATCTGTGTCCAATAAATAGATTCACAGTTCTAAGGATCAAGGGGTGTAAATAAGAATGGTGACATTTGCTCTGAGTTGTAGGTATTCACACTAAAGAAATATTGCTTCTAATCTCAATTAAAGCCAAGTGTACTAGACAGATTTTCCTATTTCTGAATCCCTGTGTTCTGTTGACATAGATCTCTTAGTTCCAATTTGATGAATGCTCCATCAGGTGACACATCTCTAATTCCATATACATTAGAAACGAAGAATGCCACTCAGACATTTTAGTCTCCTCAACGTTCTGGATCAATAGGCTAAGAGGAAGTTACCATATTGAGTGGTATAACTGATCCAGAGTCCTTAAACTTTATGCCACCCAAGCTCCTCAAGCATCTTTTAAACTGAAATAACTAGTCAATTTTCTGTCATCGATCACTTGGAATTTATTTAGATTTTAATCAGTGTATAGTACATAAAATATTATATCATAAATATTCTGGACAATAAAATCATCGAAAAGAATTTTTATTGCTATTTAAAGTTTTGTTCTTCAAACTGCAGAACTATCCTTTCCTATTTTTTCCTTACAATTATCATTATTCCATTTCTACATGGGTTCTATAAAATTCACATATAATTAGCTCTCTCTTATTCTTGGAAAGCCTACCTGGCTTATTTGACACTTTATTTGAACTTGTTAGGAAGTATTTAAAGCTGTCCTGCAGGAGATCTTTCTCCAGAAGAACCTCTTGTCACAAAAGGAAGCTAAAATATAAATTTTCACGATTTGTTGATGTTGTTAGTTGCTATTGTGGATTAAATTATGTCCTTACACAATATGTATTGAAAATCTATATTTGTAGTTATTATTCCATTTTGGGAATGGATAGCCTTTGTGATGTTAATAAAAAAATATTAATGCAGAGCTCATCTTTAGTCAATCTCAAGATGAAAACATTTGAGAGCTAGAGATGGGAAATGGGAGATGCCAAGATACAAGAGGGTTCTTTAGGAGCAGAAGCTCAAAAGAGATCAGGACTTTTCTTTAGTGAACTCAAACTTCAGCTTCCTTAATGAGAAAACATATTTATTTTTCTTAAAGTTATCTGCTTGTGATAGTTCTGTTATAGTTGTTGTTGTTGTTAGGTTCTGTCGAGTCAAGTGCAACTCATAGTGACCCTTTAAACAAAAGATGTGAATCCTGTTCTATCCTGTGCTATCCTCACACTTCCTGACACACAAGAACCCATTGCAAGTGACCATATCAATCTCCCTGGTCAAGGGTCTTTCTTTTTTTTGCTGACCCTCCTCCCTCCCAAGCATCATGTCCTTCTCCAAGGAATCACCCCTTCTAGCAATATAATCAAAGTATATTAGGCAAAGCCTCATCATTTTTGCCTCCAAAGAGCACTCTGGCTTCATTGCTTCGAAGACATACTTGTTCTTTTGGCTGTCTCCAGGTAGGAGCTTCCTGTGTGAAGCAGTCAGATTCTGGAGGGTATGCTGTTTTGATTTAATTGGAAGTTGGCTGCAAACTGTTTGGTCATTTTTTATTTTATTAACAAGCAAGTGTAAGCTGATTGGTTATTTGAATTTAATTAACAATCAGCTGTGGACTGGAAGCCTCTTGTTTAAATCACTCAGGACCTGGGGGAGTGGGCCTTTGTATTAAAAGGTCGGTTGGACCATCTATAAAAGTCTCCAGTATGGAGACTCCTCTGTGAAGTAGTTGGATTGTGGAGGGTAGGTTGTTTTGATTTAATTGAAAGTGGGCTGTAAATTGGTTATTTTTTATTTCATTAACAATCAAGTATAAACTGGTCATTTGGACTAGAAACCTCTTGTTTAAATAAATCAGGACTTGATTGACAGGCTTTTATGTTTAAAAGTTGGTTGGACCTTCAGGCCTGTTGTAATTGTATTTGGGGTGAACTTTGTTCTACGTGATGCAGCACTTGTGTGTCAGTATCCTGTACGGAGATACCTTGTGAGTGGCTGTGATATTGAAAGCTGTACCACTGTTGCGTCAAATGCCATAAAGTTTACCATGGTGGACAGGGTTTGACAGAGCTCCCAGACTGAGACATATTAAGAAGCAAGATTGACATACACTTCAGGACAGCCTGAATTGGTATGCAAATAAATGGCCTTTGAAAACTCTGAACAGGAGAGGAAAGAGGATAGTTATAGCAGTGTAGTGGTAGAGCCCAGATTGGAAGTCTGTTGTAGTTGCACTTGTTGTTGACTTACCATTCACTGAAACAAAAACTCAGAAAGCAATTAATTAAAATGAGGATAAAAAAAAATTAAAATGAGGATATGCATGGACATACTTTGATAAATTATATTATTTATTGAATATTCTGCACAGATTTTCATAGTTTATCTATATGTAATTTTATGTTACTAAATTATAATCTTTTTAGTTAAAGGTAATCTGGATGCCCAAAATTTTCTTTTTCTTTCCTTTCTTTCAAAACATACTGTCTCATTTAAATCATATATTTGACTTTCTCCCACATCATCATGTTCTTAAATTTGATCCCTTTGATTTACAGATTTTGTTCTTCCAGTCACAAACATTGAACTTCTAATTCTTGTTACTATTTAAAAAATGAATTTTCTTTGATACCATCTTTTGTAATGTTGTTTTTAGGTGCCATTGTGTTGACTATGACTCATGGTGTTCTTGCAAACAATAAAAAAAATCATCCTCCATGCTCATGTGTTGCAAACCGGAAACAGAAAGAAAGCAGAGAGGAGGAAATGAATTTTGAAAAAGAGGGTCTGACGTCAAGGTTGGAATATGACAGAAAAAAACTGAATAAATTATGTATATTGCATTGAAACAGATGAGGGAAAGAACAGATTAGAAGTGATATATGATTGAGTATTATGGTTAGCACAGGGGTCCAGAATTAAGGTTGCATGGAGAAGTGTACTTGGGGTGGGGGGTGCGGGGGGAAGTGATGTGGGAATTGTATACTAATTGAAGAAATATTTTTTTTTCTCTTTTTGGAGTGGGGAGCGAGCTGGTGGGGAGGGGTGGGCAGGGAGAAAGGTGCGGCAAAGAATGAATGGAAATCCAAAACCTCTGTAAATGTCTATTAAAATTAATAATAAGAAAAAAAGAAAGAAAAAACGAGGAAAGGCTGAGGCAGAGGTCCTTTCACAGCTTAAAGCTGTGAAAAGGCCACTTTCTTAATCTCCCTATGGTTTTTATTTCATTTCAATCAATCATCCTAAAATAGTTCCATCTCTGGAGACTATATTTTCCTTAAACTTAAGTGTTGCCAACATAACAATGGGTAAGCTTAATCTTTAAACTAAGACCAAAGTTCAGACATGCATTCCCTCCGGTGGGAGGCTGTGTAGAATTCTCTGTTTGCAGAGGGCATCCAGTATCTCCTCCAGGGGGCTGGGCAGAATTCTCTGCAGAGGGTGCTCAGTGCTGTCTGGACTCAGATCTCAGCTGTGGCCCAGCTGTCACTATGCCAGGGAATCCACACTCAAGTAATTGTTACAGTCATGATATCAATCCATTTTATTGAGGATAATCTATTCTTTTGGTGATACTTTATCTTTCCCAGTCTGGTGTCTTTTCCATAGATTGAACCCTTTCGATCACATGCTAAAATTATGTGAGTAGATGTTTTACTTCTTCCAAGTTTTATTTTTTGTTATTTTGGGGAAGCTCAAGATATCCAATACTCTTCACCAACAGCAAAACTTTAATGCATCAATTTTTCTTTTGTCTTCCTTGTTTTTTGTTCAGGTTTCAAATGCTTGCAAAGCAGTTGAAAATTCTATGGCTTATATTATATGTACTTTGGTATTTAAACTTCATTCATTGCTCTTTAAAACTTTGGAAAGTTTATTTAAGGTAGATTTTTTCCCAATTCAATACATCTCTTGATTTCTTGACTGTTGCAACCATAGATGTTGATTGTGAATCTAAGTAAAATAAAGTAATTGAAAATGTCAATATTTTCTCCATGTATCATGATGTTTTGCCTACTGTCCAGTGTTAAGGATTTTTGTTTGCTTCATGTAAAAATGATTAGTTTTGACAATGTTTAATGTTCTCCCCCAAAACAACAGATAATTTGTTTGTAACTGTAATAGTAAATAAGTCTTCACACAAGGCCCAAGGGTCAATATTTGTTACCATTCCCAAGACAGGAGATCCAATAGAATGTGGAAACTATCCAATAATATCATTAATATCATATGTAAGCAAAATACTGCTGAAGATCATTTTAAAATGACTAGAACATTTCAATCAAGAAGTTCAATGAGAATTTATCAAGTGACACCAGGGATACCATTCATAATATCAGATGGATCCTGGCTGAAAGTAAAGACTACCAGAAGGATGTCTATGTATGCTTTATTGACTACACAAGAGTACATGATCTACTATGTGGATTATAACAAGCTATGGCTAACGTTGAGAATAATGGGAATCCCACAATGCTTATTTGTGCTCACTCGGAACTTATACGTAGACCAAAAGGCTGTTGTACGAACCAAACAAGGGAACACTACATAGTTTAAACCTAAGAAGTGAGTGTGTCAGGGTTGTATTTTATTTACATACCTATTCAATCTGTATGAGAAGCTGGACTCCGAAGAAGAATGTGTCACCAAGATCAGAGGAAGTCTCAATAATAGCCTGAAGACAATTATGCTTAAAATAATAACCTTGCTTGCTGAAAGTGAAGATTTGAAGCACTTGCTGCAGAAGATCAAAAAATACTGTCTTTGCTATGGATTGCATCTCAACTTCAAGAAAACCAACATTCTTACACTGGACCAATAGGCAACATCATGATAAATGGAGAAAATACTGAAACTGTCAATAGCTTTATCTTACTTGGATCCACAATCAATACCCTTGGCACCAGTAGTCAGAAAATCAAGAAACATAATGCCCTAGGAAAGAGTTAGAGGCATCTCCAAATTATTGAGGAGTTATGCTGTCAATTTGAGGACTAAGGTATATCAGGCTATGGTCTTTTCAATCACTTGTTACGTATCTGAGAGCTAGATAATGTTGATACCTTTGAGCTGTGGTGTTGGGGAGAATAATGAACACCTATTGACTGCCAAAAGAACAGACAAAAATGTCTTGGAGAAAGTGCAGCCAGAGTACTCTTGAAGGCAAAGATGATGAGGCTTTGCCTAACATACTTCAGACATGTTGCTAGTAGGTCAGCAAAGGGAAGGAAGACCCTTAACCAGGTGGATTAGCACAGTGCAATGAGCTCTACTCTGTCTGGAAGTGTGAAGGTGACACAGAATAGGACCAGTTTCAGATCTGTTTGTTTATATGGTCACTATAGTTTGTACTTGCCTGAATGGCACCTAACAATAACACAACAATGACTTTGATCTTCTTCAGTAAGCCTTTTAAGTCTTCCTCAATTTCTGCAAGCAAGGTTGTGCCACCTGCATAATGCATATTGTTATTGAGTCTTCATCCAATTCTGATGTCACAATTTTATTTACTCCAGCTTCTAGAATTATTTGCAAGGCACATACATTGAATAGATATGAAGAAAGAACAAAATCCTGACACACATCTTTCCTGATTTTAAACCATGTAGCTTTCTCTTATTTTATTCAGACAATTGCTTGCTCTATGGATAGTTTGTTTGTTTTTTTCATGAATACAAATAAGTGTTCCCATTCTTCCCATAATTTTCACATTAGAAAACCTAAATGTCAAATATAGGCAAAGACTGCTTTACAAACCTAAATAATAATGAATAATTTTTTTTCAAATGCTAATTCATTCTTTACTTCAAAAATCACTGTTCTTTCCGGTTTATCTTTTCTGCCTTGTATTTTAATCAATTTGCCTGTTATTACAGTTGTGGCACCAAGAATATTCCTAAACTATCTTTATATTTGGGAAACATTTTTACTGGAGAACTGTCTTTTATTTTTCAAAGGTGAAATCTTTTTAATGTGTCATTTAAATAATTCTTTAAAATGTAAATAATAAACAATAAGCTATAAAAGTGGAGATCTATAAAATAACAGTTAAATGCAGTATTAAATATAAGTAATATTATCTCAATTTCATATATATAAATGATAAGTAGAAATATTTAAGTATATACTTTTTCTTTTTTAAAATTTTTATTTTATATGCATTGCTTACAAAGTTCATGTACATTGTGTTTTCACACTATCCTTTACTCACATTGTTTCATATAATCTTTCAAATTCAATATTTTTTTAAAATTAATCCCCATTGAACCTTTACACAAATTTTGTGAGGTAATATTTTTCTTATTCTTTTATACTGAAGAATATAATATTTCACTTAATAATTTAGTGCACTTTTACATTACAACATAATTACTATTTTAGAAGCTTCAATGATGTTTTTGGTCTTTCATAAACTGAGTAATGTTCCATCACTATTCATCTTTCAAGGTATATTAATTTCATGGGGAGTTATATATGTGTTACTTTTCATGAAATTAATTTTATCATTATGCCTTCTCTAAGGAATACTCCTCCCAGCAACACGCCCAGATTATGTGAGGGGAAGACTCATCTTTCGTGCCTCCAAAGAGCTTTCAGAATGTACCCTCTCCAAGACATTTGTTTGTTGTCTTAGCATGGAATTTTCAGTGCTCTTCTCCAACACAATAGCTCAAAGGTGTTCATTTCCCCCCCCCGTGATTCATATTCATTGTCCAGCTTTCACATAGATGCACAGCATCTGAAGGATATTATCATGTTCATGTATTTCTTGAAGTTAAACATCAGTTTTTTGGTGTTTTTTTAAAAATATTTTTTATTGATTAAAATTTTTTTGCTAGTATTGGGATCTTTTTTATTGCAAATACATTATTATTATTATTAATTTCAATGAACATCTACAGAGATTTTGGAATTCCATTCACTCATTGAATTTAAACATCAGTTTTACAAAATAAGCACTCGGATTACAGACAAGATTTAGAGAAAAAGAAACCGAATATCAGAGAGTCTCAGAATCTTGTCACTGCCATGTAAATGATAAATATTAGATTCAGAGTTTATACTCAAGTAGTTGTTATGTGCTGTGATGTTGGAAGTGACTCATAGTGGACCCTCCAGCAGGTTTTCTGAGACAGTAAATCACACATGAAGAGATTGTTCATTTTCCTCCTGCAGTGTAGTTCAGCTCAAAGAATCCCTGGTCATCATTAGACTTCATTATATCAAACCACTAAGTGATCTTCAATGTGCCTCTGAGCAAAGTACAGTATTGGTATTCCTGCCAATAAGTTTTTAAAATAAAATAACTAAATAAATTATTACATTGGCTAGGCACATGGTGTGAGGCCACCAGCTGCTCCACAGGAGAAGAATGAGCAATCTTCTCTCATATGATTAACCGCCTCTGAAAACCCGCTGGAGAGTCAGTTATGGGTTGGTTTTGACTCAACGGTACACAACCACCACAACACAGACAACAGTTAGTTAATTGTTATCTGGATTTGACAGCACCTATTTGTAATAATGTGGCTATTTAAATAGTTTTACTGCTTAAACTCATGGTAATTGTATGGTTAATTTTGTCCAATTTAATTATTCAGATGAAGGATCAAGGAGATAAAATACTATGAAGCATTGACACAAAAGAAACTCATGCAATATTATTCAAAATGGATGACCCTGGAGGACATTATGCTGAGTGAAATACCTCAGTCACAAAAGGACAGGTGCTGTATGATCCCACTCTTGTAGAAGGGGAATTCAGTGTGACTGAGAAAAATTGGCTAAATTATGTATACTGAATTGGAACAGATGAGGGAGAGAATTGTTTGAAAGCGATAGATGATTCGGTATTATGGTTATGACAAGAGTCCAGAATGAAGATTGCAAAGTAAAGTGTACTTGGGGCAGGAGAGAGGGGATTCTATATCAATGAAATAATTTTTCACTTACTTTAAAATTGTAGCAAATTCAAAGGCAAGTGATCCACATTGCTCCATGAAAGACAGATGGACTATCTTCCATGTTTTACAGCCTCTGAAAATCTGCTGATGTTGCAGTGATGAGTCAGTTATGACTGGGCTATTAGTTGGTTTTAACAAGACTTGCATCACACACCGAGTTGGGGGTAGAAGATGGAGGAAATGTGCATCAATTAATGAATGAAAATCCATCTTTTCTGTAAACTTTACCTAAAATCAGAATAAAAATAAAGACAGCTTCCAGCAAGTAAGGAAAAAAAATTAAGACTAAAAAGAAAGCCAACTGACCTCAGTTCATTTCAAATTAAAGAGAAAGATAACTTGTCCTTTCTTTTTTTAGATTTTGTTGTGCATTTTAAAGTTTATTTCTCTTTTATATTTTAAAATAATTTTATAAACTCAGCAACACTAAGTAGTGAAATAAATGGAAACACTTTTTGAAGAAATATTCTATGACATACTGAAAGATTAAGTAAAATTGTAAAAGCCTGAAAACGTATAAGCTGCAACTGGAAACTTGAGGTGTAAGATTTTCTTAGATAACTTTTAAAAACAACATTCTCTATATTTCAATGTTGTCAATCTGTTACAGAACTTTTGATTTGCTACCATACAGCTGTAGAGAGAATGGATAGGACCTTCTTAATATGTGACTTACACCCTAGTAGGAAATTATCTTGTTTATATGGTTCATGGATAGCATTCCATGGGTCAGCAGGTCATGGTTTTAGAACTTATCCCATGATGGTAATTCATAACCAGTTCTCATTTCACTTCAGCACAGTTTTGGGTCAAAGGCATCATTATTCTTCACTTCAAGTTCATATATGTTTTGACCTATCACTTTCACATTGATAAATCCTTTCTTGAAAATTGAAAGCGCTCTTAATCCTGGAAATAAATGCTTGAAGCTACACAGAATGGCTAAGAGTCATTAAAACAAAGTTAAATAATTTCAAATTTACCTCCTTTAATCCACTCACACATAAAAAACACAATTTTAAGAAAATACAATCTATAGGTGAATAAAAGTTTGTCCTAAACTATGCAGTTTATAATATAATGAAGGAAATTAAAAGGTTAAAAAAATATACAATCATAATAAATAAGCAAATCATCTGGAATATAAGAAGAAATAAGCTATTAAATATTAATGTAAGAATGTTCAACATCTGAAGAAATAATTCAAATTTTAAGTGGAGTAATCAGAGAATTCTTTGAAGAAAGATGTTATTTTTCAATTCATGATAAAAGAGAACTTAACAGATGGTAAAAACATTGTTCTAATAAGAAGAAAATGCCTGAGGATAGCGTTCTAGTTGTTCTTGTTATGTGCTGTAGTGTTGCTTGTGACTCATAACTGCCCTATGTACAATAGCTCTGAACTCTGCTCTATCCTGAATCAATCTCATTGATTCTGGAACACCTAATCCCTATTACCCCACTTACTGTATCAATTTATCCATTGTCTTACTCTCCTGCACTGTTCCTCCACCCTTCCAAGCATGATGTCCTTCTCCAAGGACTGGTCTCTCAAACGTGCCCCAAATATGAGAGACAGAGCTTCAAAATCCTTTCCTCCAAGGAGGAGCCTGCATTCACACTCTCCAGGCCAAACCTATTTGCTCTCCTGACAATACATGGTACATTCAGTGTTCTTCGCCAGAATCACAACCCAAAGGCATCAATTAATCTTCTATTATTCTTACTTATTGTCCAGCTTTCTGATGCAGAGAAAGTAATTTTAAAGACTATGGCTTGGCTCAGGCACACCTTAGTCTCTAGAATGACATTGCTGCTCCTCAGTACTTGGAGAGGTCCCTTTACTCAATGCAATTTGTCTTTTGATTTTCTGGCTACTGGTAAGGAAAGTTTTGATTGTGGAGGAAAGCAAAGCTAGTTGTAGCAGATGGAAAAATGTGATTTCAGAGGTGTAAATTGGTGCTAGGTTGTGAGAAACTTTTATTTCATTTAAGACCTTTGATTTTTACTTTGAAAGAAACAATTATCAGTATAACATTCTGAGTAGAAATGTGAGATTACTAACATATTTTAACAGATTTATCTGATTTCAAATCTATTTTAAGGGACAAGAATAGAAATAAGGGGCTGATTAAGAGAGATTTCATTACTTTACTGACATTGAAGGTGATGCAGCCCGATTTTAGTTTAGAAGTAATTCTTAAGTACATTCTCATTGATTGAAAAGAAGAAGCTGTTGCTAGGTGCCATCCATTTGACTCATGGGGACCCTAAATACAATATCAAAATGCTACCTAATGCCTTGTCATCCTGATAATCTCTGCTGTGCATAAACTCATTGTTTTAGTCACTATGCCAATCCATTTACTTGGAGTTCTCCTCTCTCTTTGAGCCTCCAGTTTTCCAAGCTTGTTATCCTTTTTCAATGATATTTATTTTGTACCTGATGACAATGTGCTAATCATTTGAGATGAAATTTCACTGCCATTTTCTTTAAGATGCATTCTGTCTATATTTCTTTATATATATATAAAATGTCCATGGATGTGTGTGTGTGTGTGTGTGAAATTTCACTGCCATTTTCTTTAAGATGCATTCTGTCTATATTTCTTTATATATATATAAAATGTCCATGGATTGTCAATATTTTTCAAAATCATTATTAAAAGACATGAATTTTTCTTCAGTTTTCCTTATTTATTGCCCAACTTTGACTGGTACATGCAGTAAATGGAAGATTGTGTCTTTTTTCAGGTACATCTTCATCTTTAAACTGATATGCTTGTACTTCAGCACTAGGTCCTTTGGAGCAGGTATGTTCATGACAATATATCATTTGATTTATCGACTCTGCTTCCAAGAAGCAGACTGTGGTTGATTATGAGTCCAAGTTAGATTTAATTCTAGACAATTTTGACATTTTCTTTCTTTCTTTTTTTCTTAATATTGCATACTAATCCAGTTATAGGGAGCTCTGGTGGCCTGGTGGTAAGAAACTGCACTGCAATTTCAAAGTTATGTCGTCCAAATCCACCAACTGTTCTGTGGGAGAATGATGGGCAATATTTTCCCATGTGATTTCCTGCCTCTGAAAACCCACCGGAACGTCAGCTATAAGTTGGTTCTGACTCAATGCAGCTCAATAACAACAACAGTCCAGTTCTGAAGAGTTCATTGTGTTGATTCTGAATTATAATCCAACTGAGCCAGGCTTCTGCTTTAGATCATACTCAGAAACTGCTTGAAGTCCTTTTCCCCTTAAGCAAACAAGATTATATCATCTGTATGATGCAGATTGCCAATGAGTCTTTCTCCCATTCTCATGCCACATTCTTTTTAGAAGATTTTTTTCCAACTTCACAGATGATTTGCTCAGCCTATACAGATTGATTATTGATAGTGAAAGTATAGAAAGTAGATAACCATGTTGGAGGGAGTGAAATGTGTCAAAGACTACTCCACGCATGTTTGCTTAAACAAATTAAAGATGAAGTCAAGCTGTGAAAGAATATGACAGATTTTAGTTAAGCATCCAATTAGAGAATGTTTACTTTGAAGTTCAAATTACGAAGCGAAGAAGTAATGGTTTCATGAAAATTGGATGGATAATTCTGAATTTCTAGTAAATGTTCCATTTTGGAGATCTAAATTGGAGTGTATTCAGAACATAGACGCTATTTAACATATTAAGAATTAATAAAGTAACTGAATGAGTATCTGTAATTAGGTAATAGAATGGTGAGTTCCAAAAATCAATATTAGCTCATGGGACGGCCTGGGGCTTGGGGCCTTGGAGTCTCGCTCCACTCTAGGAGTTGTCTGGCTAGCTAGCATCTCGATGGTGGTCTCGTGTTGATGGCAGTCATATAAGGGAAGTTTCTTGGGTCATGTTTGTTGTGTGTTACTGCTCTTTTTTCTTTTCAAAAGTGGACAACCCTTGAGCCTTAGCTAAGGTATGACTTTAAAATTAATCATGATGTGAATATTCTTTAAAAGACACAGCAATCATTTGTCTATTTTCTGTACTGAACAACTTGGAGTTGCTTTGATACTGAACACTGTTACATAGTAATGTCAAATACTATCAATGGTAATCCATTATGTACAATGTTTGGATATGCTTCCAGATTGAGTCAGTTTTGGAAGCTAGAGTGGCATCCACTTCCTAAATTAGATGCTTTTGGAAACTCTACAAACTCTCTTATAAATATACAGGAATGATGTTAATTTTAGAACACAGCTCAGGTCTTTTGTGCAAAGCTTATTCTGAGTCGTATTTGACTCGACAACACTTGACCACTGCTAAATGAGTCTAGTGCTGTTATATCTGGAGTAACATTCTTCCACTTTGCACATCACTCTTTCAATGTGCTGTATGTAGTAACCTGGGTTTTGGCTGTGACACTGAACCTTGTGTCACGGGGATATTTCCCATTGTGGACAGGGTTTGATGGAGCTCCCAATTGTAAAAGAGGTTTGGAAGCAGGAGAAGCATCCACTTGCTAAACCACATGCCTCTGGAGACTCTACAAACTTGAAGAAACAACAATATGGAAAAGCATTAAATCTTTTCTTCCTAAGAGTTGCTATGAGTTGACTTCAACTTTGTGTCAATTAACAACAACAACAAAGTGCGAAGATCTAAGAAATTACAGGAATAAAATAATGTCTAGAAGTGACCCAAAAAAACAATGAGATAAAAACAAGAGTGATGTTCTAGAATAAAAAACAAAACAAAACACCTTAATAAACACTGTTACAAAATCAAATGAAATTGGATTGCAAATCAAAGATTTTAATAATATGGAATATATTAGTGTTTTTCAATGGTTAAGTAGAATGACAGTGAAAAATGTCTGAGAAAAATAGTATGTGTGTGTGTGTGTCTGTGTAATTATCCATGCTGTGCCTGTATACACACAACACACATACACACGTTCCTTTTCTTGTAAAGGGAAGAGAGTCTTATGGAGAAGAAGTAAGAGAAATTCTTTAAAGCACTTATTTTAGGTAAGACAATCAGCAACATCTAAGTTGCTGGGCAATATCAAGATAAAGGATATATCTGTTGCGGAATCTGGAGAAAAGGTATCAGTAAGAAATTATAGCATTTTTTTATATGTTAGGTGACAGGAAAAAAAAAACCCCAAACAAACAGCAAACCAATAACAACCCAGCAAATTTATATCTTAGAGTAAATGATCTGAGTATCGGGGAAAATCAGTGATAAAGAAGAGGAGACAGAGAAATTCTGCATTTTATCAGTCGAAAGAAGACTGGAAGCCTATTTCCCTAGACTGGTTCCTCTGTTAATCCCAGCTGTGATCAAACTCTTCTTCATCAGAAATGTTTCCTTCTATTATTCCACTCTCTCTTGCATCCAGTTCCTAATTTGAAGGACGAGTTTGCATTCACTTTTCCTTCACTCAATATTCATTCAAGAGAGAAATATGTTGTTGTTGTTATTATTATTATTATGTTGGGATTTTTTTTAGTACAACATAGATTTAATGAACTATGAAGATCATCTCCATGGGCCAGGCAGTAGAAGAGACAGCCAGGATCTAGCGGTGGCCTCAGAGCAGCCTCCGTGCCTCTCGTTCTGACTCCAGCAGGGTCAGTCAGCACATTTCCCTCTCATACTGGCCCTTTCATCTTGCAGATGATGGAGTGACTCGTGTTGTCCATGAATTCGACACGCACCTGTGTACACTGTCCTTATGAACTTGTCCTGCCCAACACCTTGGTGACTCTAGCCAGCTTGATAGGCTGCACACGACTGGAAAGACGAAGGCAAAATTTTCACTGTCTATTCGGAAAGTGCTAACTTTATAATATTTTTATAACAATAGTAGTAGCAGCAACGGCAGCACTATTTGTTATTTACTGAATACTGTCTGTGCCGTAGGCAATGAATTAAGTGTATTATAAAATTATTTTATGTAATTTTCATAACAAGCTATAGTTTGTTCAGTTCTGCAAAAAAAGATGATGGGCTCTTAGGTAGAATCTAAAGTATTCTAATGCAAAAAGGAGTCAATCTTATTTTAGTTCACATCTTCTCCCTGGTCAACAGTTCATTATTTGAAGCTGACATCTAAAAATCTTTCCTCAACCAACTTATTTTTTATTAGAAGTAAAAAAAGGGGGGAAAATTACCTAGCTATCACTTTTCTTGTAGGGGTAGGCTCTTTCATCCAATAAGATAGTGAAAGATATTTTTGTTAATTTTTTTTTAACAACCAGACCAAAATTACTGACTGCAAATCAATAGTACAATTGTACTGGAAAATATTAGTGATGTTGAAGACATAGAAATGTTGTAACATTTGTCCTGAAGTAGTGAAAAGTGAGCTCTATTGGCCTAGTGGGTAAATAGTAGTGCTACTAACCAGCACTACTGATTAGGTGGTTCAAATTCACCAGCTACTGAAAGAAAAAAGATGGTCAATCTCCTGTGTGGATTTCAGTCTTTGAAAATCCACTGGAAATTCAGGTATGAGTCAATTATTACTTGATGTCAGAAAGTTAAATTTGTTAATTGAGTCAAAAGTAGAGCGGTCTGATGTTAGCCGTACTCCCCCAACTTTGGTGTCCCTACTCATTGTGGTCATGGTCAGACTTATCCTCATCAATTTGACTCTTTTCTGTTATTTCATTCTCTCATAATGTCCAATTATGGATCCAATTTGTAGGTCATAGAAATGTTCTTCTGGCGACGCAGCACGAGGGCGACGCAGCGTGAGGGCGAGGCCGCCAGCCGGGGGA
>NW_006399769.1:23043909-23062322 GCF_000299155.1 Elephantulus edwardii
CACTGACAAAGAAGATTAATCAGAACTGGCTTTGACAAGCACTGTGGCATTTGGACAAGAACAAACTGGGAGGAGGGTAGAGAGAATAGTGCAACAAGGAATGAATGGAAACCCAAAATCTCTGTAAATGTTTATGAAAATTAATAAAATATAGAAAAAAAGACATGTTCTTTTAAGTTCATATATACAATCTTTCCATTATTCCATATTCATCATTGGAGCAACACTGGAACCATTTTTAGAATAAACTTCCTATACCAGTGGCAGATACACACATATGTTTGTGTATTGAAAAAAATCATTCATAAAAAAGACACTTAGTATTACCTACATATATAGGAAAGAAGAAAGTCAGGAAGAAAAAGGAAAGAAAATCTTTTAGGCACTCTTAGATTATCTATAGTGTAGGAAAGAAGAAAGACAGGAATGAAAAAGAAAGAAAATCTTTCATAATAAGAATGGTTGTTCATCAAGGAGCTCATAAATTACAACCATACAAAATCTTTAAAGGATTTACATCTGTAAAAACCCACTGATACACACAAATTTTTACCTGGCTCACAGATAATGGCGTATCAAATTTTATATTTCTTCATAAGCAGCAAGGTGTTCAGTTAACTCCACTGGTGTTATCCTAGTTTTAATTTCACAAATGACAATTTATGAACACATTTTTAAAAATTTCCTTCATGCATTTCCATAGTCCAGTGATAACCCTGGAAAATATGTGGAAGTCAGGAAGTCAATTACTAAAGAATAAAATAAGTGAAGGATTTCAACATGTATTACAGTAATGCATGATAGAAAAAAGTATTAAACAATGAAAGATATAATACCATGGGTAATCTTAGTGTTACATTAGATAAAGATAATAGTCTTTACCTTTATTGAATGATTATTTTATAAATTTGATGAAAATATTCTTAATAAAATCTATCAGCTTTCAAATGTGTTTGATGCTAGTTATTTTTTTAGGTGATTCAGTGCAACAATTTAGCTTACCTGTTTAAGTGGCATACTTCAAAATAAATTGCACTACCGCTAATCTCACATCAATATCTCTCTAACTATGCATTTTCACAAAAGTTCCACAGGAGAAAGGTAGACAATGTTCTCTGATGTGATTTACAGTCTCAGAAACCCCCTGAGGTGGTCAATTATGAGTCAGTTCCCACTTGTCTGCAGTGAGTGAGTGACTTTAGGAATAGAGCGTGAGTACTGCAAATGGTTAATATCTTCAGCTGCTAGTAGACAAATTGGAGATTTAAGTCTAGAGGTGCCTTATAAGGAAAAAAAGAAATAAAACCATTTACTTTACAAAATGAATCATTTAGAACAGTCCCAATGGTGCACAGCTCAACCAACACATAATAGTTTTCATAAACAGGAAATGACTTAATAATAATATTCTGGTTTGTTTCATTTTGCATGCTTTGTGTGTTTGTTTGGTTTGGAATCTTAGCAACATTCTACAAAAGTTGGATCAAAACAACAGAGTGAAAAAAAGAAAAAACAAAACAAAACAAAACAAAAAACACAACAGGGTGTAAAACAACCAAGCAAGATCTAGATTTTGGTTTTACATGGATTTGGGTTTTTGTTTCCTTTTCAGTATTTTTTAACATGCAAATATAAGGAATTAATTTCATTTACCATTATATATTTGGGGTTATATCTATTAAAATTGACTGTTGTTAGAAAACTTAAAGCTCTTTTTTATTGACATCTAATATTAAATTATGCTCTTTTAGATATGTTTTGTATATTTAGTGTCTGAGCTATGCAAATAATAAGTGAAATTAATTTTAAAGTCAGTAAAAATTATTTTCAAAATTACTAAAAATAGAATGACTATATCTTCATTGTTGTTACATAACATGGAATAAGGATCAGCTAGCTCATAGCTGACTCTCAAGCAGGTTTAGAAGGCAGTAATTCACACAGGAGATTTCCCTTCTTTCTCCCATAGTGCAGCTGGTGCATTTGAACCTCATGAATTGGATTGGCGAGTGGTTCCTTAATATCGGACAATTAGATCCCTAATCTGTAATGAAATCCTTGAAAATAAAGTTTTATCTTCACAGTGAAATGATACTTTTCAAACTTTTTCCCTAGTCACATAGCCTGTTGAATATCTATAATTGATAACCAAAGACATACACCTCTAAATTAATCATAGCCTCAATAGTTTTTAAAACAAGAAACAAGAATTAGTTTCACATAATTCTTAAGTTAATGCAGAACCAGCTTTGGAAATAATAATGCAAATCTTGAAACAATTGCTTTCATATTTAAAGCAGTAGTGAACAATCTGATTGATTTGAGCTTGTTGTCGTTATGTGCCAACGAGTCATTTGCGACTCATAGAAGACCCTATGTGCCAGAGCCCTAAACTCCGTTCTATGCTGTGCCAATCTCACTGTCTCAAACACATTCATTCCCACCACTCTACTCACAGAATCAATTCATCTCATCGAGGATCTTCCTCTCCTGCACTGTCCCTCCACTCTCCCAAACATGATGTCCCTCTCCAAGGACCAGTCAATCCTTGCAACATGCCAAAGTATGTCAGATGAAGCTTCAGAATCCTTGACTCCAGGGAACATCTGGCTTCACCCTCTCCAGGACAAACCTGTTTGTTCTCCTAGCAGTCCATGGTATATTCAACACTGTTCTCGAACACCACAGCTCAAAGGCATCAATTCTCTTTCTATCATTCTTATCCATTGTCCAACTCTCCGATGCATAACACGTAATTGCAAAGACTATAGCCTGACATCGTTGCTCTTCAGTACTCTTCAGAGTTGCTTCACAGCTGACTTTCCCAATGCAATTCGTCTCCTGATTTCCTGGCTGCTGTTATCTGGTGTGTTGACTGTGGAACCAAGTAAACTAAAACTGTTAACCATCTCAATCTGTTCACCATCCACACTGATGTTGCCAATTGGACCAGTGGTGAGAATCTTTGTTTTCTTGATGTTGAGCTTCAATCCATATTGAAGACTGCAGTCCTTGACCTTCTGCAGCAAGTGCTTCAAGTCCCCCTCATTTTCAGCAAGCAGGGTTGTGTCTTCTGCATAACGCAGGTTGTTGATGATTCTTCCAACAATCCTGATGCCACATTCCTCCTCCTGCAGCCCAGCGTCTAGCATGATCTGTTCTACATACAGATTGTAAAGATATGGAAAGACAGGGAGGATGCTGTTTGCCAGAGAATTAGTTTTGGGCCCTCGGGCCTGTGGCCCTCCAGCCAAGAAACTAAAGTTGTACACTGGTCCTGAAGGACACATTCTCTCTACTGGGAAGCTATCCGCTTGCATCTGAACCAGGCTGCAAACAGAAGACAAGTGGTATTAACCCATAAGAAGTCAATCCTGGAGTGGAAGTGTAAGAGCCCCTTTTCTCAGGATCTTTCAGGAAAAGAAGCTGTACTTGAGAGTTGTGCTTAAGAACTTTAAACTAAAGTCATACGACCGCATCATAAGAGACTGATAGAAGCATGGTATGGTCAGAACCAGAGGAATCCTGATTGATTACATGAGACTTAGAACATCACATCAGGGGCTGGTCAATGGGAGATGGGTGTTGAATGTTGTAAGCAAAAGTAGGAAGGGTTGGTGGTGGAGTAGGGAAAGGGTAGATTTAAAAAAAAAACAACACAAAAAAACAAAACAAACCCCAAAACCAACCAAACATGTTGCCGGGTGGGCAGCAACATTGAATATTGGTCTTTCTAACTGGCAAATGTCTTTCATTTACTCTTTTCTGTAGAATGCTTGTCTGTCAGATACTATTATATATATTTAAAAATTGAGACAGACTAGGAAGAAGGATTGGCCATCCACTTCCAAAATTACAGGCCCCATCCACCTCCAAAATTACAGGCCTTCGAAAACCCTATGCACAATAGAGCACACTTAGATTATCATTTGGATTTGAGCTTACCGGTCCTCAAATGAAAGAAGTAAAAAAGAGATACTAGTCTGAACAACAACAACAAAAATTGTAATAGGGAGTTAAGAGTACGAGAATTGCAGATATACGTAAAGAACACGAACAATTCAGATTTTTTCATTATGCAGCATGGTTCATTTCTTACTCTGAATACTTCGTGATGAAAAATAAGCCTGGAGTACATTCAGACACATCTTCAGACAAATGATGGGACTTTGCTGACTGTCATTTTTTAGTAGGAAATTATTCCAGTCATTGTGAGTGACAAAACATTCATGTTACTAGACATTATTTCTTTTAGACATATTAAGATTCTCATTTCAGATATTCTAAGTGTAATATATTTTCTTTGTCATTTTTTCCCTCACATGTATTTGACCAATTACATATTTCTGAACTTTGAAGCATATGAAAGGTTATTACCTAGGAAGTGCATGAAAAATATGATGAGTTCTGGACAATTTTACTTTTGTTTCATTGTAAGATAGGGTAGCATTATGGTAACTGATTGGAAGAATAGGTTAGATACTTGGTAGTGAATTAATTGACTCTCAGACACACCATTCTATTCTAAGCATTATTTGATGGAGGGAATGGACAAAGTCCAAGAAAATATTGTTTACGTTCTAAGTGTATTTACCTTGAGTAATTTCAAACAGATGAGGAAATGGGGAATAAGAACATCTATCACTAATGGTTGTTTTCATTTTGAACTAAAAGGACATGTGCGTACTTTTTTTAGTAATAACAGAATCTATTTCTACCTGTCAATCTTAAGGGGAAAAATGTTGCTAATATAAAATTCATAGATCTAAAGGAGTTTCTGCATAATACTTTTAAGAGAGCTCTACAAAATCTCTCTGGACCTTTAGTTTAAATGTCATTACAATTCAACTTTAGGGATTTTTAAAGTGTTTTAGCACTGGATTTTTCCTAGGGTTATATTGGGTTTTCCAGAGAATTTATGTTTTTTAATAAAAGACATTGTACTGCCAATCCTAGCAAAACTATCTAGAAGAGTAATTAGTCTCCAAGTGGTAAAAATAGACCAATGTATCAGGAAAAGAGAGAAGTAAATGCTGCTAAGAAATTGCAATCAGATGTCTCTACCCTACTCATTGTAGCTAGGTGTCATTCAGAGGATTTTGACTCATATGACTTATGTATAACAGAATGAAACAACTATCTAGTACTATTCAATTCCTAACAAACTATGTTTAAGGCTGTTGCTTGAGCAACTGCATCAATGCATCTGCTTAAGCATTTTTCTATCTTACACATCCCTTAGCCGAGTATGATGCCCTTCTCTAGGGATTGATCCCTCTGGGTAATATGTCAAAAATACTTAAGAGGAAGTCTCATCATTCTTGTTTCTAAAGCATTTTTCAGGAAATTCATTGTATATAAATGTCCTACACTGCCACCGAAACTTAAATGTAATCGTTTTTCTTTAGTATACTCATCATTTTCCAGCTTCCAATGTTCGAAACAATTCAACATTTCATGGCTTAGATGAGGGGCACATAAGTATGAAAAGTGATATATTTCAAAGTGACAGAAGGCTTTCCCAAAGTACCATGTCATTTTATTTATTTTTTTAATTGTTACTACCGTATGCTGTACTGAGGTAACCTGGGTTTGAAGTGATGCTGAACCTTGTCCCATTGAGTTGTCAAATGCCATAACACTTACCCATGGTGGACAGTGATGGGTGTAGCTCCAAGTTTGAGACAAGTTTGGAAGCAGGAGTAGCATACACTTCCTAAACAGCATGCCTCTAGAAACTCTATGAACTTTGATGAATGAAAATAGTTCTATAAAGGCTTCAGGCCTTACGTTCATGGGGTCCCTATGAGTAGTGCTTGACTAAATGGCAATCAACAACAACAACAACCATGGACATTGGCTGTGGAGTCAATTAAAATAAAATTGTAAACAACTTCAATCTTTGTAAAACTTAAGATTTTTTTATAGTAAATTTGACCAATACAATAAAGCTACTCAATTTCTTGACTGTTGCCTCAACAGATTTTTCAAAACAAATGTAAGTGAATCTTTGAGAACTTCGCTGTTTTCTCTGCATGTTGTTGTTGTTATGTGCCATCGAGGCACTTGTGACTCATAGCGACCCTATGTACAACAGCCTTAAACCATGCTCTATCCTGTGCCAGTTTCACTGCCTCTGACACACCCATCCTGATTACCCCAGTCACTGAATCAATCCACCTCATAGAGGGTCTTCCCCTTCTGCACTGTGCCTCCACCCTCCCACACATGATGTCCCTCTCAAAGGACCTGTCCGTCCTTACAACATGTCCAAAGTATGTCAGACAAAGCCCCAGAATCCTTGCCTCCAAGGAGCAGCCTGGTTTAACCCTCTCCTGGATGAATCTGTTTGTATTTTTTGCCAGTCCATGGTACATTCAATACTCTTCTTCAGCACCACAGCTCAAAGGCAACAATTCTCCTTCTATCCTGCCTAGTCATTGTCCAACTCTCTGATGTATAACAAGTGATTGTAAACACCATGACCTGTATCAGACGCACCTTAGCCTCCGGAGTGACACCATTGACTTCAGTACACTGGAGAGGTCCCTAACAGCAGACTTTCGCATCGCAATATGTTTTTTGATTTCCTGGCTACTGGTGCCAAGAGTGTTGACCGTGGAGCCAAGCAAACTAAAGTTGTTAACAGTCTCAATCTCTTCACTATCCATCCTGATGCTTCAAATTGACCCAGTGATGAGAATCTTTGTCTTCTTGACATTGAGCCTAAATCCATACTGAAGGCTGCAGTCCCTGACCCTCTGCTGCAAGCATTTCAGGTTCTCCTCAGTTTCAGCAAGCAGAGTTGTGTCATCTGCATAACGTGGACTGTTAATAGATCTTCCACCAATCCTGACACCACACTTCTCCTCATAGAGCCCAGCCTCTTGGATAATCTGTTCTGCATACAGGTTGAAAAGATATGGAGATAGGACACATACCTTGCACATGCCTTTCCCAATTTTGAACCATGCAGTGTTTCCTTGCTCTGTTCTGATGACTGCCTCTTGGTCAAGTATAGGTTTAGCATTAGAATAATCAAGTGTTCTGGGATTCCCATTTTTCTCAGAGTTAGCCACAGTTTGTTATGATCCACACAGTCAAACGCCTTTGCAGAATCAATGAAACACAGATAGACATTCTTCTCGTATTCCCTGCTTTCAGCCAAGACTTTTTTTCTTGTTATATTCCATTGAATAAGTTATAGCTGATCTTCAGGTAGGTTTTTTACTTTTTTAATTATGATTATTATTAATTTTACTGAAAATTTAAAAAGACTTTGGATTTCCATTCACTCATTGTTGCACTTTTCTCCCTGCCCACCCCTCCCCCACCCAGCTTGCTATTCTCTTTAAAAATTAAAATTCTTTCCTTGTTATACAATCTCTCCCCCTCCCCAAGTCCACTCCACTATGCAGCCTTTGATCTGGATCCTGTCATGACAATAATACCTAATCATATATCCCATTTAAACAGTTCTGTCCCTCATCTGTTTCAATGCAGTATATATATTTATTTATTTATATATATATATTCATTTATATATATATATTTATTCCCTCTTTCTCAGTTTCCCCTCAACCCTGATATTAGCCCCATTTTACAGCAGCAGCCCTATGCAGTATTCGTTCTTTTGTGACTGAGAAATTTAATATAATAATGTAAAATAACACGAAATTAAAAATATGAAATAAACTTGAAAAGATAATTATTAAAAATATAAATAAACAACAAGAAAACAAAATTATGCTCAATGTTATTAGTTGCTAAGGAAATGCGAATTAAAATTGCAGAAAGGTAACCACTTAACCCTAACCAAACTGGCAATGATTGGAAAAACAACACACAAAAAAATATAAGTAACATATCTGTAAGTAAAGTAGTAGATCTTCTAAAAACAGGAATGAAATGGACCAACACAGTAACTGTAGCAATGAACTCAAGCATAGCAATGATTGGGAGCCTGGTAAAGGATCTGGCAGCATTAGCTTCTGTGTACATAGTGTCTGTCAGTCAATCCGAGTTGACTCACCAGCACCAATACCAGTAAATATCTACAACCACATAAATACTCAAGTCTAGTTTTTTATTGCTGAAATATTTATTGCATTAAAGAGACCGGATTAGGGTGGGATACAAACTCTACCTTCCTACAGGCTTACATTAGCCAATGGGGGCTCAATGCTAGCTCTCTTTTTGGGAGACACCCACTTTCCAGCACAAAATAAGCAGCTATTCATTGTTAGGGAAGACAATTTGAATGATAAATCTCTGACACCAAAGATGACTCCTTGGTTTTTTTAGCTATCAACCCTAACAGTTGAAGAATCAAATTTACCCTTGCAAACATAATAATAACTACATGTATAAAACAAACAAAACTTGCAAAATAACACCTTCAAAAGCAAATCTCCTCAAAATAAAGGGTGAATCATCAATAAAGACAGAAATCAAATTATTGCAGAAAAAAATAAGAAGAAATTAAATCTCAATTCCCAACTAACAAGTATGCTGAAATGAAAAAAAAAACCAAAACTACTTATGACCATTATTATAGAATGTGTATGAGGAGAGAATGGGGGAAGGGAGCAAACGGAGGGGTGAGGATGGGCTGGTGAGTGTGTGGGTGGGAAGATGGTTAATTATAGGGGTGCACAATGTGATGGGCTTGGGGAGGGTTGTGTTAAGAAACTGGGGAAGATCTGGTCTGAAAAACAATATATAAGATATAAGATATGCAAAGTTTGTAAGTAAACCTGTATAAAAAATTTATTTAAATAAAAAGAAGAAAATGAAAACAAATAAATTGAGGACAAATTTATTGTCATTATTGTTGTCCTTTTTAAGGGCCTTCATGTTCAGAAAGAATCAAATCAATGCTATAAACAATTAACCTTAACTCTGCCCTATTCTGTGCCATCCTTGTCATCTTTGATATACTAAAACTCATTGCTGAAATCACCATGTCAATCTATATCATTGGGGGTCTTCCTTTCTTTACTGACCCTCCATCTTTCCAAGCATGATGTCACTTTCCAAGAAAAAAGTCTCACCTAACTACACACCCAAAGTATAAATGATGACACTTCACCATCTTTGCCTCCAAGAACACTGTCTGCACTTTTTCAAGTATTCATAATGACCCTATGAACAAAAGATCTGAACCCTGCTCTATCCTAGATAGAAATAGAAGATGTCTATTAAATGACACAGTTTATGTATGTATGTATGTATGTATGTATGTATGTATGTATGTATGTATGTATTTATTTATTTATTATAATACTGAAGCTGTCAACAAATAATAGACCTGGATAATGATATAGCTGCATAATTACACTGTGGGACATACTTACATATGGTTATATATGTTTTGTGTGTTGTTGTTGTTGTTATGTGCTATTGAGTCACTTACAACTCATAGAGAACCTACGTACAACAGCCCTAAACCTTTCTCTGTCCTGTGCCAATCTCACTGTCTCTGATACACCCACCCTGATTACCCCAGTCACTGAATCAATCCACCTCATAGAGGGTCTTCCTCACCTGTGATGTCCCTCAACCCTCCTAAGAATGACATCCTTCTCCAAGGATCTGTCCTTCATTGCAACATGTTCAAAGTACGTCAGACATAGCCTCAGAATCCTTGCCTCCAAGGATCAACTTGGTTTAAACCTCTACAGGATGAACCTGTTCATTTTCTTAGCAGTCCACAGTATTCAAAACTCTTCTCCAGCACCATAGCTCAAAGGCATCAGTTTTCCTTCTATCCTCCTAATCACTGTATGGCTCTCTGATGTATAGCAAGTGATTGCAAAGATCATGGCCTGTGTCAGGTGCACCTTAATCTCCAGAGTTGAACCATTGCTGTTCAGTACTCTGGAGAGGCCTCTAACAGCACACTCCCCCATCACAATATGTTTTTTAAATTCCTGGCGGCTGGTGCCAGGAGTGTTGACTGTGGAGACAAGCAAACTAAAGCTGTGAACAATCTCAATCTCTTCACCATCCATCCTGATGCTGCCTATTAGCCCAGTGGTGAGAATCTTTGTCTTCTTGATACTGAGCCTTAATTCATATTGAAGGATGCATCCTTGACCTGAAGCAGGTGCTTCAGGTCCTCCTCAGATAGACATTCCTCTGGTATTCCCCACTATCAGCTAAGATCCGTCTAACACTAGCTACAATATCCCTAGTACCACGACTCCTTCTAAACCCAGCCTGCACTTCTGGCAGTTTTCTGTTGATGTGCTGTTCCAATCGTTTTTGGATAATCTTCAGCAGAATCTTTCTTACATGTGATATCAATTATATTGTTTGATAATTTCCACATTCTGTCAAATCGCCTTTCTTTAGAATGGGAACAAATAGAGATGTCTTCCAGCTAGGTTGATGGGTGGAGGGAGGGGCAGGTTAAGGAAATGGGAAGAGTCAGTGTGACAAACAAAACACAAACTTTGTAAATAAACCAGTATAAAATAAAACCTTTCTACTATGAAAAAAGAACATTAACCTAGTAAAGTAGTCTAGAAAAGACATGAAGTCTTGCCAACTCTTAAATTCCGCATTAGAAATCTGAAATTTTAGCTCCTAAAACATTATGGTTGGGATAGAATTCACACAAAACACGTCTCATAATTATAATTTACTTTAGAATATATATCAGGAGAGAAAGAAATGAAACTTCCCTGAGGAAATGTTCATTAATTTGGGTATACTTTCTTTCTCATTGATTACAGCTTTTGTTCTTATCATTTCCTTTCTTCTACAGGTTGTGAAGTTAGATTGTTACTATTTTTCTATTTGATGAAGTTGTTGAGTTAGATCACTAATTTTGCTTCTTTCTTCATTTTTTATGCGTTTCCCCATTGCTATAAACTGTTACGTGAGGACTGCCTTAGCTGCATCCCTGAGAGTTTGGTATATTGTATTTTCATTATGATTTCTTTGGAGGAACTTTTTTATTTCATTCTTTATTTCTTCTATAACCAAATCATTTTCTAGCAGAGTGTTATTTACCTGCCACGTGGGTGATTTTGTAAACTTTACCCTCATGTGATTAATTTCTAGTTTTATAGCATTGTGGTCTGAAAACTTACTTTGTATTATTTCATTTTTTAAATTTTTTTAAAGTTTGCCTTTCATCTTAATATGTAATCAACTCTAGAGAACATACCATGTACACTTGAGAAGAAAGTGAACTGAGTTTGTGTTCTGAATATATAGTTTAGATCTTCTGAATCTTTGTAAAGTTTCTTTTGAGTTGACCTATCCTTTGGTAAGAATGGTGTGTTAAACTCTTTTACCACTATTGAGTTGCTATTTCTTTCTTCAATTGTGTTAATTGTTGTTTCATATAATTTGCAGGTGTATCATTTGGAGCATGGGAGAAGGATGGCCAATCTCCTCCACTGCAGTTAACTGCCTCTGAAAGCCTGCTGGAGGGTCAGCTATGGGTCAGCTCTAACTTGACGGCACACAAAAACAACAAAACATTTTGTGTAGATAAGTTGTGCAAGGTTATGTCTTCCTGAGTTAACGGGGCTTTAATAATTACATAGTGTTTTCCCTTATCTATTTTGGTGGTTTTAATTCTAAAATCTAGTATATTAGAGGTTAGTATTGCCACCGCTGCTTTTATGTGGATGGTATTTGTTTGGTATATTAATTTTTTCTAGCCTTTGATTTTAGAGCTTTCTCTTCATTTTTAGGTGTATCTCTTGCAGACAGTACATTGATTGACACTGTTTTTTAAACCATTCTGCAACTCTCTTTCTCTTGACCGGTGCATTTATTTCATTCACATTAAGTATGATCATTGACAGGACAGTTTTATTGTTGCCATTTTGCTGTGGTTCTGTTTTCCATTATATCTGGTAATTATGGTCTATTCATTTCCTTTGGTGTCTCTTTGTGAAGGACTTCCCTTAAAGTTTCTTTTAGATTTTTGTCTTGTTTTCACAAATTCCTGACGGAAAACTTTGCTTCGTGCAGAATCCCCAGTTACCAATTGTTTTCTTCATTTGTTTTGTGTATGCCACTCCATTTTCTTATTACACAATTTCTTCTGGTTCTCTACTTCTGGGTACTCTCTTTATCTGTAGCTTCCATTATTTCTTCCAAAATTTGTACTTTCTTCCATAGTTATTTGAATGCCTCTGTATTAACATGTATCTTCTAATTTCTTGACTCTGGGACATTCATTGTGTCTGCATTGGAAAGAGCTTAATGTGTTTTTTCACAGTGTTTGGAGCTACCAGCTGCTTTATTGACATTATGTGAAGTTTTTCGTGGTAAGTCTTAGACCACTTTCATTGTGTCTGTCTAAGTTGTTGGTAGTTCCTATCTTTACGATGTTACTGATTAGTTGCCAGCTTAAATATTCAATCTCTAAGTTGGGCCACACACTTTATGGAAGTAGTTTTTATGAAACGTTACCTTTCCTAAACTTCAGGTTTTCTTTGGCCTACAATACAGTCCTGCAGGAAGCTCACTTACTGTAGTAGCCCCTATCCCAAACTCTTTTGTCCTCCTTTGTCTGTGGAATAGCTGACTGGTGAGAAATCGAGTGCCCCACTGGAACAGTTTTTGTCCAGGGAGATTTCAAGTCAACTCTCTCTCTCTCTGCTCATTATGGCAGCTGAGAAAGATGAGACTGTCTTTACACTGCTTGTCTCTCTCTGTCTCATACTCACTTCCCTGTTTTGCACCAAGGATGTCCCCACAGCAGTGGAAGCAAGGGAACCTTCTCTCCCCTCTGTGCACCTGAAAGTGCTGACCCTGGGAAGAGTGTCTAACTTAAGTGATCCATTACACCTTAAGCCCAAGGTCTTCCTTTGTTTCTGGAGTGGTGCAAGATCAGGGTGTCAACTTAAGTAGTTTGTGTGCAGGTAATTCTCAAGTCAGTTCTCTTTTTACAGAAAGCTAATAAAGTCTTTCCCCTGCTTGTAGCCCTCTGTCCCAAACTCTCTTGTCCTGTTTGACACCTGCATGGCCCCAAAGCAGCTATATTATCCTAAAATTAATGTAGAAATATAATTTGATATAAATCCAACACCACAACCTTATTAAGACATACAGCAAAATAGGATCAGAAGGGAATTTAATCAATATAGTGAAAAGTATATATGCAAAACCAAGAGGCACTATCATTTTCAAAAAAGAAAGATTGAAAGCATTTGTCTTGCAAACAGGGACCAGACCAGGATGTTGAATATATCACTTCTATTCAATATTGTATTAGAAGCACTTGTTAGAGAAGGGAAATTAAAGGCATCCAGATTGGCAAAGAGATGGTTAAACTGTTACTATATGAAAATGATATGACAGTGTACACAGACTACCCCAAGGACTATGAGAGCTGAAGGACCAGTTTAGTAAGGTAGCAGGATACAAGAGCAGTATCTAAATGTCAGTAGGATTACTCTACAGTAACAATGAGAACTCAGAGAAGGAAATCAAGAAATTAATATTATTTACAATAGTCAACCACAAATTAAGATACTTGGAACTAAACCAAAAGAGAGACACAAAAGACTTATACAAGGAAAACTACAGAACACTTCTGTAAAAAAAAAAAATAAGAGAACTAAGTAAATGGAACAATATTCCCTGTTCATGAACGTTGTTTTTGTTAACAGTCATCGAGTCATAGAAGACTCATAGTGACTGTATGAACAGAAGACCTGAACACTTGTATAACTTGACCCGTTTCTCTAAGTTCATAGAGTTTCTGGAAGCAAGGTATTTTAGAAGTGGATGCCACTCCTACTTCCAAGATTTTTTAAATTGGGAAACTCCACCAAACACGTCCACCATGGGTAACCTTTAGGAAGACTTAATATAGTAAAAATGAGAATCCTTTTAAAAGCAACTGACATGTTCAATGCAATCCCTATACAGATAACAAATTCATTTTTCAAGGAGATTGAAAAGGAAATTATCAAGTTTATGTGGAGAGGAAAGAAATGGTGAATAGAAAGCAAAACTGAAAATCATAAAGAAAGTGAGAGCTACAGCACTCCCTGACCTCAAAATCTACTATAAAGCAGTCGTAACCTAAGCAGCATGGTACTGATACTATGACAGGCACATAGATCAATGAAACAGAATTGAGAACCCAGAAATGAACATATCTACATATGATCAAATGATACTTTACAACAAAATAAAACCTACCAAGTGAGAAAACAGTAACCTCTTCAACAAACAGTGCTGGCAAAGTGGACCGCTGCCTGCAAAAAGCTGAAACAGGATTCATATCTCATACCATACTAAAAAAATCAACTCAAGATGGATCAGAGACCTGGGAGTAAAGCTCAAACCATAAAGTTCATAAAAGACAAACTAGGATCAAGCTTAGAAGGACTGGTTTCTGGTATGAAGAGTTTGACAAATACAGCTAGAAATGCACAATCTGTAGAGGATAACATTGATGAGTGGGACATTCTAAAGATTAAATCTCTGTGTGTATAAAACAATTCTTTCAATAGAGTGATAGGAAAACTTACCAACTGGGGGATAAAGGCATTTGGCGGTACCATCTCAGACAAGGGTCTCATAACAAAGTTTACAGAACCCTACTGGGATTTCAGAAGAAAAAGACTGAAAGCCCAATTATAAAATGGGCAAAAGACATAGAAACACTTTTCACAGAAGACATTCAAATGGTAAAGAGGCACTTGAAGAAATGTTCAAAATCACTGGCAATAAGAGAGATTCAAATAAAAAACACAATGGGATAGCTCATCTCACCAAGTAGCAGAAACAAAGTTTAGCAGGGCAACCAGCAATAAATACTGGAGAGGATGTGGCGAAGTAGAGACTTTCATACACTGTTGGTGGGATTGTAAAATGGTACAACCACTCTGGAAGGCAGTATGCCCTTTCCTCAAAAAGTTTAACATAGAAATTCCGTATGACCCAGCTATTCCACTATTAGGAGTATGTCCCAAGGAAATTAGAACTAAGACATAACTGGAGATCTGTAAACAATGTTTATAGCAGCGTTATTCACCATTGTGAGAATATGGAAAGAGTCCAAATATCCACTCATAACTGAATGGATTGGAACATGGTGCTACATTCATAAAATTGTAAAATATGCACCACTCAGTAGCAATGATTTAAAAAAATACTACAGAACTTGGGAAAGGCTGGAGAGAATTTAGCTTAGTGAACCAAGTCAATCTCATAATTACAATCACTGTGTAAGACTATTGTTGTAAAAATAAAAGGATAACTAGTAAGTCATATATGGGATTTAAGGGGGGAAGGCATGGGAGCAGAGGGGAAAAGATGGGTACAGGGGAAATCAAGGGATGCACAATTTAGTGGATGGAAAGAGGGAGTAGAGTAAATGAAATGGGGAAAAAAATCCAGCGGGGACCTGAAAAGACCGGGTAATTGTAGGAATATTCCAATGTTAATTAATTTTGTAAAACATAATAAATGTCAAAGATTATATGAAAACAGTGTGAAAGAATAGTGTGAATCACAATGTATACAAACTTTGTAAGTGAACCAATAAAGTAACATACAGTAAAAAAAAAAGATGTATGTTAGGCTTACTTTTCTCTATGAAATGCCATAAGTTTCAGCTAATTCAGTTTATTAATTTTTTACATTAATACTATATTTTTTTCTTTTGTTATGGTTTCTCCTACATTAAATGATAAATGTCTCAAGTTAATTGTTGACATGACTTCTGTTGGTACATCTCTCAATTTTTAGCTCAGGAAGTGTAGAAAAATTGATCAGAATTTAATAGCCGAACCACCTTTAAGGAAACAATTTTTTTTTATCTCTTTTGAGAAAGGAACAGAATCATCTACCTACTAAAATGATGGGAAATTTATACTAGTAAGCTAATTTTGTTAACCATATCTCAAATTGTATACCCTTGTATCTGTCCTGGAGGGCCCGCAGATATTACCTAAAAATAGTGTTCATTTTTCTGCCCAGTGGTTAGACTAGAAAGTGCTTGCTAAACATAATTGAAGACTTCACAACCATTATGGTGTACCTCTTATGCAACAAATATTACTTGATTCTGTTATAATTATGTGGTGTTGTTGCTGTTGTTGTTATGTGTCCTCAAGCTGCCTGTAAACCATATTGACCCTACGTACAACAGCTCTGAAGCTTGCCCTGTCTTGAGCCAATTGCACTGATTCTGACACATCTACCCCCATTGTACCAATTGCTGTATCAATCCATCTCATCCAGGGTTTTCTCCTCTGCACTGTCCCTCCACACTTCTGAACATAATGTCCTTCTCCAAGGAGTGGTCTCTCCTGGCCATGTGCCAAAGTATGTGAGACAGAGCTTCAAAATCCTAGCTTCCAAAGAGAAACTTGGTTTCACACTTTCCAAGACAGACTTACTTGTTTTCTTGGCAGTCTATATTATGTTCAAGATTCTTCTCCAGCATCACAAAAAAACTCGAAGGTATTGACTCTTCTTCTGTCATCCTTAATCACTGTGCAATTCTGACATACAGCACGTAATTGAGAAGACCATGGCCTGGATTAGGTGCACTTTAGTCTCTAGACTCATATCGTTACTTTGCAGTACTCTGGAGAGATCTTTGAAAGCAGATTTCCCCAGTTCAATTTGTCTTTTGATTTCCTGATTGTTGGTGCCAAGATTGTTGATGTGGAGTCAAGCAAGCGGTATTTACTAACAACTTTAATCTCTTCTCCAACTATGACGGTGCTGCCAATTGGCTCAGTGGTGAGAATCTTTGTCTTCATGAAGTTGAGCTTTCAACCATATTGAAGACAACAGTCCTCGATATTTTGCAGTAGGCACTTTAGGTCCTCCTCACTTTTAGTACATAAGATTGTGTCAATGCATAATTTATGTTGTTGACTCTTCCTCCAATCCTGATGCCATATGCCTCCTTATAAAATCGGTTTCCCAAAAGATCTGATCTGCATATAAATTGAAAAGTTACGGAGACAGGATGCATCCCTGACTCAATCCCTTCCTGATTTTGAACCATACTATATTATATGAAGAAAGAAGCATTTCATCCATACTGGAGATGAGAGATCTGAATTAAACCCAGTAGGGTGAAATAAGTCACACAATTTAATGCATCTAACATAGACAACAAAAGAACAAACATATTTGTATTAAGGAAAGTTCAACAAGAATGCTCTTAGAGTGCACAGACGGCAAAATTTGGGCTCATATACTTTGGGCATGTTGCTTGCGGTATTGTTGTTAGACCACATAGTGTGTGACTCATAGTGACCCAACTCTGGAAAGTGGCATAATTCTTGGAAAGGCAGAGGATATGCAAAGGAAGAGAAGACCCTCAGCAAGAAAGATTGGTATAGTGTCTGTAGCAACAGGCTCTCAAGTGTGTCAGGTATGATAAAGAAAATGCAGAATAGGAGAGGTTTTAGTTCTGTTATCTGTAGATCTGTGATGAGTTGTACTGAACTCAAAGACACATGCAGTAAATAGAAAGGACACATTAAAAGACAGCCTGTTTGACTTGCTGACCAAATATATTCTGTTGTGTGTTGACCACAAACTGAATTGCCATGTGGGTCAAATAAGCAAATAATTTTGAAAATTTTCTGTTTAAAAAGTCATACATATTTAATTAAAATCCATATATAGTAAGTTTAATAGGGAAACTGGCATAATTAAGGATCATTGTTGTTGTTGTTGTTGTTGTTATATGTTATTGAGTCAACTACTCATAGCAACCCTATGCACAATAACTCTAAACCCTGCTCTATCCTGGATCAGTTTCACTGTCTCTGATATATCTACAATCATCACCACAGTTACTGTGTAAATCTATCTTGTCTGTGGTCTTCCTCTCCTTTGCTGTTTCTCCTCTCTTCCAAGTATGATGTCCTTCTTCAAGATCTAGTCTCTTCTAGCCCAGTATGTGAGATGGAGCCTCAAAATCCTTGTGTTTTAGGAAGATCCTGGCTTCACCCTCTCCAGGACTGACCTTTTAGTTCTCTTGGCAGTCCATAGTTTGTTCAATACCCTTTTTCCAGCACCACAACTTATAGGCATCAATTTTTCTGTCCTCTTTGGTCATTGTTCAGCTTTCTGATGCGTAACATATAATTGTGCAGAACATGGCCTGGATTAGGTGTACCTTAGTCTTTAGACTGACATAGTTGCATTTTAGTACTCTAGAGAGGTCCCTGACAACAGATTTTTCTACTGCAATTAGTCTTTTGATTTCCTGACTGCTGGTGCCAAGAATGCTGATTGGTAATTGCTATAAACTGACCTCTGATTACGGTTTTGGCTGTTTCCCAGAGGTTTTGGTATGTAGTGTCTTCATTGTCATTTGTTTCAAGAAACTTTTTAATTTCATTTTTTATTTCTTCTTGTACCCAGTCGTGTTCAAGCAAGTTGTTGTTCAGCTTCCAAAT
>NW_006399769.1:23065766-23068008 GCF_000299155.1 Elephantulus edwardii
AAACCAAGCAAACGGAAATTGGTGACAATCTTAAGCTCTTAACCATCTGCCATGATACAGTCAACTGGTCCAGTAGTGAGAAATATTTATTTTCTTAATACTGTGTTTCAATCCATACTGAAAACTATAGTACTTGACTCTTTTCAGCAAATACTTCAGGTCCTACTCAGCTTCAGCAAGTAAGAGTGTATCATCTGCATAATGCAAGTTGTTGATGAATCTTCCTTCAATCTTAATGCCATAGTCTTCTTCAGAAAATCCAGCTTCCTGAATGATATTCTGTATATAGATTGAAAAGGTATGAAGACAGGACTCGTCCCTGGCTCACTCCATTCCGAATATTGAACCGTGCAGTGTTTTCTAGCTTGTTCTGATGATTGATTCTTGGTCCAAACAGAGGTTTCACATAAGCACAATCAAATATTCTGGGATCTCCTTTCTTTGCAAGGTTAGCCACACTTTTTTATGATTCACACAGTCAAATGGCTTTGCACAGTCAAAGAAGCACAGATCTTCAAAATGTCACTTATACAAATAAACAAATAAATGTAATCTGGTATTGAACTTATAAGAATATAATATACTTCAGGAAAGAAGGCATCATCAGGTGAAATACTCTTTCCAAGAGCTAGTTCTTTTAGGTTCAGGGGAGAGAAGGGTCTGAAACTCTCCTGGATAAAGTCGCTTGCATTCTTTCCCTCCCACTGTAGGGCCATCCCAGGGAGCAATGCATCTCCTGATATCTGACTGCTCACAGTTAATGTATTGATTATGCACCCAAGTAAGACGAAGCTGTTGACAGTTTCAATCAATCTTTTCTTCATCTATCATGCTGCTCCCTATAGGTCCAGTAGTGAGGGGTTTTGTTTTCTTTCTTTTTTTTTTAATTTATTTTTCCCCTTGTTAAAGTTTTTAAAAATTTATTATTATCTGTAATATCATTCACTTTTATACAATTATTCATATACATTGTTTCATTCATGTACATTTAGTTTTATACAATCATTTCTGTACATTGTCTTTTTTTAAATTTTATTTTATTAAAAGTTTGCAGAGATTTTGGATTTGCATTCATTCATTGTCGCATTTTTCTCACTGCACACCTCTCCTCCCAGTTCGTTCTTCTCTTTGAAAAGTAAAAGAAAAATTCCTTCATTGGTATACAATCCGCCATGCCCAGTACATAAGCTTCATTCTGGAGTATTGTCATAATCATAATACCCAATTATATATGGCTTTTAAACTTTTTTTTTCTCTCTCTCTCTCTCACCTGTTTCAATGCAGAATACAGAATTTACCCAATTTTTCTCAGTCACACCTTGACCCTGATGTCGGTCTCCTTCTACAACAGTGGCACTATGCAGTATTTGTCCATTTGTGACTGAGATATCTCACTCAGTATAATGACATGGTTTATGTGCATTTTTCTTCTTTTTTAATTCTGATTTATTTACAATGTTTGAATACATTGTTTTTCACAAAAGATCTTTCCCATTTCCTTCACCCCACCCACCCATCGAATTATGCAACCCTATGATTAACACCCTACCCATCCTCACCTCTCTATTTTCACCCTCCACCCCCACCCTACCTTGGATTCTCATACTCATTCTACAATATGCTGAGTGAACGAACTCAGTTCCACAAGGACAAAAACTGTATAAAACCATTATTGCAGAATGAGTGAGATTTTTTTCCTTGATGTTGAGATGCAATCAGTAATAAGGCTGCAGACTTTGATCTTCTGCAATAAGTGCTTCAAGTACTACCCATTTTGAGCAAGAAAGGTTTTGCTGTCTGCATAACGAAGGCTATTGATGAGTCTTCCTCTGATCCTGATGCTACATTCTTCTTCATAAAGTTCAGCTTCCTGAATAATTTGTTCCTTTTGATTCATTGTTTAAACTTCAGATGCATACAAAGCAACTGAATTATCATGACTTGGATTACATGCACCTTGTTGTTGTTACATGCCATCGAGTCACTTGTGACCCAGAGAGACCTTTTCAACAACAGCCCTGAAACCTGCTCTATCCTATTCCAACTTTACCTTCTCTGACATACCTGCCTTCAATACCCTAGTTATTTACAAAAATCACTACTCCTGGATGCTGGGCAATATTCCATCGTGTGAATACACCACAATTTCCCAATCCATTCAACTGTGGTTGAACATGTGGGCTGTTTCCATGTTCTTGAAATGGTGAACAAGTCTCCATTTGTGCTTGAGTTCTCATTTCTT
>NW_006399769.1:23069518-23072744 GCF_000299155.1 Elephantulus edwardii
AGGATAGAAGGAGAATTGATGCCTTTGAGCTGTGGTGCTGGAGAAGAGTATTGAGAATACCATGGACTGCTAGGAAAACAAACAGATTCGTCCTGGACAGTGTTAAACCGGGTGGCTCCTTGTAGGTAAGGATTCTGAGGCTCTGTCTAACATACTTTGGACATGTTGTGAGGAGAGACCTTGTCCTTGGAGAAGGACCTCATGCTTGGGAGGGTGGAGGGATGGCGCAGGAGGGGAATGCCCTCTATGAGGTGGATTGATTCAGTGACTGGAGTAATTGGGATGGGAGTGTCAGAGACAGTGAGATTGGCACAGGACACAGCAGTGTTTAGGGCTGTTGTTCATGGGGTCGCTGTGAGTCGCAAGTGACTCGACGGCACATAACTACAACATCATTTGGTATGTAATCATTGACCAAGGTTATGTCTATTTGAGCTTCTGTGTCTTTAATCAGTGTGTAATGCCCTTCCTTATTTTTTGTGGTGATTTTAATTCTGAAGTCTATTTTATTAGAGATTATTATTGCCACTCTTGTATTTTTTGTGGTTGCCATTTGCTAAGTCCTTTTCTTTTTTACTGTAATATTTTGTTTTATGAGGTCATCTATTACATTATGTGTAGGTGACAATTAGAACTTCACGTTGTTGTTGTTATGTGCCGTCGAGTTGCTCTTTAAGTTTCTCTTTTAGAATTGGCCCCTCCTCGCAACATTCCTAAATTATAAATTATGTCAGATGGAGCTTCAAAATCCTTGCTTCCAAGGAGCATCCTAGTTTCACTCTTTGCATGATAGACCTGTTTGTTCTCTTAGCAGTTCATTTAGTTGTAGCAATAACAAAATTAAGAATCCTTTCTCAGATGAAGAGAGTCAAGCAGACTCTGCTTTCTTTGTTACCTGAGAAGATTAAAGAACTACATGGCTGAGTTCCAAACGTGTGTACTATATGATACTTTATAATTATGAACATAAACATAGACATAAACAGACCGTGGATTCAGACCACGTGCCTTCGGAATTGCAGCACAGTTGTTGCAACTAAGCCATCAGAGCTCCTTGTACATATATTAGATTTTTGTTGCTGTTTTTATGTTAAGTCAGAACTTTCCCATAGTTGGATCTCCAGTGAGTTTTCAGAGACAGTAAACAGCATTGAAATAGACTGTCCATATTTCTTAAGAGCAGCTGGAGGATTTGAGTGCTTTTGAATTGCTAGTGTAGCTTCTTACCACTAGGCTATCAGAGCTCTCATATTTACTCAAATTTAGTTTATAACTAAAATAGACTTTTCTTCTGTAAATTTTAGTAAATAATATAATTTAGCTTTTTCTTTAAGTCAATAATATCTTTGCATTTTTCAAAGATTTCTGCCTTCTTGAGTTTGTAATGCACAGGGACTATGGTTCTCTCCTATAGACTGAAAGGAGCTCTGAATACTCTCTGTCAAAATATAGAGAAAATACAATCTTTCTTCTTTACTTGTCTACTTCTAAAATAATTCTTCTTTTATCCTTGGAGACCCACTAAAACCAACCTCTATGGAGTATCTGTGAAAAATGCCTTTTTCTAAGTTAGGAGGCTAGCTTTAGCAATTCATAGAACTCACTACAGCTGTTTGCTTTGGGTCTCTGACCCTCTGTGA
Organism: Elephantulus edwardii; assembly: GCF_000299155.1. Taxonomy (NCBI): domain Eukaryota; kingdom Metazoa; phylum Chordata; class Mammalia; order Macroscelidea; family Macroscelididae; genus Elephantulus; species Elephantulus edwardii. The sequence continues at coordinate 23,071,159 of NW_006399769.1, forward strand.
CTTTCAGCACTGAGCTGAACTGCACTAAGAAACATCAAGAGACTATCCATGAATGTGTCTGATGGAAATATGACTGTCTCTTAAGCCTGGTATCTTCCTGCAGCCTAAGGATCCTCTTGCTCTTGCCAATCAGACAGGCTTTCCCTGTTGACTTTAATTATTTCATTAGCTATAAGTTAAATTTCCTTTTAAAAAATTTCTTGTAAATTTTTTAAGTATCAGGAATTTTTCCACAAATAAACTTTAAAATACATTTTAAAGATATCTATAGTATAGCAAAGCATGTTCTTATGTTGTTTGGACTTTAGAAAAACAATTTTTATAAGTTAGAAAAGGTAGTAGCTCCATTTTTTTTAATAAAGGGAGCTTTGCAGAAGCAATTCACTTTTATTAGCTGAAAATGCTGCCAGTAGAGTTTGAGTTCAGTTAAGTCTATGTGCTGAAATCCCCTGCTAGACCAATAGGCTAAACTTGAATTTGTATGTGTTCTTCTGTTTCATTTTTTCTGCAGAACATCCATTATTTTGACCAAAAACTAAGAGTCACATTGTCGTGGATGCAAATGTATTAGTAGCAAGCAATAACTCAGTAGATTTATTTTTTAATGTAGCCAGATAGGTGCCTTCTCCTTGCAATGGATCAATTTCATAACATGTAAAATAAGTAATTCTGTAACAAAACATATGGCAAAGTATCAGTGGTAGAATTATTTCCTTCTATTCAGAAGATCTGAATTTGATTCTCAGCTACCACTATTCATCTTGTCCATGGAGGCTTGAATGTTACCATGATGCTTAATAAGATTCAGCAGAGCTTCTAGATTAAGAAAGATTGAGAAAAGGTTTAGTATCTAGTTAGTAAAAATGCTATGAATCACAACTCAGTGACAGAGGACGAGGCCGTGTTTTGTGGTGTTGGGCATGGGGTCCTTATGAATTGAGAATCTGTCTGGCAGTTCCCTTTTTGTTGTCTGTCTTCTAGTTGAGGTACTTTCAGTCTCTAACAATTCCACATATTTTCTTTAAATTATTTCATTTATTTATTTGCTCCTATTGATCTACTGTGGAACAATTTTATTAAAATATAATAACGAACTTACAAACAAAAGTTAAGACAGAAGCTATCATCATGCTTGAAAAAGAAATGTATAGATTAGTTCAATCTTTTGTGTTTGTAAGTTATGGTTAATTTATTCCAAAGAAATCTAAAGGGGTAAAAAGAGAAAGTGAAAGAAATAGAATATTTTTTATCAGTGAGTGGGTTTGAACTGTCAGTCTTTTGGATAGTAGTTAAGTGCTTCACTTCTGTGTAATGTTTGTGTTGTTATGTGCCATTGAAGTAGAACAAATTCATAGCTGACTTTCCAGAGGCTTTTCACAAGCTGTAAATCATATGAAGGAGATAGCCTATCTTTCTCCCATGGAGCAGCTGGTGGATTTGAACCACCTATCTTTGAGTTGGAAATGCTTCCCTATACTAAGTCACCAGAGCTTCCTACTCCATAATATGAGAGAAGAGAAGAGAAGAGAAGAGAAGAGAAGAGAAGAGAGGAGAGGAGAGGAGAGGAGAGGAGAGGAGAGGAGAGG
>NW_006399769.1:23073089-23084140 GCF_000299155.1 Elephantulus edwardii
GAAAGGAAAGGAAAGGAAAGGAAAGGAAAGGAAATTTCTAGAATTATTCAATAGAGAAAGGTATGTCAGCTTCGATAAAGAGTGATGATATTGAATATACCATGGATTGCTAAGAGAACAAATAGATTCGTCTCCCAGAGGGTGAAACCGGGCTGCTCCTTGGAGGCAAGGATTCTGAAGCTTCGTCTGAGATACTTTGGACATGTTACAAAAAGGGACCAGTCCTTGGAGAGGGATGTCATGCTTGGGAGGATGGAGGTACAGCACAGGAGAGGAAACCACTCAATGGACGGACTGATTCAGTGATGGGGTAACGGGGGTAAGTATGTAGGAGAAAGTGAGATTGGCACGGGATAGAGCATGTTTTAGGGCTGTTGTACATAGAGTAGATATGAGTTGCAGGGGACTCGATGGCGCACAACAACAACAGGTCAGTTCTATTTTACTGTGCAGAGTCATGATGAGATGGACTCCAATCTAGGAGAGTGGGTTTAGTTAGTGGGTTTCATAATACTGCTAGAGAAGATTGCCCTCTGCTGTTAATAATATATTGCTTTGGAGAAAGTGTAACTAGAACGTTCCTTGGAGGCAAAGTTGATAAAGCTTCATCTCACACATTTTGGACGTTAGTAGAAGAGATTATGCTTAGAAAAGGACATCACGCTTGCAGTGGTGGAGTGTCAGCGAAGGAGAGGAATACCCTCAATGAGATGGGCTGATTACAATTATCTATGGCTACGGATTGCAAATGTGTCAGGGATGATGAGGATGACACAGAATTGGACAGAATTCAGAGTTATGGTCCATGTGGTCATTATGAGTTGTTCTTGACTCAATGGCCCTTAACATTAACACCTTTCCTGAACATTATTTCTCTAATATTCAGAGATGTTAAATGACATTCTTCTGAACAGGATTATAATAAAAAAAAACCCATGAAAATCTCAGATAATGAATGATTTTCTACTTTCAACTTTCCAGATATTCCAATCTATTTTTTAATTGTGAAGATCCATTGTATTCTAACTTATTAAATTTCTAACCTTCAGAATAATTATCACTAAAGGTAACATTATTTCACAAGCTGATTATATATTTGACCAATTTTAAATGTATTTCATTGGGATTTCAGCACTGACCTTTGTTAGAAGAATGTTATCATGAAATATAGGCAGAGAGAAGACCTTAAACTTGATATGGATGGCTTCCAATTTGCTAATATCCTCTCTGCTTACATTGCCATAAAATTATGTAATTACTTGACTTCTGAGAGTATTGCATAAAATTTATAGGCAAAAATATTAATTTCTTGCTATGCAGTTAAGAAATGGTAGTTAAACAAATTTCCCTGCTCCCATGCTGCGATGAATTTGCGGCTGATGGAGCTTGTGTGGTAATGTGGCAGTAGGGGAAATGAAAACAGAATGTCAATTTCAGTAGCAATTAACCAGAATGATTATAAATGTCTACATGACAGTGCCTTAGAATTGACGCGTTTTTGATTACAACTTGACATAGAGTCATGAAGTTTGCCCTCTATTGAATTCAAACTTTAACACAGCTGGCAGAATAGATAGAAATATGGTAGGTCTGCTCCTTTAACAATCTTTAGGCTCAATGCCAAGTGTCTTGATTGTAGCAGATATGTCACGCATCAAGTATGCAGACATCCATAATTATATTTTTTGTGCTAAATAGAGTTGAACTTCCAGTCCATTCTTATATTTAAAATTATAAGAGATGCACAAGGCTTCTCTGCCAATTCTTCCTATGACAAGTACATTTTCAACTCTTTTAGTTCCCATTGCTTCTCTATTGGGGGAAAAAAGTAAAGAAAGATTAAAATATTATCAAGGAATGTACTTGCCTCACAGGATGTCCTGTGTCCTCTGCTCTAAATAAAAGCAATACAAAATCTTTAATGTCAAAGCACTTTTTCATTATATTTTAACCCCATAACTATTATATGAATTAAGTATAATGATATCAGCAATAAAAATGCAGCAACATTTTCTTTAAGTTCATAACAAATAATTGGTAGAAACAGTTTTTAATTTCCATTTTCTGCCCAACAGGCATTTGATTCTGAGAGTCTTTGTACAATTCTGTATGTAAAATATAATGACGATAAGGGGTTGATAAGGCATTGTATTTAATTAATTACATTATTCAATGGTATTGATCAATGCTATAAAATACATATGACTGATTAAATGAAGTCTAATTATTATGTTATAAAATAAAATACATATGAATGGACAAATGAGAAACTAATATTACTTGTATGTTTTCTTTCACATAAACAGCAACTTGATTTCTTTCAAATAAATTAAATAAATAAAAATATGCTTCAAAGAAATATGTACTTAGTTGATCTGGATACCGTTTCAAAATTGAACTTATCGTAGGAGATAATGTCATTCTTTTTTTGTCCTCCTCTCAAGTTTGAAGCCATTTCCTGGATTTTATGTCTTCAACGTAAATAAAGATGATGTGTTGCATTTTGTTTGTAGGAAAAGAGTCAATATTTATTATAATTTAATAATATGAAAAGAAACATTCTGTGCAACAGTTTAGAGTTTCACTGTAACAGCCAAGCAAAATAAGAAAAATCACAATCAGTAATTGTCAAACATAATAATGGATAAATAAAATATTAATATACTTAAAACTAGTATAGTGATTTTAAGGATTTTTTCTGATATTCACAAATAAGCTCCTGAAAATGGTGCATTTTCTTACACATTATTAAACTTTTATTTATTCTTGTCAGTGTAAATGGTTTAAAATTATCATGTTTATAGGTATACGTATTAAAATTCAATTTTTAATTTGCTATCAGTAGATTTATGTATTGTTGTTACAGTTACCCTGATACATATATGATAAAAATAGTTCTATTAAAAATGTATCAAGTATTTAAATCAAACTATTAGAAATACACTTTACTAAGATCAAAGATCTGTTTATATAATAATTTACATGCATGGAAATATATGATTTATTGATAAAATAGAAATAGATCATTAGTACACACTTTCTTTCCCTCTCTCTCTCTTTCTTTTATAGTCAAAGCACTGGAAAGTATTACATACATAAACAAATAGACAAAAACATAAATAGGGTCCTTTAATGTGACAATACCACTCAATTTGGAGGCCTATTTCTAAATTACATAAACATATGTTTACTTTTATAACCAATAAATATTTTAGCTGTATTTTTTAATATTCATATTAAACATATTTAGGTTACTTTCTAAATTATTATCTGTTAGTAAACAATAAACTGTATAATTTACAAAAGAATTTACTCTGATATTATAATAAATTTTTTATTTGTGGATAGTACATATTATAATTAATTTGCTGATATTCTTTGATACCTACTATATCCATTAATTCTGTTCTTGGAATTCCCTTTTCTATGTAACTGAAATTAGTTGGCATTAACAATAGTTCTTAGAATTTGGAAGGACTTCAGAAAAGTTCTGAGTAAGTTGGTTGAACATTCTGCTTTTAGGAGCACAGTTTACCTTGTTGTGTAGATGTTGAAAATACAATGAGAGTTTTAAATGCAAAAAAAGTAAAGAATAAAGGAAAAATGAGATTTTTCATAATTTTATAATTTTCCCTAATGAGTGATCCATTTATTCTTTTAAAAAAATGGATGATTATCTTATCAAGGCCACTCTACAGTACTGAATATATGCATCTGCGTTCACAAGATTACGTTACACAACATGAGGGTGCCTGGAGGACATTGCACGGAGTGTAATATCTCACTCACAAAAGGAAAAATACTGCAAAACACTGATGTTATAAAAAAGAACAGACATGGGAGAATCAGAAAGAGAATGGGAAAAGAGTAGATGGATAATGAATATTGTATTAGACCAGATGAGCAGATAAAATGTCAGAAATGAACATATGATTAGGCATTACATGAATTAAAACAATCTGGAATAAAAGGTACACTGTGGGAAGGGCCGGACTAGGGGAGGTGAAATGAAAATATGCAACAACAGAAAAATTAAAATAAAACATTTTTATGTAAAAAAATGAAACCATCTTAAATGCATTTCAAACATTGTACTCCTTATACCATGCTTCGTTGTAACCATGTCATATGGGCACCGCATCCAGAGAAATACATAAATCTCTTCCATCTTTTCAGGTGCCATCTTTTCAGGAAGCAACTCACACAACCAAGTCTAATATTAAGTATTAGTTGTCCCTCAGTGCACTGTTGTAACATTCATGATGATTGTGCAATGTATGTTTCTCAAAAAAGTAGAAGAAAATGGAGATTGGAAAAGAATATGCATGAATCTTAGATACAAGAATGTTCTTCAGCTAATCTGTTTTATTTAGCAAAGTTGTTATATATTCAAAGATGTTATATATATAAGGCATGACTCTATCAAATTCTTCATGCTTGTATTCCCTTCAGAAAATCTTTATTTGCATAGAGTGAACACACACTGTAGTAAGAAGGTTGCTGATGTAAAGTGATTAAGTCGTACAGAATAGCTAAATGCCCAATTCACTGCTGAGTTAGGACTGACTCAGAGTTGTCCCTAAGTGGTTTTTCAGAGATGAGACTGACTAATATTCTCTTAGAGATGCACAAGTGAATTCAAACTGCCAGAGAGGTCAGCACTTAAATTAGCAGTGTAATTCCCTAAAGGCTATGCCATCAAAACATAAAATAACAATAGACGGATAAATTTGTGCAGTATTTGATATTGACCAAGGCTTTTATGATGAATGATCTTGGCATTCCTATAGCCAGAGCTCCTTATAAAGATGATCAGAAGATGAAAACAGGAATATGAATTTCAGAACACTTGACTATACACATACAAAACCTACACTTAGCCCGGAAAGCAGTTCTGCAAACAGAGCAAGGAAACACTGTATGGTTCAAAATAAATAAAAGAGTGCTTCAGTGATGTGTCCTTTCTCCATACCTTCTCCTTCTATACACAGAACAGATCATTCAGGAGGTTGGACTTTATGAAGAAGAATGTGGCATCGGAATTGGAGGAAGATACATCAGCAACTTGTGTTATTCAGGTGACACAATTTTGCTTGTTGAAACGAAAGAGAACTTGAAGCATTTACTTCAGAAGGCCAAGTGTTGTAGTCTTCAATAGGAATTGAAGCTCAACATGAAAGAAAGCAAAATAAATTAAAAAAAAAAACACCACAAAACGACGATTTTCACCACTTGGACAACTGGCAGCACTATGGTAATTCAAGAAGATACTTGGGTTAACAATTTCAACTTGTTCAGCTCCACAATCAACACTTTTAGCATTAGCATTCAGGAAATCAAAAGATGAGTTTCTTTGAGAAAAGCCTGCTGTCAAGGACCTCTCCAGAGGCTTATGAGCAATGATGCCAATCTAGAAACTAAAGTATGCCTAATCCAAGCCATGTTTTTCACAATTGCTTGCCTTGCACTTGAGAGCTAGACAATGACTAAAGAAGACAGAAGAAGAATTAATGTGTTTGAGCTGTGGTGCTAGAGAAGAGTAATGAACATAATATGAACAGCAAAGAGCACTCACAAGTTTGTTCTGAAGAGGGTGAAACCAAGTAGTTCCTTGGAAAGGATTGAGAAGTTCCGTCTCACATACTTAGAGACTAGTCCTTGGAGAAGGACATCGTGACATCGTGCTTGGAAGTGTGGAGGATCAGCACGGGAAAGGAAGACCATGGATGAGATGGATTGACACAGTGATTGTGGCACTGGAGACTCATGTGTCAAAGACAGTGAGATTGGCTCAATACAGGACAGAATTCAGAGCTACTGTTCATAGAGTTACTATGAATCATAGTTGACTTGAGGACTCAAAACAACAAGAACAACAATAAAAAAACAATACCAACAAGATATAAAAACCAGCAAAGTCTTTTAAGAACCATGAGGTGTGTTGTTTAGAGAAAGTTAATGAGAACTTGTGAAGTCAGTGAACACTAAGGTTGGAGAGGTAGCTTGTTTCTTCGTTTAATTTAGGTAAGTGGGACCTAAAGTTTATCTTGTAGGAAAACATGTGCCCTACTCACAGATAGGAAGACTCAAAATTGTGAAAATGACAATCCTACCAAAAGCGATTGATATGTTCAAAGCAATCCCAATAAAGATACCATATTCATTTTTCAAGGAGATTGAAAAGGAAATTGTCAAGTTTATTTGGAGAGACAAGAGACTCTGAACAAGCAAAACACTTCTGAGAAACAAAAATGAAGTGGAAGACATAACACTTCTTGACCTCAAAACCTACTATACAGCGATGGTAACCCAAACAGTATAGTACTGGTACTATGACCGGCACACAGCTCAATGAAAGAGCGTTGAGAACCCAGACAGAGAATGAACTGTTTATGGTTCGAAAAGGAAATAAAACCTATCAAATTTGGAAATGACAACCTCTTCAACAAATGGTGCTAACAAAACTGGACTGTTACCTGCAGAAAGCTGAAACAGGAGCCACATCTCACAACATACACAAAAATCAATTTAAAGTGGTTAAATTTCTGGGAGTAAAGCTCAAAACCATCAAGTTCATAAGAGAGAAACTGGGATCAAGCTTAGAAGGACTAGTCTGGGGGTTATAAAAAGAGCGAAAAATATAGCCAGAAATGCACAATCTTTCCAACAAGGTGAAAAGAAACTTACACACTGGGAACAAACATTTGGCAATGCTGTCTTAGACAAGATAAAATGAAAAGTTTATAGGAAAAAAAAAAAGACTAATAAACCAATTACAAAGTAGGCAAAATACATGGAAGGAATTTTCACAGAGGAAGATATTCAAAGCCCAACAGACATATGAATTAATGCTCCAAATCACTGGCAATAAGAAAGATGCAAATCAAAATCACAAAAAGATACCATCTCACTCCAATAGCAGTGGCAAATTTTAACAAGACAGCAAGTAATAAATGTTGGAGAAGATGTGACAAGATAGGGGCTCTTATACATTGTTGGTGGGATTATAAAATGGAAGGCAGCTTGGCACTTTCTCAAAAAGTTGAACACAGAAATTCCATATGACCTAGTTATTCCACTGCTTGGAATATAATCTAAGAAAATGATAAGAGAGGCACAGAGACTTGTACACCGATGTTTATAGCAGCAAATAGCACAGATGTTCAACTACAATGGAATGTTGTTGTTGTTGTTAAGTGTAATTGAGTCATAGATGGCTCATAGAGACTGATTGAATGAAAGGCCTGAACACTTGTATAACTTTCATTGTTTCTCCACACTCATAGAATTTCCCAAAACAAGCTATTTTGGAAGTGGATGCCACTCCTGATTTTACACTTGTTTTAATCGAGGAGCTCCACCAGACACTGTCCATCATGGGTAACCATTATCATATTTGACACATCAGTATCACAGTGTTTATCATCACAGCAAACATGCGTTATCTCTGTACAGTGGATTAAAAAATTACGGTACATTCACACAATGGGATACTACGCAGCGCACAAGACGAATAATTTTGTAAATTACTACCTAACTTGGGAAGAGTTGGGAAGCATTATACTAAATGAAGTAATTCAGTCCCACAAGGACAAATGCTGTATAAAACCATTATCGTAGAATGATTATGAGAATTCAAGGCAAGAGAGTGTGGGAGCAGAGGAGTGAGCATGAGAAGGGGGAGCAGGTAATTATGCGGTCGTGCAATTTGATGGGGGAATGAAGGAAATAGGAAAGCTCCTGTGTGAAAAACAATGTATTCAAACTTTATAAATAAGCCAGTATTAAAAAATTGAAAAAAAATGCAAAAGGTAGATCACCTTGTTTAGAATTCCCAAGCTTGGAGCTCTATTTACAACTTATTCTTCGCTGCCATACTAATTTTTCTTGGTTAGAATATCTAGGAATTGTGCCTCTTTCTCATTTCTGTGCAGTTAAAACTCATAGCTGAATAGCCAGGAGATTTCAGAGGTTATAAAATGTAAGGAAGGAAATTGCCCATCTTTCTGTGGAGGAGCTGCTTTTAGATTTGAAACACCAGAAAGGTACTACCCTCAGGTCAACAGTGAAATTTCGTATGGGTTGTGTTGGCAGCACCATGATAGATGGAGAAGAGATTAAGGTTGTTAACAATTATAGTTTGCTCAATGCCACAGTCAACACTCTTAACACCAGCAGTCAGAAAATTAAAGGACAAATTGCGTTGGAAGTATCTGCTGTCAGAGACCTCTCCAGTCAGTCTGGAGACTAAAGTGTGTCTAATTCAGGCCATGGTCTTCTTTATTACTTGCTATGCATCAGAGTGGTGGACAATGACTAAGGATAACAGAAAAAGAATTGCTGCCTTCAATTTGTGGTTCTGGAGAAGAGCCTTGAATATAACATGGACTTCCAAGGAAACAATTCTGTCTTTGAGAGGGTGAAACCATGTCTGCTCCTGGAGGCTAAGATTTTAAAGCTCTGTCTCACATACTTGGAGCACGTGGTGAGGCGAGACTAACCCTTGCAGAAGGACATCAGGCTTGGAAGGGTTGAGGGACAGCCCAGAAGAGGGAGACCTTGGATGATATATATTGATAGATACAGTGATTGGAGCAGTGGAGGTTGGTGTGTCAGAATTAGTGAGACTGGCTTAGGATAGGGCAGGGTTCAGAACTACTTTACATAGAGTCACTATGGGTGGCCAGCAACTCCAAGACACATAACAGCCACAACAATGCCAGTAGAACTTCCTGTTGAAGGTTATGCTTCTAGCCCAAAGGCCTCTTCTCTCTAGTGGTTTGAGTAAACCAATGACTCTGAGATAGAAAAATGGGCCATTTTCTTCCTTGTGATTTTCAACCTTGGAAATCCAGTGCAAGGCCAGTTATGAGACAATTCTGATGGAGTGAAAATGCAGAACTTTGTATAGGCACTTGGTAATTTTATTTACATTTTGAGCTAACTGCTTGTACCTACAGCTCTTTGGGAGAAAGATGAGTAATTTGATTGCTATCTAGATTTACTTACAATCTTAGAAACCTAAGTGAATATCACAAAGAGTCAGAATCAATTGGATGACAGTGGATACTAATGTGGTATCTATAAAGGTTAAAGGTACTTATTGCTACAGTATAAACAACAGTATTTTTTGCAGGAGTTCAGAAATATTAATGACTTATGAGCAAGAAAGAAAAATTTTGAAAAAGATGTTTTGTTCCATGAAATTTGGTTGTATATAAAGCAAATGAATGGCTAAAAGGACAGAAATTGAGAAAACTTGTTGGTGATGCTCAATTGTAAGAGCTAGGCTTGAATTATATCAGAATTAACTTCAATGGATAGAGAAGGAAAGTAGGCTTGAATTATATCAGAATTAACTTCAACGGATAGAGAAGGAAAACATTTTATTAGCTGCAACCATAAGATTCTGGAGCGTGGCAGAGTAGTTAGATGAGTCATAGAACCCTCCCTTTGTGGAGAGTGGGCCCTAAAATTAATGAATTTGTAAAGGAAAGGCAATTTTAAAGAGGTGCTAATGAAGTTCCTTGTTTACAAAATGATTGTTTCTTTCCTACCTTATCTAATGTTGTTAAACATTTTATGTTTAGATTACTAATCAGTAAATTAATGATGTCATTATTCTTATCATATTATTTTAAACTCCCTGAATCACAACAACCAAATAATAAAATTTAAAAATTAAAGAAATTGCCAAATTTATATCATTTACAGAAATCAAAAGTTACTTAAGTCACAGTATTCTAGTTAAGGATATCTTTCATAGTGTTATTAAAAGCATCCTATTTTTCTCATATCCTATGAAAGGAAAAAAATTAAAAATACCTGTAAGAAAAATTTTTCCCATGGAAATATTGAGAAATACATCATTCATATTTACTTCTGAATCTCCTTCCACTTGATTTGGCCTTTTACTGACCTTAATTTCTCTGGGAACAGGCTCATAGGGAAATGCTTCATGTCATGTTTGCGCTAGGAAGTAGACAGGGGGAATCATATTTGTAGTAATGGTTTAGTAAGGAAGTAACTGGCATTAAAATGACCTGTTCACTTCAAAATCTTGATTATTATTCAGAAAACTGAGCACAATAATAGAAAATAATCTAAAGGTTTGTAGGGGGGAAAGAAATAAAATAAGAATCATTTCCATCCACTGGTTTTATATTTTCAATTAAAAAAAGAGTAGCCTGAGGAAGGAAACATTGTATATGAGAATTCATTTCCTTGCAAATTAAGAGAAAATATGTGTAAGAACAGTATTATAAATAAGCAGGGTACTATCAACACATCTTTACAATTTTTACATGTTTTTGTTTAGTGTCTCACATTTGTAAGTAAGTCTTTCTAGGAAAGTTTCTCCCAGTATGTTGAGTAAGCATCAAGCTGGTCTTAGACCATTTCTTCTCAAGAACTGCCATTCCATCTTGTGGCATTAAACACAAAGAATTATAATGGAAACAGGCATACAATACGTTCATATAATTATTGTGTTGCTATTATGTGCTGTTGAATTGCCTGCGACTCATAGCTAGCCTTTGCACAATAGCTCTGTATCCTACTCTATCCTGAACCAATCTCACTGACACACCTACCCCATTACCCTGTTACTGTGTCAATCCATTTCATCTGGGATCTTCCTCTCTTGCACTGTCTTTCCACCCTTTCAAGCATGATGTCCTTCTCCAATGAAAGTTCCTCCTGGCAGTATGCTTAAAGTATGTGAGACAAAGCTTCATAACCTTTGCTTCCCAAAGAGCAACCTGATTTCACCCTCTCCAGGATAGACTTGTTAGTTTTCTTCACAGTCCAGGATTTGTTCCATATTCTTCTTCAGCATCACAATTCAAAGGTGTCGATTCTTTTTCTGTCCTCCTTAGTCATTCTCCAGCTCTTTAAAGCATAGCAAGTAATTTCAAAGACCATAGTTTGGATCAGGTGCACCTTCATTTCTACACTGAAATTCTTGCTCTTCAGTACTCTGGAGAGTGCTGGAGTACCAAACTTCCCCAGTGCAATTTATTTTTTTATATCCTGGCTCCTGGTGCCAAAAG
>NW_006399769.1:23087120-23088538 GCF_000299155.1 Elephantulus edwardii
GGTTCCATCTTCTTCTATTTTCTGGAATAATTTATGTAGAATTGGTAACAGTCTTCTTAGTTTTAGTAAGCAAGATTGTGTCATCTGAACAACATAGGTTCATAACATAAAATGTCTGGGATCATGAGGGAGGAAATTGTGGATCAGTAAGAATATCGAAGAAACTCATATAAGAAATGGGTTGTATAAATAATTAAGTGCTTCACTACTTGCTGAAAGAATAGTTGTCTAAATCCACTCATGGCCGGTTAGGAAGAAAAACCAGACAAAGTGTTTCTGAGCGGTTCCAAAAAACCCTGTGGTGCAGTTTTGCTCTGCACATATTAGATTGTCATGAGTCAGAATGACCTCCACAACAACTAACAATAATAAGTAATTCCACCAAGTTTAGACAAATACTCTTCATTCTCTCCTCTTCCAAGACCCTAGTGTCCTCTTGTTTCAAAGCAAAAATATTTTGTAATTTAAACACAGTATCATTACACTGTTGTGGATTTCAGGATTCTTAGAATGGAAGTAGAAGTAGTAAATCTCAATTTATCATGAAAGATGACATGAACAAAAATAACTGTTAAGAATATACTGCTAAATATGAGGACAAATTCATAATGAGGAAACAGTCGAGAAGTTAGTATTTTCATTATAGATGAATAAATAAACAAACAAACAGACATTGGTATATGTAACACAATCCTCACTATACCGATAACCAATAGGAAACTTTGAAATAGAGAAGAAATTGAAATTGTTAAAGATTTCGTTTACTTGTATCCACAATTAACACATGTACCAGCCGTCAAAAAAATTAAAATATCTGTGGCATTGTGAGACTCATTGACAAGGGCTCTCCAAAAGTACTCAAGGACAAGATGGTCAGTTTAAAGACTGCATTGTGAATGATACAAGCTACGGGTGTGTCTTTTTACTTCCTATTAATCTGAAACTTGAATATTAGGAAGAATTGCCAGAAGAAGAAACAATGCCTTTGAGTTGTCATGTGAGAATATGAGATATCTCATGAACTGTCAAAAGAACAAGTAAATCTGTCTTAGAACAAGTGCTACTAGATTGTTCCTTAGAGGCAAACATAGTAAATGAAGGCCCATGCAAAGATATGAGTCCATTCTGACTTGACAATACAAAACAACAGCATGTATATAAGTGAAAGACAATGTGGTAAGCCATTTATTAAGATATAAATTTTAGGACACAACACAGCATATTTAAAAATTTTAAAATATGGTGCCAGATCAAATAAAAAGAAGTATTGTATGTTCTTCTTAAATGAAGTATGCCGAATATTAAGTGCACATAACCAGAAAGTAAATCATTAATTATTATGATGTGGCAGGAAGGGAGAATCAGCTGTCACTTCATGAGGATTGATTATGTTTCTGGAGTTTTCTTTGGGTTTTTTT
>NW_006399769.1:23088962-23091069 GCF_000299155.1 Elephantulus edwardii
TACTCCTTGGAGGCAAGGATTCTGGGGTTTCGTCTGACATACTTTGGACATGTTATAAGGAGAGACAGGTCTTTAGAGAGGAACATCATGCTGGGTAGAGTAGAGGGACAGCGCAGGAGGGGAAGACCCTCTATGAGGTGGATTGATTCAGTGACTGGGGGGATCGGGATGGGTGTGTCAGAGGCAATGAGATTGGCACAGGATAGAGCAGGGTTTAGGGCTATTGTACATAGGGTCACTATGAGTCGCAAATGACTCAACGGCACATAACAACAACAACAACAACGTCAAGCACACAGAGGGAATTCTCCATCTTTCTCCAGTTGAAGTTCATATGGAGCTGATCTTAAAGTAGACTCAGCCTTTGCATTAACAAAGTAATTACTTACAGAACTAAGCCATTAGAGTTTCTATTTCTGTTTAGGATAATTTAAAAAATTTAGAGATAAGCAATTGTGTCATTTGAAAGATATTGGTAAATGTAATTGATGTCACTGAATTATTTTGTGTACCATTAAGTTTGACAAGTCATAGGTGACCCCTTAAAGGATTTTCAGAGCAGAAATCTATCTATACCTGCCTGCTGACTGACCCTCAGGTATTCTGGACCTTGCCCAGTCACTTTACTGAGGGAATCTGTGCTGTTTGGGCTATGATATTTGTACAGTTGAATGGTATTAGGTTGTGCTGTCAGATTCTTGTGTTGAAGGGGAGACTTGTAGGTTACTATTGGATTTTATGAGGAAGACTCAACAATTTGTGTTGTGCAGACAACATAACTTTGCTTGCTGAAAGAAAAAGAGGACCTGAAGTATTTGAAGATCAAAGACTGCAGCCTTCCGTTTGCTTTGCATATCAACATTGAGAACACAAAATACTTCCCTTTCCCAATAAGCAACATCAAAATGGATGGAGAAAAGATTGAAGTTGTCAATTATGTCATCTTACTTGGATCCACAATGAACACCCTTGGCACTGGCAGTCAGAAGATCAAAGGATCATATGCACTGAAAAAGTCTGTTTTCATGGACCTCCCCAAAGTCCTGAAGAACAATGATGTCAGTTTAAAAACCAATATGTTCCTGATACAAGCCATAGTCTTTTCAATCACCAGCTATGCATATGAGACTTGGATAATGAATAAGGATGACAGAGAATTGATGTTATTAGTTTGTGACATTGAACTAGAGTACTGAATAGATTGTTTAAAGAACACATTTGTCTTGGAGAAAGTGCAGTGACAGTGGTCCTAAGAGGTAAGATTGGTGAAGCTCCAACTCCCATATTTGGCGTAAACTGATGTAAAGGGTTTTTCCTTAGAAAGGGACATCACGTTTGGAAAGTGAAGAGTCAGAAAAAGAAAATAATACCCTCAAAGACATGGATTGACACAGTGATTGCAACAATAGGCTCATGTATGTCAGCGATGATAAGTATAGCACAGGATAGGACAGAGTTTAGATCTCTTGTCATAGAGTCACTATGATTCTTACTCAACTTGAGAGCACACAACAACACAAGCTCTTAAAAGCATCAAATACGTGAATGATTGCTTGTGTTTTTTGTTTTGTTTTTTAGATGTTAACGACAGTTTATAAAGACCTTGGGTTTCCATTCATTCACTACTGCACATTTTCCTCCCTTCCCCCTGCCCCAGTTCACTTATTTCTTTGGGAAAAAGTTCTTTCATTGTTATACAGCCTCCCACCCCCATACCAATACTATGCAACTCTTATTCTGGACTCTTTTGATGCTAACACCTACTCACATATTCCTTTTATACCATTCTCTCCCTCATATGTCTCAATGCCCTGTACATTATTTATCCCCTCTTTTCTTAGTTTGTCCCCAACTGCCATATCAGTCGTATTGTGGCGTTATGCAGTATGTGTCTAATTGTGACTAAGATATTTCACTCAGCATAATGATCTCCATGGTTATCTATTTTGTATAGTTCATGAGTTCTTTGTTTTTTAATGCTGCATAGCATTCCATTGCATGACTATACCACAGCTCCTCTATCCATTCGTTTGTGGATGGGCACTTGGATTGTTTCCAACTCATTGCTTTTTTGAACAAAACAACAATAAAAATGAGTGTGCATGTA
>NW_006399769.1:23092894-23097326 GCF_000299155.1 Elephantulus edwardii
AACAACAACAACAACAACATACTGGGGTGAGATGATATTTTATAGTTGTTTGGATTTGCATCTCTTACAGAGTGAGGGATTTTGAACATTTCTTCATGTGTGTGTTTGCCATCTACATGTAATCTTTGGAGAAGTGTCTGTTCATATTCAGTGCCCATTTTTCAATTGGAATGTTTATCTTGTGGTGCTCAGGTATTTTATAAATTCTAGATCTAAGTCCCTTATCTGACATGCCATTACCAAATATATTTTCCCATTCTGTGCCTTCCCTTGTTACCCTGTTGAAAAAGCTTTTGGATGTGCATAGGGATTTGATTCTTAGAAGCTTGCTTTCATCATGGTTATATGTTTTTCAGAATGCTTGGGAGACTGTTCAAGTTGTGGATTAGTGCTACTAGCGTTCTTCCAAGCTTTTCTCTAGTAAAGTGTTGTGTCCTTGGTTTTAGTCCTAGGTCCTCGATCCACTTTGAGTTCGTTTTTGTGTATAGTGTGAGGTGTGGGTCTTGTTTGAGTTTTCTGCCAATGGTTTTCTCAATTTTCCAAGCCCATTTGTTAAAAAGGCATTCATTTCCTCACTTGGGTAATTTTACCTGCGTGTCAAAAAATCATTTGACCTAGGTTGATGGGCTGATTTCTGGATTTTCAATTCTATTCTATTGATCTATGTGTCTGTCGTTTTACCAATATAACACTGTTTTGACCACCACGGCAGTGTAATAGGATTTGAAATTAGGGAGTGAGATACCTCTTGCCTTGTTTCTCTTTTAACGAATCCCTTTCCATTGATGTACTGGACATGAGGAGATGCAAGGTGGAACAGGGAGACCTGACTGGAAAATAAGAAAGTCTTGGTTTTCCCTTCAAGAAAGAGCTCCAGCTGTCTCACTCTCTTCTCATTAGCTTAAGGAAGGTGTCTCACATTATTCAGCCAAACAGCAGTGATACCCCCCACACACACACACACATACACAGTACCTCACTCAAGTTCAAGCATCATTCCCAGTGATCACTGGGAGCAGTGTTCTGTGTGCAGGTTGGTGGAGTTAGGACCAGAGTTCCAGGCCTGGGCTGGTGATGATGGGCGTGGAGTTCTGAGCTCACACTCACTCAAATTCCAGCTTTTCTGCTCACCCCAGCATATGGCTTCCCAGCATGCCACTCCCAGGTGCGTTGCTCCTCAGTGTGTGGCTCCCTGGCACTTCGTCCCCTGGTGTGTGTGTCAGCAGCTCCCCAGAATGTGTGTGGCATCCGCAAACAGCTCCCCAGTCTGTGTGTGTGGTATCAGCAAGAAGTTCCCTGGCATGTTTGCTTGTTTAACATCTACTTTTATGGTGACAGCAAACTTTTGTCTATCAAAAGTTGTACTAAAATAGGGCCTAGAAATAAGAATTGGGCAGTCATTTCTAAAATAACAGGTTTGTAAAAACTATGAACAATAGAGCACAGTAACACAATTTGACAGTGAGAGATAGCACTGGATAGGGCCCTCAAATTGGAGAAGAACAGCCAGAAATATCCACTAATAATTGGAAAGTAGAGCGTATGGATCATGAATGTAAGAAAATTGGATGTTGTAAAAAGTGAAATTAAATGCATGAAAGTTGATATATTAGGCATTAGTAAACTCAGATGGATTGTCATTGGCTACTTTGAACCAGATAACTATGTTGTTGTTGTTGTTGTTGTTTTTGTTGTTAGGTGTTGCCATATCAAGTATGACTCATAGCAATCCAATGAGCAACATTTCTGAACCTTGCTTTATCCTGTGCCATCCTCACACTTCCTGACCCAGTAGAGAGCATTCAGCCATGATGTCCCTCTCTAAGGAATAGCCCTGCTTAGCAACATGCCCGAAGTATGTGAGGCGAAGCTTTTGGCAATTCCTAAAATTTTCAGTACGCTTCTCCAACGTAGCAGCTCAAAGGCATCAATTTGTCTTCTTTCACCTTTATTCATTGTCCATCTCTCAGATGAATGGCAAGTGATCAGAAAGACCATGGCCTGAATTGGATTCACTTTAGTCCTCAAACTGACATCATTACTCCTCAATAATTAGGAGAGTTCTCTAACTACAGACTTCCTCAGTGTAATACATTTCCTGAATTCCTGATTGCTGGTACAAAGGATGTTGATTAAGGATTGAAGTAAGATGAAGTTGTTGACAGTTTCAATATTTTCTCCATCTATTATGATGTTGTATATCATAATCGGTTCAATGGTAAGGATTTTTGTTTTCTTGACATTGAGATGCATTCCATAGTGAAGGATGTATTCTCTGATCATCTGCAGCAAGTGCCTCAAGTTCTCTTCACTTTCAGCAAGAAAAGTTGTGTCAACTGTATAATACAGGTTATTTATGAGTTTTTCTACAATATTGATGTTACATTCTTCTTCATAGAGTCCAGATGCTAGAATAATTTGCTCAGCATACAGATTGAATAAACAAGGAGTGAGAATACAACCCTGACACACACCCTTCTTAATTTTAAAACATGTAGTAGTCTTGACATAAGAGAAGTTTTTGGAGTTGTGTTTGTTGTTTGTTAGTACTCTTCTCCTCTCCCAAGTGATGGCCCTTCAGCCCTTCATCAAGGTTGTAGGCCTGCTAGAGGGTTTGACTTTAAAATCTATAATGAGGTGATGGGTCTGTGGGCCAACTTGGAGCCTGGGGCCTTGGAGTCTCCCTGTTATATGACATTGAGTCGCTTGTGACTCATAGCAACCCTATGTACAACAGCCCTAAACTCTGCTCTGTCCTGTGCCAATCGCACTGTCTCTGACACTCCCATCCCAATTATCTCAGTCACTGAATCAATCCACCTCCTAGAGGTTCTTCCCCTTCTGTGCTGTCCCTCCACTCTACCCAGCATGATGTCCCTCTCCAAGGACTGGCCCCTCCTTACAGCATGTCCAAATTATGTTAGAAAACCTATTCAGAAATACATTAGAAAAAAAGATGTAACATTCCAGATAACGTATCAATTGTTTTGTATGTGGTTTTTAATGCTTAACAATTCATGGAAAACCTGTGACAAAATGTGATAATTTTCACCTCCAAACATATGACTGATGCTCAATTTCATATGGAAGTCATAAACAATTGAAAAAAAAATGTGTTTCTAAGCACAGTAATCAATTTAAAAGTGTGCAGCAGCATGCTAACTGAAAACCCACCAGAGGGTCAGCTGTGGATTGGTTCTGAACTGACGGTAAACAATAACAACAACAACAATGGTAAAGAAGGGAGAAAATCAAGATACAATCATGGGGTTCTATAACTTTATGAAGGCAAGGTAAGAAAAATTGAAAAAATTATTCTTATAAACAATGCATTTGAACTTTGTATAGTAGTATAGTATAGTTATAGTATAAATTAATAGAAAATTTTTTTAAAAAAATATGTACTGAAAGCATTGCCATAAAATAAGGCCCCAGGAACTTATGGAATAGCAAGTGGCATCGTTCAACTAACAAAGGCAGCACCGGACATGTTCACTGGTGTGTGCCAGAAAATTTGGACAATAGTTACTTGGCCAACTGATTAGAAGAAACCCATATTTCCATTTCCAAGAAAGGTGATCCAACAATATGTGTAAATAACGCAACAAAATCATTAATATATAAACAAAGTATTGCTGAACATCATCAAAAATGACTACAACAATACATAAATAAAAAACTGCCAGAAATTCAAGCTGGAGTTAACAAATGTTGTAGCACCAAGGACATTATTGCTAATGTCAGACGGGTCTTGGCAGAAAGCAGAGAATCCCAGAAGAATGGGGTTTTTTGAGTTTCGCTGAAAATGCGAAACATTTGATTTTGTAAATCCATAACATTGAATTGTGCTCAGATGAAACCTATACCTAGACCAAGAAGCTGTTGTGGTAACAAAGGAAGGGAATATTGCATGGTTTACAATCAAGAGATGTGTGCATCAGGGCTACATCCTTTCTCCAAATCTATCCCATCTATAGGCTGAACTGAGTTAGACTTTACCAAGGAGAATCTTCCTCAGGATTGGAGGAAGATTAATCAATAAATTGTGTCATGCAAGTTAAAACTGTGACTTCATTTTCATATTCTGAAGAAATTAAGTATAAACTTCATCAAGACTACAGCTGTTAGTATTCAAAATCTTTATGCTATTAGTGCAATGTGAATTATTTACATTTTTTACATTTTTGTTTATCATATAGATCAGTGAATTCCATCCATACACTCCTGCTTATTACAACTTCTTAAAGTGAGATCCAAGATTATGTATTTTTAAGCAAGCCCTCCATATGTCTCAAATATGAAAATGAATTTTGAAATTGCTATTCTATATTACTTCCTGAAGGCTTAATATATGTATTTTCTTATATATATTTATAAGCTCACTTGCTCATTAAATCAATCCTGAGTACACAGCATTATTTTCTGTATTTCA
>NW_006399769.1:23097825-23100941 GCF_000299155.1 Elephantulus edwardii
TATTTATCCCCTCTTTTCTTTGTTTCTCCCAACCCACATACCTGTACTGTTCTATAACGGTAGCATTATATAGTATTTGTCTTTTTGTAACTGAGATATTTCGTTCAGCATAATGTCCTCCATGGTCACCCATTTTGTATATTATTTCATGAGTTCTTTGTTTTTTTCAGTGCTACATAATATTACATTGTGTGACTAAACCGCAGCTTCACTATCCATTTGTTTGTTGATGGGTACTTGGGTTGTTTCCACTTCTTTGCTAATGTTAAAAAACAGCAATAAACATGGGTGTGCATTAATTAGTGAGTCTTAAATTAAATGCCCATCAGTGCCAGACAGATTTGTATGAATTGTTTATGTGACAGAAATGATTGAAGAAGGTCTATTGAGACCTTTGTCCTCAAAACCTAATTTTAATTTTCAAAAGTTTTATGTTCCAATATGTGTGTGTTTGAATAAATGTTTTTGTGGTGCTGTCCCGTGCTGTGGAACAACAGGACATAGAAGGAATGCAAATATTTGGGAATGACAGACAACATCCCAAGTTGCTACTATTCTTTAACCCCATGACTACCACATGACAACTTCATATAGGTTTAATATCACAGGTTATATTTTACTTAACCAAATCAATGTCCATGGAAACTGTTTTTCTGTCAAGGACCTCTTTAAAATGCTAAGGAGCATAAAAGGGAAATTATCAAGTTTATTTGAAGAGGTAAGAGATCTTGAATAAGCAAAACACTTCTGAGAAATAAAAAGTGGGCGACACAGTACTCCCTGACCTTAAAACCTGTTAGACAGCAGTAGTAACCAAAACAACATTTTATTGGTACAATGACAGGCACATACACCAATGGAATAGAATTGAGATTCCAAAAGTGTACCCATTTATCTATGGTCAACTGATATTTTACAAGGAAATAAAACTCATTAAATGGGGAAATGATAACCTCTTCAGCAAATGGTGCTGGCAAAACTGGACTGTCACCTGCAGAAAGCTGAAATAGGATCCACAATTCACAACATATTTAAAAAAAATCAACTCAAAGTTCGTCAGAGACCTGGGAATAAAACCTAAAACCATAAAGTTCATAAAAGAAAAACAAGGACCAAGTTTAGAAGGCCTAGTCTAGGGTATAAAGAGACTGTCAAATACAGAAGAAACAACCCTGGTTGCTGAAACTGAGGAGGACCTGAAGTACTTTCTGCAGAAGGTCAAGGACTGCTGCCTTCAATATGAACTGAAGCTCAACATAAAGAAAACAAAGATTCTCACCACTGAGCTGATTGGCAACAACATGATAGATGGTGAAGAAATTGAGATTGTTAATCAGCTTTAGTTTTGTTTTATTTTTTTTCTCTACAATCAACACTCTTGGTATCCACAGCCAGGATATTAAAAGATTAATTGCATTCAGAAAGTCTGTTGTTAGAGACCTCTCCAAAATATTGAAAAACAATGTTATCAGTCAGGAGACTAAGGTGCACCTGAAGCAGGCTATAGTCTTCGCAATTACTTAGCATGCATCAGAAAACTTGGTATCGACAAGGGATGATAGAAGGAAAATTGATGCCTTTGACTGTGGTGCGTTGGTTTGAATTGCATTTCAATCCCAAGAAAACAAAGATTTTTTACTGCTGGACCAATAGTCAACATCATAATGGATGGAAAATATATTGAAAATGTCAACAACTTCATCTTGCTTGCATCCATAATTAAGACCTTTAGAAGCAGCAGTGAGGATATATGGAGAGGCATTGCATTGGGGAAATCTGCAGTTAGTAACCTTTCCAAACTGAGAAGTAATGATGTCAGTTTGAAGACTAAAGTGCATCTGATTTAGGCCATAGACTTTGAAATCACTTACTATGCTTATGAGAGCTTTATAGTGAATATGGATGGCAGATGAACAATTGGTAATTTTGACCTGTAGTGATGGAGAAGAGCACTGAACATCCTATAGAGAGCCAAAAGAACAAATATATTTTGAAGTGAGTGCAGTTGAAATGTTCTTTGGAGGCAAGAATGATTAGGCTTTGCCGCACATAATTTAGGCATGTTGCTAGTTGATGCTATTCCTTGAATAAGGACTGTTAGTGTAGTATCAGTGAAGAAGAGGAAGACCTTTAACTAGGTGAATTGGTGCAGTGACTCCCACAATGGCTTCATAAGTGTCAGGAAGTGTGAGGATGGCAAGGGAGGGAACAGGGTTCAGTTCTTTTGTTCATAGGGTTACAAGAAGTTGTGCTTCACTCAATGACACCTAAAAGAGACCTTCTTAAAGTCAAATCCCTATGAGTATGAAACACTTTCTCCAATAGGGTAAAAAGACAGCCCACAAATTGGGAAAAAATAATTTACAATGGCATTTCAAACAAGGGTCTAAAGTTTATGGCACACTATTGGAAAGCAGAAGTGGAATCCACTTTCTAAACAACATATGCCTCTGGAAACTCTATGGACCCTGATAAACGTTGATAGTTATAGAAAGTCTTCAGGCCTTTCCCCCCCATAAGGTCACTATGAGTTGTGCTTGACTAGATGGCAATCAACCCAAATGAATTAGTTGACAATGAAAAATTTCAGGATGTACTATGCAAACAAGAGCCAATGATAATGAAGGAAGATTTTCAAACTGCACTGAAGGCATTAATACAAAAATAAGTCTTGGGAACTGATAGAGTATCAATTGAAATGTTTCAGTTAACAGACACAGTCAGGAAAACTTGGAAGACAGCTAGCTACCTGATTGACTGACTGACTGACTGACTGACTGGAAGAAATCTGTAATTGTCCCTGTTCTTAAGAAGACTGATTCAACAGAATGTGGAAATTATCAAACAATATTACATGAAAGCAAAATACTGCATAAGATCATTTAAAAATGGCTAGAAGTTCAAGCAGGATTTAGAAGTCACAGCACCAAAGATATCATTGCTGATGTTAGATGGATTTTGACTAGAAGTAAGGTGTACCAGAAGAATGTCTTTTCATTCTGTGGTGACTATGCAAAGGCAGTTGACTCTGTGCTTCAGAACAAATTATATCTTACATTGAGAAGAACAGGAATTCTAGAAGACTTATATGTGTTCATGCAAAAACTATACCTAGA
>NW_006399769.1:23110906-23112526 GCF_000299155.1 Elephantulus edwardii
GATGGTGAAGTTCTGCCTTTCATACTTTGGATATATTGGAGAAAGATATTATGTTTTGAAAGATGGGCCATCAATGAAGGAGAATAAGACCCACAAATTAGATGGATTAACACAGTGATTTCAGCAATGGGCATAAGAGTTTTAGAGATGATGAAGATGGCACAGGATATGTCAGGGTTCAGGATGAATATTCATAGGGTCTCTATGATTAGTACTAAGTTGATGGCACCTAACAACAACAACAAAATAAAGCTGACACAAGAAAAAGACTGATAATCACAAAATGGGCAAAGGACATGAAAAGACTCTTAAACAAGAGGGGGACATTCCATGGTCAACAAATACATGAAGAAATGCTCAAATTACTGTCAATAAGAGATAAGGGAATCAAAACAAAAATGAGATACCATCTTACCGCAGTAGCAGTAGCAAGTTTTATAGGACAGTAAGCCGGATACAGACCGTGTTCTCCGTAATTATTTGTTATACACCGGAGCTGAGCAATAGCTAACTATGACAGAAGAAAAATCAATGCCTTTGAGTTGTGGTGCTGTAGAAGAGTACTGATCATACCACGGGCTGCCAAGAGAACAAACGTATCTGTTCTGGAGTGTGTGAAACCAAGTTGTTCCTTGAGGACAAAGATTGACTTGTTGTTTGTTGTTGTTGTTATGTGCCGTCCAGTCTCCTGCAACTCATAGCGACCTTATGTACAACATCCTTAAACTCCACTCTGTCCTGTGCCAATCACACTGTCTCTGACACTCCCATCCCAATTATCCCAGTCACTCAATCATTCCACCTCATAGAGGGCCATATTTAGACCTACTGTTCATAGAGTCACTATGGGTTGTAGTTGACTTCATAGCACATAACAACAACAACAACAACAACAAACAATAAATGCTAGAGAGGATGCAGATAGTTGGAACTCTTGTGCACTGTTGATGAGAATGTAAAATGGTACAATCACTATGTAAAGAAGTTTAGCATTTCCTTAAAAAGATAAATTTAGGACACAATTGGCTCATACCCAGAACTCCAGTCCTGATGCCGATATCCTGTGCCCAGAACTCCAGTTCTGTGCCACCAGCCAAATACCCGAACTCCAGTTCCAATGCCACCAACATCCTATGCTTGGACCTCTGGACCCAACATATCTGGCCCATGCCGAAACCTTTGGTCCTTATGCCAACTCCTCTGCCAGGAGCTTACATACACCTGGAGTGACACTGAAACTTGAGTGAGGTACTTTGTGGGGGGTCACTACTGTTTGGCTGGATCACATGGGATCCCTTAAGCTAAATCAGAAGGGAGTGAGACAATCTGGAGCTTGTTCTCAAAGGGAAAACCAAGACTTCCTGGTTTTCCAATCAGGTTTCCACTCTCTGCCTTGTACCTCCTCATGTCCTGTCCATCAACTTTCTTTAGCCCAGAACACCTTGGGCTACCATAGCTGTGGCAATTGTCTGACAGAGGACACTGCTTTCACAGGCCTTTTCTTGACTGAAGCAGGTCTTCCCTTGGGTGAGAAGGTCGAGAGAAACCCAGGTAGGGTTAGCTGCCACACCCACTTTTGGAGCAGTGATTTCAGATAAAGAACTGCTATTGCCTCAAACA
>NW_006399769.1:23113196-23115765 GCF_000299155.1 Elephantulus edwardii
A
The DNA here is from genome assembly GCF_000299155.1 of Elephantulus edwardii. Classification (NCBI taxonomy): domain Eukaryota; kingdom Metazoa; phylum Chordata; class Mammalia; order Macroscelidea; family Macroscelididae; genus Elephantulus; species Elephantulus edwardii. The sequence continues at coordinate 23,113,198 of NW_006399769.1, forward strand.
GCAAGTAAAGGTACTAGAAAAGCTGTGGAAGAATTATTAGAAGAAAACTATCCAGACATAATGAAGAATGAGAGAATATATATTCAAGAAGCTGAGAGAATACCATATAGAAGAAACCACAGAAGAAAAACACCAAGACATGTAAGTAAAATTTTCCAGGACCAAAGATAAGGAAAAAATTCTGAGAGCAGTGAAGGAGAAACAAAGAGTTTCCTATAAGAGAGAGCAAATGAGATTAAGGGCTGATTTCTCAGCAGAAACCATGTGAGCAAGAAGATGGTCGAATGACATGTATCTAACACTCAACAACCATACCTGTCAACCAAGAATACTGTACCCAGTAAAATGATCCATCAAATATGAAGGAGAGATCAAGATATTTTAAAAACACACCTCAAGCCCAACCCAAAAAACAGAACCTAAGGGAGTTTGTGAAAACAAGACCAGTGCTGCAGGAAACAGGTACAGAGGTGCCACAGAAAGCAGTATGGACCAAAGTAACTAACAACAACACCAAAAAGAACTCAACAAAATGATAGCAAGGAAATCTTGCCTTTCAATAATCACACTGAATGTGAATGGCTTAAATACACCACTGACGAGAAAGAGTAACAGATTGGATAAAAACAAATAAAATCCATCAATATGCTGTCTACAAGAGACACACCTGAAAAATGAAGATTAGAAATACTACAAATAAAAGCATGAGGAAAAAATATATCAAGAAAATAGCAAACAGAAAAAAAAGTAGGAGTAATGGTATTAATCTCAGATAAAATAGTGTTCTATGTGAAAACCACATAAAGGACAAGGAACGTCACTACATAATGACTGAAGAGTCAAAAGAACAAGGGGACATAACAATAATAAATATCTATACAACAGATGAAAAACTTGCAAAATTTATAAAACAAACATTAACAAAACTGAAAAAGGAACTAGACAACAATACTATAGTAATTGGAGACGTCAATACACCACTCTCAAGAAAAGACAGAACTACTAGAAAGAAATTCAACAAAGATGCTGAAGAATTAGACCACACAATAAACCAACTCAATCTCATAGATATTTATAGGCTAATAAAAAACCCAATAAACCTTCTTCTTCGGTGTGCATGGAATGGTCTCCAGAATAGATCACATTTTAGGACACATGGCAAACATCAATAAATTAAAGAACATAGAAATAATACAAAGCATCTTCTCAGACCACAATGCTACAAAATTAGAAATTAATAAGAAGAGCATAAAGAATATACCATACATTTGGAAGCTTAACAACATTTTGCTTGAACATGAGTAGGTACTGGAAGGTATAAAAAAATAAAATTAAAAAGTTTCTTGAAGTAAATGACAATGAGAACACCACTTACAAAACCTTTGGAAAACAGTCAAAGCAGTAAACAGAGGTCAGTTTACAGCAATAAGCAAACACATTAAAAGACAGGGGAAAATTACCATTGACTCTCTAACCAAACTTCTCCAACAAATTGAAAATGAAAGACAAGAAAATCCAGCACATTCCAAAAAAACTTGAAATTATAAAAAATTAGGGCAGAGATAAATGAAATAGAAAACAGAAAAGCAATTGAAACCATCAACAAAACCTGGAGCTGGTACTTTGAAAAGATCAATAAAATTGACAAACCACATGGAAAATTAACAAAAGAAAAGAAGTAAAAGACACAAATAATCCAAATAAGATATGAAGCAAGCAATGTCAAAACAGAACCAACTAAAATAAAATTATTAACAATGGAATATTATAAGAAACTCCACTCAAACAAAAATGAAAACATAGAGGAAATGGACAAATACTTAGAAAATCACAACCTACCTAAACTGACATGAACCAAAATGTTCAACTAGATGGAAAAGGCAATCTCCAATTTCATTTGGAATGGAAAGAGACCCTGAATAAGCAAAGCACTCCCTAAACGGTAGGAGACATCTCACTCCTTGATTACAAATCCTACTACATTGCCATGGTGGTCAAGATGGCATGGTACTGGGGACAAAGAAGGACACATAGATCATTGGAACAGAATTGGGAACCCAGAGATCAGCCTCTTAACCTATGGTCAGTTGATTTTTGACAAGGAGATGAAATCAGTTAAGTGGGGAAACAACAGCCTTTTTAACAAATGGTGTTGGCCAAAATGAAAACCTTCTACAGAAAATTCAAGCAAGACTCACAGCTCACACAACACACAAAAGCCAACTCAAAGTGGATCAAGGACGTAGGACTAAAACTTAAAACTATAAACGTCTTTAGAGAAAAGTCTGGAAGGACCCTAGAAGCACTAATCCACAACATAAAGTCGTCCAAGCATCCTGATAAACATACAACTAGGAAAGGATAAAATAGATAAATAAGACCTTCTAAGAATAAAATTCCTATTCACATCCAAAAACTTCTTCAACAAGGTAAAAAGGAAGCCACAGTTTGGAAAAATTATTTGGTAATGACATGTCTGATAAGGGATTTATATCAACACTTTGTAGAATAGTTGAGAGCCACAAGATAAACAACTCAGTTGCAAAATGGGCACAAGACATGAACAGA
>NW_006399769.1:23119559-23121312 GCF_000299155.1 Elephantulus edwardii
AAGGAAGTCCAGTGAATACCACTATAATTCAAATATATGCACCATATATGTATATATCACTGTTTAAATGGGAAAGTGCAGAAGTGGGGTATAAGAAAGAAGAGGAAATTACTAAAAAAGCCAAGGTGATTGAGGCATAGGGAGTGAAAAATAGGTAAGGTACAAATGGAATTTGATGGGACAGAAAGATAAGAGTGGTAAATTTAATTATACAAACACAATGCACAGAAATTATTGTATGAAACAAAATATGAACGAATGAAACAATGTATATGAATAATTGAATAAATGTAAATTATGGTATAAATTAACAATTAGCTTAAATATTTGTTCAAAATAAGAAATAAACAAATTCAAAAGACATAATTTCAAATTTATTATTTGTTGTTGTTAAAACAATTCTGCAATGATACTAGAATATAAAACAAACAAAAACACTTTTTGCATATAAATTTAACAACATATATGAATTGACTAATTTCTTAAAAAACTTAATTTTATCTGATATAAAAAATATTCTGAGAATATGAATATAAAAATGTAATTAATACTTTACAGTTATTTGAAAATAATTCTTAAATGTTACTATTTTTTATTAGAAAATGACATAAAACATTTAAAGATGAATTATTAATTTAATTAACTTCTTTCAGAAAATAGAAGAGGTGAGATAGAAGAAAAAATTGTGCTCACCCCCATCAGAGTTCTAAATTCCTGTAAATGGAATTTTTTTGACTAGACTCTCAGCAGATGTAATTTTACTATAATTAAAATGAAACCATTCTGGTTTTGAATGGGTCTTAAATTCTGTGGTTGGGATAATTTAAAGGAAAAGAGTATGAAGATTTGAGACATACAGACATTAGGAAGAGTGAATACCCAAGTGGGAGAAATGACATTGAGATGGAGGCAGAGATTAGTGTGATGTATCCACTAGGCAAGATTCACTAAAGATTCCCATTAATCATGGAAACTCAGTGACTCCGACAGTTCCAATTCATAGCAACCATCCATCTTCGGCAGTAAATCATAGTGGAAGGAAACTGCCTACCTGCATAGTAGCCAATGATGGGCGAGAACCTCCAGAGACTTAGCCTTTGGGATTGAAGAACAACTTGCTGAAGACAACGGAAAAGCTAAAGAAAAGACTCTGCCTCAAGGGAGCTCTGGTGGCCTAGTGGCAAGATGCTGCATTGCAATCCCAGAGGTATGCAGTTCAAATCCACCAGATGCTCTGCTGGAGAAGGAGGAGGCAATCTCCTCCTGTACTAGTCAGATCTGATTTGACGGTACACGTGAAAATACTACAATAAAGTAAAACAAAATGAAACAAAAAAAATACTGTCTCAGAGTACCCAGAAATAACTCCTCCTTCCAACACACTGATTTTGTAGTTCTGAACTCCAGTATTGTAAGATAATATGTTTTAAATTTTTGTTTTATCTGGTTGCTTAGAAAATTTATATACATTTTACTTCATCATATACATTGTTTCACACATTCCTCTATTCACATTGTGTTTTCATACGATCATTCTCATACATATATAAAATTTTGTTGATTTAAGTCATATGGATGAGATTTGAAAGATGAAAACTTTTTATTAAAAATGGTGTTACATTTTGTCAAATACTTTGTTACATTCATTAAGAAGATAATTTGGGTGCTTTTAGTTTATTATGTTAATAGTATATATGACATCACTTAATTATTATTATTAAATCAACCACAAAATCTTGAGTTGAATCTCGAT
>NW_006399769.1:23121970-23123281 GCF_000299155.1 Elephantulus edwardii
AGAACTAACACTTACAACTTGGAAAGGATGAAATGAGTTTCCATCTTACATTCTTTGGCCATGTTGACAGAAGGTACCAATCCTTGGAGAAGAATAGCATGCTTGGAAGTTTGGAGGGACAGTACAGCAGAAGTTCATAGATGAGACTGATTGTCAAAGTAACTTGGGTAATGAGGGTGTATGTGTCAGAGACACTGAGATGATATTAAGATAGAGCAACGTTTAGAGCTTTTGTGCAAAGGTTCACTATATGTTGTAGTCAACTTGACAGCACATAACAGCACAACAATATCAAATAAGTTATGGTCAAACATTATTTCTCTATCTATACACTTCATTTCAACTAAATTGGAAAAGTTTTATGATGGACACAAGGATTTTCTTTTTCATAGGTACTATTAATCCATTCATTCTATCATTTTCTGGCTGTGGGTTTTTATTAGGCTTGAAATCCTTCTTATGCTGTAGAATGCATTATAGTCACATAATATGGTACCTTCACTTGCTGGAATATTACAAAGCAGTGAAAAACAATGAACCAGTAAAACACTATACAAAATGGATGAGTGTGGAAGACATGCTAAGTGAAATAGTCACACAAGGAACAACACTACATACAGCCACTATTACAATAATAAGATCAATATGGGTCAATGGAAAGGAGAACAGGAAAATAATGGATAGATGTGAACATTCCACTGGAATGAATGAAAGGGTAGTCTAAAAACAATGATTCATCAGCTATTACAATACAACAATTAACATTTTGTAACATAAAACAACTTAAAATTATTTAGGGGAGGGGAGGGAAGAAATATGCATGAAAGAAATATGAAAAATCAGTATCTTTGTAAATTTTCATTAAAATAAAGACTTTTTAAACAAATGAGTAGAAATTCCTACACTTGGACCAGTAGGCAAATTATCATAATAATTGGGAAAACTGTTGAAGTTGTCTATGATTTTCTTATACTTGGATCCATAATTTTCATCAATAGGTGTTGAAATTGCTTTGAATCATGTTGTGCTATCTTTTTAACAGTTCATTAAATAGTACTGCAATCTGATTTTCCATGATTACACTCTTCCTTAAGCAGAATTAAATAGAGATTATTTTTTTATTATTTCCAAAATTGTGGTCCTTTTTAGATTGTAAAGACTATCATTTCAGATATGAAAGATAGATAACAATCCCAAGAGTACTTAAAATGTGATTTTGTAGGCTAGTTCTAAGATATCTGAAATGAACCATTGCTTTTGGAAATGTGTAAGCTTAAGTATATTTTTAAATTAATTTCATTATTTTATAGC
>NW_006399769.1:23124353-23126260 GCF_000299155.1 Elephantulus edwardii
ATTGACATTCTAGGCATTAGTGATATGACATGGGCTTTGGCCATTTTGAATCAGATAATCATATGGTATACTACTCTAGGAATGAAAAATGTAAGAAGAACAGTGTTGCATTTGTAGTTAAAAAGTCAATTTCAAGTTTTATCCCAAAATGCAATGTTGTGAGTGACAGAATAGTATCAAAACACAGTAAAAGGAAATCTCATTAATACTATTATTATTCAAATATATGCTTCTACTTCTAGAGATAAAGAGGAAGAAACAGAAAAGTTTTACCTAATGTGGCAGTCCAAATTGACTGAACATGGAATCAAGATATGTTAATCACAATGGGTGACTGGAATGCAAAATTTTGAAACAGTGAAGTAGAAGTAGTAGTTGCAAAATACGGGCTTGGTGACAGAAATAAGGCTGGAAATATAATGATCAAATTTTGTATTTTCAATGATTTATGCATCTCAAATAATTTTTTAAAAGACGTAAAACCATGACTTTGTACATGGACCTCACCTGATGGACTGCATAGGAATCAGATTGACTACATCTGTGGAAGAAATAATTGAACCACCTCAATATTAACAATGAAAAATAGCCCAGGGGCATCTCTTACTTATGTGCAAGTTCAAATTAAATCCAAAGAAAATTAAAATAAGTCCACAAGAACCAAATATGACCTTGAATCGATTGCTTCTGGGTTTCAAGATCATTTTAAGAATAGATTTGAGATATTGTGCACAAATGATCAAAGACCACATGAGCTATGAGATGATATCAAGCGTATCATTCATGAAGAAAGTGAAAGGTCATGACAAAGAAAGGGGAGAAAGAACCCCCCCCCAAAAAAAAAAAGTTGCAAGAGACTCTAAGAATTACACTAGCGGATCAAGAAGCCAAAGCAAAAAAAAACCTAAAAAACAAACAAAAAAAAACCCCAACAAACCAAACATGTCAAGTAGAAGAGTTGAACAGAAGATTTCAAAGGGTAGCTCAAGAAGACAAAGCACAGTGTTATAATGGAATGGGAGGAGAACTAGAATTGGAGAATAAAAAGAGAAGAACTCACTCTGCATTTAACATGTTGAGTGAATTTAAAACAAATTCAAACCTTGAGTAGAAAGAAAAGAAAACATTGAAAGATGCTATGTGTAATATATTGAGTGACCCAGAAAGAATCAAAGGAAGATGGAGGGAACACATAGAAATACTCTAACAAAAAGAACTGAATGAGTCTGAAAAAAATTTCAGGAAGTACCATATGAACAGGAGCCAATGGTAGTAAAGAAGAAAGTGGAAGCCACATAAAAGGAAATTGAAAAATAAAAAAAAAAGTTTCCAGGAATTGATTTGATATCAATTGACTTGTTTTAATTGACAGATGCAGCCCTAGATGTGCTCACCAGTCTATGCCAGTAAATTTGGAAGACAGTTGCTAGGCCATTGGGTTGCAAGGGGTCTGTATTTATTCCTATTCTTAAGAAAGGTGATCCAACAGAATGTGAAAACTATCAAACCATATCATTAATATCACATGCAAGCAAAATACTGTTGAAGATGGTTAAAAACTGCTAGAACAGTACATAGGTAGGGAACTGCCGGAAGTTAAAGCAGGATTTAGAAGAGGCCATGGCACTAGGGTTATCATTGCTGACATCAGATGAATTCTAGATGAATGTAAAGAATATGTCCATTTATGTTTTATTGATTATGCAAAAGCATTTGACTCTGTGGGTCAAAAGAAGTTGTTACTGACATTGGACATTGAGAATTAGCAATCCCAGAAAGCTTAACTGAGCTCATTCAAACCTGTATCTGGACTAGGGGGCTGTTACTATATGGTTTAAAATCAGAAAGGAAGTGTGTCAGTGTATTCTCTTTATATACTTACTTAATCTGTGTGTTGAGCAAATTTT
>NW_006399769.1:23126925-23143018 GCF_000299155.1 Elephantulus edwardii
TGCAATAAGGTCTAATGTCAGGAGGTGTGAGGATGCCACAGGATAAAACAAGATTCAGTTCTCTTGTTCATTGGCTCGCTATAGGTGGCACTTGACTTGAGAAAAACTAACAATGACAATGCATTTTATTATCCTTTAATTATTTCTGTAAACCCCTATCTCTCCTTTCTTGGCAATTATACTAGAATGATTCTCTTTGAGCTTTTTTTTTTCTCTTTGTAAAAGAGATCTTATAGAATATTTGTACTTTTCTGACTGACTTATTTCATTAAGCATAATACCCTCTAGGGAACTTTCGTAGCTGAGTGGTAAGAAGTTGTTCTGCAATCTCAAAGTCCCCTGCTTTGAATCCACCAGCTGCTTGGTGGGAGAAAAATGGGCAATCTCTTTCCATGCAATTTAGTGACTATGAAACCTACTTACAGTTAACGATAAGTAGGTTTGCTCTAAACAACACACAACAACGTCCTCTAGATTCACCTGTGTTTCATTAATATTTAATAGGCCATTCATTTGTTTTCTACTAATATATTATGAATTATTTTTTAGTATCTAGCATGCTTTGGGATTTTTTTGGTCCTTACACATAAGAATACCCTGTAAGCTTGCCTGAATATTTTTTAAAAATATATATAGCATTCCATTCTCAGTTGAAATATATAATTGATTAGAAGAGATTATATATAACCAACTACATACAACTTTAAACTATGTTTTTTTAGAGCTCAATATATATGTCTCATGAGCAGAAGCATCAATTCCTAATGGTGCAGCTTCCAAATACTTAAGAAGAGATTATAGCTGCCAGTGACAGTTAAGTATGAGACAAGTTCTTGTGAGATTCAATACACTTAATCCATGCTGTGTCCTTAGAAATGTAGAGCTGGATTTGTCTTTATGGCAAATTGACACAAATAACTTACAACATTGAAGGAAAATATTTTGAAGCCTCCCAACTTGACCTTGGCTTAGTCACATCTATACAAGTATAAGGAAAGAAGATTTAGTACATCTAAATTATGTCACTATTTTTTCTTTGTCGAATTGAGGGAATATATATATATATACCTTTGATTTTACTTGAGTAGCTCTTATTCCAAGCTTGATGTAATAATGACCCCTAATTTCCAGATGTGCCGGCTGCATTTAGAAAATGCCATTGCACTAAGGACATCATAGCCAACATTAGATGGATCTTGGCTGAAAGCAGAACCAGAGAAATGTCTATCTTTGTTTCATTGACTATGCAAAAGCATTTGACTGTGGATCAAAACAAATTAGGGTTAACCTTGAGAAGAATGGGAATTCCAGAACACGTAATAGTAGTAGTTGTTGTTGTTGTTGTTGGTAAGTGCTGTCGAGTTGTAGGTGACTCATAATGACCCTCTGAATGAAAGTCCTCAACACTTGGGTGAATTTCATCCTTTCTCCAGGTTTACAGGGTTTCCGGAGGAAAGCTGTTTATGGAAGTGGATGCCACTCCTGCTTCCAAGATTGTTTTAATTGGGGAGCTCCACCAATCACTGTCCACCATGGGTAGCCATTATCACTCTTAACGCAGCAGTACTCATAATAGTACTCATGTGAAACCTGTACTTGGACCAGGAAGAAGGAATAAGAACAGCAGGGAAACACTTCATGATTCAGGATCAGGAAAGATGTGTGCCAGGGATGCATTCTATCTCCATACTTTTTCAATCTATATGCAGAACAGATCATCCAGAAGGCTGGACTTTATGAGCAATAATGTGGCATCAAGATTGGAGGAAGAATTATCAACAACCTGCATTATGTAGATGACATAACTTTGCTTACTGAAACTTAATAGGACAAGAGGCATATGCTGCAGAAGGTCAAGGACTGTAGTCTTCAATAGGAATTGAACCTCAACATCAAGAAAACAAAAATTCTCACCACTGGGCCCATTGGTAGCTTCATGATTGATGGAGAAGAGATTGAGATTCTTGGTAACTGGCTTCAGATTTCTTAGTTCCATAATCAAGACTCTTGGCACCAGCAGTCAAGAAATCAGAAGGTGTATTGCATTAGGAAAGTCTGCTGTCAGGAACCTCTCTTGAGGACTGAAGAGCAATAATGCCAGTCTGGGGATAGGTGTGCCTGATCCAGGCCATGGTCTTTGTAATTACTTACTATGCGTTAGAGAACTGGACAATAACTAAGTAAAATAGAAAAAAAGATAGATGCCTTTGAGTCGTGGTTCTGGAGTCAAATTCTAGGAGAACTAACAGGTCTGTCCTGGAGAGGATGAAATCAGTTTTGTCCCTGGAGATGACGATTTTGAGCTCCATCTCACATACTTTGGGTATGTGGCCAGGAAGGACCCATTCTTGGAGAAGAACAATATACTTGGAAGGGTAGAAGGACAGCGCACGAGAGGAAGACCCAGAATGAAAAGGATTGACTCAGTGACTGGAGCAATGAGATTAGGTGTGTCAGAGACAGTGAGATTAACACAGAACAGAGCAGCTTTCAGAGCTAATGTATATAGGTTCACTACGAGTCATAGGCACTTAACAATGGCAGCAATACTAACATTATATTTTGTATATAATTGAAGTAATAACCATCAATTTTAACAGTAATAATTATGATATTCTTGACTATACTTTAGACTTTTAAATTGACACTTCAATTTAAATATTTATTACTATATAATAAAATCTATGGTTCTATAAAGTAGGACTTTATGTAACCAGTAATAATTGGTGACTCCATTAAAATCAATGAATCAATTTTCTAGGAAGTTATTTTTTTTCTATAAATGTAGTTCAAGGCCACCAGGCTCTCTGCAGGAGGATTGGCATTCTCCTCCCATGTGATTAACTGCCTCTGAAAACCCACTGGAGGGTCAGCTATGGGTTGGTTCCAACTAGACAGTACAAATTAACAAGTATTAATACTGTATATTTGTTTGCAATATTATGGATGCTTCTGTAATATGTATTTTTATCACTATAAAATTAACACAATTATTTTGATTTTTGAATAGGTTATTTTTTTGAAAGAGAATAATGGATTCACAATTGTAGGAGCTCATATTCCTACTTCAGATTTATTTTCGTTATGTTCCTTATGCCTTTTAAATGCTGAAAAGGATAGTTTTCTTTTCTTTTAAGGAAACACTACTCATATTTCACTGACTATATCTCCTAATAAAAACTTTTAATAACAAAAATCTAAAATTGCTTTGGAAAATTTAAAATCAAGTATTTTCAGTCACAGTTCAACAACTTTACTGGTAGCAATATGATGAACTAACAGGTAAGTCTTTAGCTTAATTTTCTTTATCTGTCCTAAAATGTCCACTAAGTGTTACAAATTGTTAAGGACTTAAATAACCACTGAAAAGCTAGTGGTATACATAAACTGAAATGTCTCCAAAGACACTTCTGATTATTTACTTCAAAACAAAACTCACAGCCTTGATAACTCTGAAGAGCAACTACCTTTTTTACACATGAGAGTCACTAGAAGTTAGCATTGACCTGATGGCAAGCAGTAAGAATTCTATTGAAAGCACAATATGATATTCTGTATAAGAATTTAGAAGAAGTCCATGTGAAAAAAATTAGCTTAATGTCAAGAATTCTGGAAACGTAAAATTTTTACATACTTACATTAAACAAATAAATAAATAGATAAATATGCTCAATACTCATGTTCTGGTAGACACTGTACCTCATTTTCAATAAAGGCAAAGAAGAGATAGAATAGTTTCAGACTTGAATACAGTAAGTGGTAACACATAAGGGAAATTCTAAAAGAAAACATTGGTTTGTACTGGTCTTCGAGTGGGGAGTTCTGGTGACCTAGTGGATAATAATAGTTGGACTGCCAAGCCAAAGGTGGTTGCTCTTATCAGTTGCTGTTGAGATGAGTACAACCCACAGCCACCCTATGAAGAACAAATGTGAACCCTGTCTTAGCCTGTGCCAACCTCACAATTTCTGATGCACTCAAGACCATTGCTGTGGTCAGTGCATGAATCCATCCAGTTGTTTGTCTTCATTACCTTCTCTATGCATGAAGTCCTCTCCAAGGAATAGCATTAGCTATTAGCCAAATCTCCTGAAGTACTTGATAGGAAACTTGGCTGACTTTGCCTCTAAGAAGTATTCTGACTTCACACTCTCCAAGACATCTGTTTGTTCCATTGGCAGTCCATGGGATATTCAGTATTCTTCTCCAACACTACTGTTCAAATGCATTAATCCTTCTGTCATCTTTATTCATTGACCATCTTTTTTTTCCTTTTTTAATTTAAATTTGTTACTAATTTCAGTAAAAATTTACAGAGGCTTTGGATTTCCATCCATTCATTGTTGCACTTTTCTCCCCTCACAACCCTCTCCCCCGATACACTACCCTCTTGGAAAAGTAAAAGAAAAATTCTTTCATTGTTTTACAAACCCTCCCCCAGGGCCACTCCACCATGTAGCCATTGCTCTAGACTCCTGTCATGACAAAAATATCTAATCACATATCCCTTTTAAAGTTTTCTCCATCACCTGTTTTAATGCAGTATATATTATTGAACCCATCTTTCTCAGTCTCTCCCTAACCCCAAGGTCAGTTCTGTTTTATAACAGCATACCAAGTGATAAATTACACAATCTACCAGCTGCTCCCTGGGAGAAAGATGAACAGTCTTCTTTCTTGGGATTTACTACTCTTTGGTGCTGTCCACTTGACTATGACTTATAACAACACGTTAAACAAGGGATATGAACATGGCCCTATCATGAAACATCCTCTATCATGTTCAAAGCAACTGTGTCAATCCATATCATTTAGAGACTTTGACCCTTTATTTTTATCAGCATAATATCTCTCTCCCAGGACAGATTTAATCTGAAAATATTACCAAGTTAGGTGACACCAAGTTTTGCCACCTTTGCCTCTAAGTAATCCTCTGGTTGTAGTTCCTTCATGACATATTTGTTCCTTTGGCAGCCTGTGACATATTGAATATTCACTAACACTACAATTCAAAGGTTTCAGTTTTTCGTCAGTCTTTCTTATTCATTGTCCAACTTTCAGGTCCCTAGGAAGCAATTTAAATATCCTGGCTTGCAAGCACCGATTCCAGCAACATCAGCATTTCAGGATATTTTTGATTAATCCGTCATTATTTGTGGCAAAAATATTCTTATTACAACTAATTCAGCATTAATCACAAAATATTTCCAGTTAGTCATCTAATGCATTGAAAAAAAAGTGATGATGATGATGGTGATGATAATTTGTCATCTGGTCTTGATACATAACATAAATGCTTGATCTTAAATATATTGTACTGAAATTAAACATGCATGCTGGATATTTTCAAGTTGTTTCTTTGAAAATGCTATAGCATTTAATGCGTGAATACAATTTACTTTTTAATTTATATGTTAAAATTTTTAAAATAGAATTAGTTACGGTTTTTAATCAGCCTTTAACTGAGAAAAATAAAGATGTCATTCATGAAACAAAAAAGAAAGAAAACATCTTGGCTTAGATCAGATGTACCTAAGTCTTTAAGCTCACATATTTGTTCTTTAGAACTTTGGAGGAGTCCTTGGCATCAGATTTCACTAATGCATCATGCCCTTTTATTTCTTGGCTGTTGCTATTACTGGTGTACTGATTTGAAGATAAAGAGTCCTCTAAGTTAGAAGATAAATTACATGATTATTCTCATGAGTATGAAGTTTGTACTTAATCTATCTGGAATCAAATGCCAACTTCTTAGCTGTGTGATTTGGAAAATCTCCCGTGTTTTCTGTGCCAATTTTTTCATCTAATGACAAAAATCATTAGACAACATCATGACAGATAGAGAAATATTTAAATTGTCACTGATTTAATTTTACTTGAATCCACAATTAGCAATCAGCAGTCAGGAGAGCAGGAGGCATTGCTTCAGGAAAGTCTGCAGTCAGGGATTTCTCCAAATTATTAACGTTGTCATTTTGAATATTAAGATGTACCTGATTCAGACCATGAGCTTTTCACTCATTTACTATGTATATGAAAGCTTGATAATGAATAAGGATAACAGATAATGTCTTTGAGGTGCAGTATTGGAGAAAAGATCTTACTGACCCACGTATATACAAATGAACAATGTCTCGGAGAAGAGTAGCCAGATGCTTCTTGGAGGCAATAATAAGCTTTGACTTATTTACATATTTCAGACATATTTTTAGAAGCAGTTATTCTTGGCAAAGGAACACCATGCTTTGAAAGGTGGCGTATAGGTGAAACAGAGGAAGACCCTTAAAAAGATAGAATGACGCAGTGACGGCAGCAATGGAATAAAGTATGTGAGAAATGATGAAGATGGCACAGGACACGTTATGGTTCAGATCCATTGTTCATACTGTTGCTACGGATTATAGGCACCTAACAACAACCATGAACCTAATAACAGCTGCCTTATATAATTACTATAAGTATTCATGAGCAGTGGTGTCTCTCTGGAGACTAAGGTGCATCTGATACAGGCCATGGTCTTTGCAATCACTTGTTATGCATCGGAGAGTTGGACCATGACTAAGGAGGATAGAAGGAGAATTGATGCCTTTGAGCTGTGGTGCTGCAGAAGAGTATTGAGGGTACCATGGATTGCAAGGAAAACAAACAGATTCATCCTAAAGAGGGTTAAACCAGGCATCTCCTTGGAGGCAAGGATTCTGAGGCTTCATCTGATATACTTTGGTCATGTTGTAAGGAGGGACCGGACCTTGGAGAGGGACATCATGCTTGGGAGGGTGGAGAGACAGCGCAGGAGGGGAAGGCCCCCTATGAGGTGGATTGATTCAGTGATGGGGGGTGGGGGTAATCAGGATGGGTGTGTCAGAGACAGTGCGATTGGCTCAGGACAGAGCAGAGTTTAGGGCTGTACATAGGGTCGCTATGAGTTACAAACATCTTGACAGCACTTAACAACAACAACAACATTCATGAATAAATGTTTTTTAAAAATTATGTTAACAATGAAAGCAAGTATAAATTGTTGTTAAATTAGTTTTCAAGAAAATAAATTGACTTAAATTTTTATTGAGAGTTGTTGCTGTTATTGTTTTTATTAAGTATTGTTAGGTTGACTACAACTCATAGAAATCCTATGAACACAGATCTGAAACCTACCCTAAGCTGTACACTTCTCAAAATCTCTGATATGCTTGAGTTCATGTTACAGTCACTATGTCAATCTGTCCTCTTGAGGGTCATTGTTTTTCCTCTGACCTTGTACCATTTCCAGCATGATATTTTCCCCCAGGAACTAGCACCTTATGACAACTTCCACAAAGTATCATTGCAGTAAGGAGCTGCTAGAGGAAATCTTTCCTTTCCCCAACCCCACATTTTCTCACAATCCTTTTATTCTGGAACTCATACTTCATCTAGAAAATTACTATTAGCTTTAGCTAAAGCAAACTTGCATAAGTCTTTGCTCAATTCCTGTTTAATTTCCCTTCAAACCTTCTATCTCTACTAATGTACCATCTCTGAGAAAATAGAATTTTGTACTTATGCCACAATTCTGTTCGGCATGATTTTATTATATATATGAGATGTTGTTATTGTTTTTATGTGTCATCGAGTCACCTGTGATTCATAACAACCTTATGTACAACAGCTCTGAAGCCTCCCCTGTCTTACACCAGTCTCACTGATTCCTACACATCTACCCTATCAATCCATCTCATCTGATGTCTTCCTCTCCTTCACTATCCTTCCACCCCTCCCAGGATGGTAGCATTTTTACCTTGTATATAGGGGACCTCTTATCCAATCACCACCTCTCTGTCACTGGAGGCTATGCATTGCTACAAGGCTTGAACATGTTTTAGCAGAGAGATCCTAGATTAAGACAGACTAACAAAATATGTCTGGCAATATGCTTCTAGAAATTAGACTAGAAGAGTCCAGAGTTCCACAGTGTGTTATAGGAGGGCCTAGTCTTTTTTCTACTCTACAAAGTGCCACCACCATCAGTAGGGGCCAACTATATGGCAACTAATGACAACAAATATGTATAGGGATGTGCAATCATATCTGAAATAAACTGTAAGCACTTCAAGTTCTCCTCACTTTCTACAAGCAGGGTTATGTGATTGGCACAATGAAGGTTGCTGATGAGTCTTCTTTGGATCCAGATGCCACATTCTTCTTAAGAGTCTAGTTTCTAGAATTACTTAGTCAGTGTACGCGTATGAAGAAATGATACAATCCTGACACACAACTGTCCTTATTTCAAATTATGCAGTGTTTGAAATTATTACTCTAAGTTAACCATAATGAGATTTTTCCGTTGTTATTGAGCAGATTCTGATTTATAGTTATCCTGTGAGAGTTACATTGGGTTTTCAGCAGGTACTCTTTATTTTCCCTTTCTTTTTTTAGGCATCATTAGATATTCTGGAACATCCAAACTTTTACATGGTAGCTCAGCTGTGAACTGTCTAATTGTCTATACTGATGCATGTAAAGTTCCCTACTAAGTGAAGGAATCAGACATACTTTTCATAGAGCAGCTAAAAATGTCCTGAGAAAGTAAGATAGTTTATTTCGCACAATGTTGGGTTGGGTTTTTTTTATGTTTAAATACTGAATAATATTTTATAACCAATTTTGAAATGTTATCTTGAATAAAATCAATTTGGCAGTCTGGTAGTTACTGGTAGTCTCCCTAGAATTCCTTCCAACTTGGAAAATAATAGAATAAAACATTATTTATCACAATCATTACTGCTTGACTGCTTGAATTTGTTTTTTGGGGTTTTTTTTTGCTTTGTTTTGGTTTTTTTACCTACCTTCAAATTTGTTTTTATTTTATACAGGTTTATTTACTAAGTTTGAATACATTAGTTTCACACCAAATCTTTCCCTTTTCCTTCAGCACTTCCACCCATCAAATTGTGAGACCCTATGATTTACCTGTTTCCCCCCAGCCCCTCCCTTCCCTGGCCCCTCTCCTCCTCATCTCTTTGCTTTCACCCTCCCCTTTTTGGATGCTCATACTCGTCCTATAATAATGGTTTTACGCAATATATGTTCTTATGGGACTGAATTAGTTCACTCCGTATTAGTACTCTTCAGTCCCTCCCAAGTTAGCTAGTAATTTACAAAATGAATACTCCTGTGTGCTGTGTAGCATTCCATTATGTGAATGTACCATAATTTCTCAACCAATTTGATTTTGGGTGGAGATCTGGGCTGTTTCCATGTTCTTGTGATGTGTCCACCTATCTTATAGATCATTCTCTTTTGGCTTTACTCTATTAAGCATGATGTCCTTATCTAGAGAGTGGATATTCTGATAAGATATAAAAAAGTATGCAATATAAAATCTCTCACATCTGGATTATATTATTTTGGCTGTAAAAATTCCAAGACAGAGTTGTTATTCTATTATTATTTGTCACTCCAAATACGTTACTTGTCAAAATTTAATTCAAAATTATTTGATCCTTTTCCTGTTTTCTTGATGTATTTTGCAGCTGTTTTATATGCATAAGAGGTGATTAAAAATATTGTGACTTAGGTTAGGCACACCTTAGTTCTCAAAGCGATATATTTGCTTTTTGACATATTAAATAAGTCTTTTGCAGAGATTGGTCTAAGTAGTAATTTGTTTAATTTCTTAATTGCTGTTGTTGCTAGGTGACATCAAATCGAATCTGACTTAGTGACCTATGAACAACATATTTGAATGTAGTCCTGTCCTCATCCTTTCTGACACAAATAGGCCCACGACTACTATTACTGCATCCTTTCATCTGGTTGAGGGTCTTCCTTTCTTTTACTGACCTTTTACCTTTACAAGCACCATATCACCTTCCAAATATATATCCTCTTCTAGCAATAAGCCCGAAGTGTGTGAGGACAAGCTTTGTCATCTTTACCTCCAAGAAGCGCTCTGGCTGCTCTTTCTCCAAAACATACGTATTCATTCTTTTGGGAGTCTATGTTACTTCTGCTTCCAGAAATTGTCAATCCAGGTCGAAGGAAAATCTTTTTGCCATCCAAATTTTTTGTTTATTATAAAGTTGCTTGTTACTCAAATTGTTAATATTTTCCCCATCTATACAGAGTATTTGATCTTTATAAGAGTGTTTTAACTACTCTTTGAAAGTTCTCTCCAACTGCTAAGTGCAAAATTCACCAGTGCCTAATGTACAGCAAATGGGCTTTTATTTAATATATGCTTTGGTGAAAGTTGGCTGATGCTTTCAATGCAGTATCAGCCCCAAGCAAACAGGAAGGTCAGATATGTATTCCTGTGACCATGAACTAAGGACAGGGTGTGGTTACTAGGAATGGCAATATTGTGGCTCACCAGTTTTGTCCTGGAATTTTTTTCATTCAGAGATACTCTGTAGTTCCGGGTGTCCTGTTGTCTTAGTTTCTGAGCTTCCTTCAATTTTGGTGTGGTATACCTGCTTGTACTGGAGCAAGTGAGGATATCTGACGGGCTTGCTTCTCTCAGAGGGAAAGGAAGTTGGGTAAAAGTCCAGTATATCGGAATTGCTCTTGTTCAGACTAGTACTCTGTATTTCCAGCAAACAAGGCTATATTTAAATCTTATAGGTTATTAAGTAGTTGTTCTCCAATCTTCATATTGTCCAGTCCATCACATTATTTTTTTTCATCATATAGATTAAATAGATAAGGTGAATGGCTATAAAACTGACATACACTTTAAAAAAAAACCCAAAAAACAAACAAACAAAAAAACCACTTTTCCTTTTATTCAAGAAAAACAGCTTCTTGATCTATGTACAAGTTCCACCTGAATGAAAGTAGGTGTTCAGGAATTTCTATTCTTTGTAATATTTCCATAATACGTATAATCCATTTTACTTGAGTCAGTGAAACACAGGTAAACATATTTTTTATGTTCTCTCTGCTTTTAGTTAGCGTCTATTTGGCACCAGAAATCCTATGTCTCCTTACACATGCCTTTCTTAGCTCAGTTTGAATTACTGGCAAAACCTTTTGCATGTACTGCTCCAGTCATATCCAAATGATCTTTTGCAAAAATTTTATTTTTGTGTGATTTTAATGCTATTTTTGGTAATTTTCATGTCATTATATTGCCTTCCTTCTGAAAATGTACAAGTATTAATTTTTTTACAATTGATTGTCAAGTCTTATAAATTTTAGATCTAGATGAGTAATATTTCCCGCATTGCATCAGTTTGTTGAATAATTTCATTTTTTTCATGTTTAGAATGTTGTTTTTACTAAAGCCTTTAATGAAGTTTGAACTTCTTGAGTTGATATAATAGATTTTGACAGTATGTTATCTTCTGAAATGGTTGAATTAGACCAAACTTTTAAGATTAGTTGTCTTTACACCAGTGTACTTCAATTTTTTTTTCTAGAAGGAAAGGAAGAAGAATATATTTAACTTTTATAGGAGGATATTAACTCTCTGCTCTGGTGGCCTAGTGGTCAGAATCTGTACTTCAATCCAATGGCATCAGTTCAAATCCACCAGATGCTCCACGGAAGAAGGATGGGCAATATAAGATTAGAAATCATTACAAAATGTATACCATCCTTATCATTGGATAACAGTGTATTATATACTCTCCACTCACTGGGTTTAACACAGTGCACTTAAAAGTTAAATATAAACAACTATTAAAATATATCTTTAGTAACGTATATAATTTTTTCTAGGTTTTAGCATTATTTAATATATCAGTCTTCACTTGAGATTAAAAATGTGCTAATAGAAATTGTAATAATTATAGTATAGTTACAGATCAGTTATATTAACGTGCATCTCATGCATAAACCAAATATCAATAAAATAATTATTATTTGTGAGAGCAATTATGCTTCAAAAGGTGTTCCAAATAATTATAAATTATTTGTCATGAATTAAAGCTCTAAGCAAAAGTACAGTATTCATAAAAGATATTTGTGGATGGGTCTAGGTCATTTAAATTAAAATTCATTTTCCTATAATTTTATAGGATAATAACTTGTATAGTACTGTCACTACCACTTCAAAAGTTTCGCTTTGAGGCAATAAATGATCTCAAGGTCTCTCTGTGCCTTATCTGACACACACCAATTAGCTTCACAGCTAATCATAATTTATAATGATTCGTTTATAATGATTATTGGGAAGAGCTCTGTTGGGTCAGTAGTTAAGAACTCAACTTCTAATTAAAAAGGGTAGCAGTTGGAACAACCAGCTCCTTGGGAGAACGATACAGAAGTCTGTTTTATTGAAGTTTTTTGTTGTATACCGTCCCTCTGGTGGGTTTTCAGAGGCAGTTAACCTCGTGGGAGGAACTTGTCCATCTTTCTGCCTCGGAGTAGCTAGTGGGATTCAAGCCACATGCCTTTGGGATTGAAGGCCACCAGAGCTCCCTTCCCTAGAGATTACAGCTCAGAAATCCTATGAGGCAATTCTACTCTGTGTTCTAGGGTAGTTATAAATCCCAGCCAACTCAACTCAGTGGCAATCCCCCCCACCATTGTTTTTATTTTTGTTACATATTACATTAAGCTAAACCCACTGCCATAAAGTTGATTTTGGTGCCGTGTAACACAGTAGGACAGAGTAGAATTGGCCCATAGGTTATCTAAGACTGTCTGTCAATCTTTATATCATCTTCCTCCCTCAGAGGGTCTGCTGGGTTTGAATCACTGACCTGTAGATAGCAACCCAATACTTAATTTTCTGGGCATCCAGTGCTCAAGTAGAATTTTGTCCATGTGGTTTACTTATATTCTTATATTGTTACTCTATGGTTGGGTTGATACCACTAGTTGCCTCTTTTTGAATGACAGGCCTTTACTGAAATTACTCGTTAAGCAAAACTTGAAAAATGTGGTTTACTTAAAGATTTAGAGATTGCCTACTGGGAACTTGTAATTAAGATTAAATACTTTGAGTAAAGTTAATTTTATGTTGCCGATACAATTAGAAGAAAAAGTGCATAGGCTTTTCTTCCATAACCATTTATTTTTTACCACAGTCAACTAAACTTTAGTGACAAAAGCAAATGGTAGTTGCCAAAAATTTGAGATGAGAAGAAGGTAAAGAACACAAAAAAGATAAAAGAAAATTTAGAGAAAAATATAAGAATTATATCATGTGAATATGATGATGTTAAGAAAATATATGCTTCTTTCATGGCTCATTTAACTGTATACAAAATATGTGAATTTACTATATGTGAGTTAAGCCTTAAGTAACTGTAAAACTTAATTTGACAGTAAACATAATCTAATACCATTGTAAAGGAGTTAGGTAATTGAATTTTAGATTGCGAACTTCTTAAGTGAAAGTTTGTATAATCTTTTCTAAAATAAACTTAACGACTGCACAGGCAGTTGTGACTCTATCCAAGTCTATGTACTGCTTGTATCTCTTGCCATTAGAATACACAAGCAACTCCGTAGGAGAGGTAGCAGTGATTTACAGACTTGGCAATCTCATGGTGGGTGGCTATTAGTGGAAGTCGACGTCAAGGCAGTGCTATTTTGTTTAGGATTTTTTTTTCTTTTTTTTTAATGAATAGTTTTTTTTTTCTTTTTTCCAAAACAAAACATTTATGTTTGAGAAGTTTTTTTTTTCTTGAAAGCATTGCTGCTATTATTGTTGCTGTTTTTAAAACCACATTATCTTTACGCTTTGAAATTTATGATGACTCTATAAACAAACGTAATTTATTATATGGTCAGTTATTAAATCTTAATTTGTATCAAGCTACAATGGAGTGATAGAGTTTACTATAAGATCAACTGTATTTTAAGTCTTAATGCTGCCATAATATGAAGAAAACTCAACAATGATGCTATCACATTTAATTAAGCCCATGCTTTCAAAGCACTTAGCACATAGCCTGTCCCATCATAGTTTGCAGCAACAATTAGATCTCTTCATACCTGTATATAAGGGAAAGTAGGGTACTTCACCAATTTCCCCAAGTTCATAAACTCTAACTTGTAAATCAGAATCTAAAGTGAGTTTTCTGATATTACATTCTATCATAACCACATGCCAATGTTTCCTTAATTTTTTGATGTGAACTAAAATATTTCATTGAATAATATTCTTTACATTTTGTAGACTACAAAGCTAAATAAAAATCAATTTTTTAAAATAATCATCCCATTAGAATGGAATGTTGTTCTTATATTGTTATGTGCTGTCAAGTCTCCTGCAATCCATAGTGACCCTATGTGTAGCATCTCTGAACCCTGACCTGTCCTGAGCCAGTCTCACTAATCCCAATACACTAATCCCTATTGCCCTAGTTACTGTATCAATCCATCTCATCCTGATTTTTCCTCTCCTTTACCATCCCTCCACTCTTCCAAAAATGATATCATTCTCTAAGGACCTCATGTGCCCAACGTATGGGAGACAGAGCTTCAAAACCCTAGCATCCAAAGAGAAACTTCGTTTCATCCTCTCAAATAAAGACCTATTTGTTTTCTCCACAGTACATAATATGTACAAGACTCTCCTCCAGCACTACAATTCAAAGGTATAGATTCTTCTTCGGTCCACCTTAGTCATTGTACAGCTCTCTGATTCATAACAATAGTGAAGAACATGGTCTGGATTAGGCACACCTTAGTCTCTAAACTGACACTGTTGCTTCTCAATACTCTGGAGAGGTCAATCAATGGCTGTATATTTTCCCAGTGTAGTTTGTCTTTTGATTTCCTGACTGCTGGTGTTAAGAGTGTAGACTGTAGAGCTGAGCAAGCTGTAATTGTTATCTCAGTCTCTCATCCATCTATCATGGTGCTGCCAATTAGCTCCGTGGTGAGAATATTTGTCTTCTTGAGGTTGAGCTTCAATACTTATTGAAGACTATAGTCTTTGACATTCTGCAGCAAGTGCTTCAGGTCCTCTTTAGTTTCAGCAAGCAAACTTGTTTCATCTGAATAACGTAGGTTGTTGAAGAGTCTTTCTTCAATCTTGATGCCAGTTCCTTCTCATAAAGCCTTGCTTCCAGAATGATATGTTCTGTATATGAATTGAAAAGGGATAGAGACAGGATGCATCCCTGACACACTCCTTTCCTGATTTTGAACCATGAAATGTTTCCCGGCTCTCTTCTGAGGACTGCTTCCTGGTTCAAGTACAGGTAATAAACACAATCAAGTGTTCTGGGATTCTCAATTTCCTCAAGATTAGTAAAAATGTATTGTGTTCCAGACAGTTAAATACTTTTGCATAGTCAATGAAATACAGATAGACATTCCTCTAGTACTAGTACTCTTTTCTTTTTGACAAGATCCATCTGACATTGGAAATAATAACTAGTGCCACAACCTCCTCCACACCCAGCTTGTATTTCTAATAGTTCTCTGTCAATTTAGCTCCAATTTTTTTTTTATAATCTTCAGCAGGATTTAGCTAGTGTGTGATATTAGTGATATTGTTTGGTAGTTTTCACATTTTTTTTTTTGAGAATGGGGATAAATATGAACCTCTTCCAATCAGTTGACCCAACTAGTTTTCCTCCGGATTTCTTGGCACAACCACGAGAACACATCCAGGGCAAATTTGTTTGTTGAATTATCTCAATTGGTATTCCATCAATTCGTGAGCCTTTATTTTTTTGCCAAGTCTTTCAGAGCAGCCTGAACTTTCTCCATCATCACTCTTGATCATATGTTGTTTCTTGAAATTTTTCTGTATCAGATAGTTCTTTTGGGTACAGTGACTCTGTATATTCCTTCCATCCTTTTTTAATGCTTCCTGAGTAATTCAATATTCTGCCCATGGCATCCTTAAACATTACTACTTGTAGCATGATTTGTTCTTTAGTCCCTTCAGCTTAAGAAATGCTGCACAATTTCTGTCGTTTTGATTTTCCAACTCCAGATCCTTGCACATTTCACTATAATACTTTGTCTTGTCTTTCCGAGATGCCCTTTGAAATCTTCTATTCAGCTCCTGAACTTCTTGATTTCTTCCCTTTGCTTTGACTTCTCAGCAGTCGAATGCAATATTCAAATATTCAGTCTCTTCTGACATCTATTTAGGTCTCTCCTCCTCCTCCTCCTCCCTCTTCGTCTTCTTCTTCTTCTCTTC
>NW_006399769.1:23143118-23144672 GCF_000299155.1 Elephantulus edwardii
TCTTCTTCTTCTTCCTCTTCTTCTTCTTCTTCTTCTTTCACTTCGTTCTTTGTAATGACTTTTTGCATTCTTCATGAATATCTTCTTGATATCTTCCCACAGCTCATTTGGTCTTTGTTCATTAGTGTTTAAGGCCACCAACTTGTTCCTAGTTGCTTTTTAAATTTAGGGAAGATAGACTCAATAGTAATTTTGATTCCTGTCGATATTATTTAACCATCTCTAGCTTTATTTTGAGCTTGCATATGAGTAGGTCATGGTCTGTTTCATAATCAGCACCTAGCCTAGTTGTCACTGCTGATCTTGAACTTCTCCTTCTACAATGTAATCAATCTGATTCCAGTGCATACTATCAGGTGAAATCTATGTGTATACCCTGCATTTATGTTTCTTATAAGAAGTATGTGCTTTGAATAAATAATTAATTATTGAGAATTCTATCATTCTGTCTCCAGCCTCATTTCTGTTACCAAGTCTGTATTGTCCAGAGTATGTTGTGTACCAAAGAGTTGGAACCAACCCATAGCTGACCCTTCAGTGGGTTCTCAGAGGCAACTAGTCACAGGAGAATCAATCACCCAGGCTTCTCCCATGGGCAGTGGTGGCCTTGAACGGCATGCTTTCAGGATTTTAGTGCAGCTTCTTGCCACTAGGCCATCAGAGTTCCCTGTATTTTTCAACTGCTAATCCTTATTTCTTATCCTTCATTCCCAACTTTGCCAATCCAGTCACCCATTATTAGCAATGCTTCTTGTTTACATGTTCTATCAATCTCTGACTGCAACAGTTGGTAGAAAGAATTTATTTATTTCCTTTTCTTTGGCTCTGATTGTTAATGAATAAATTGGAATGATAGTGATATTAACAGATCTTCCTGTATGTTTATGGATATTATCCTGTCACTGACAATATTGTATTTTAAGATGGATCTAGAAATGGTCTTTTTAATGGAGAAAGTTACCCTATTTTTTTTCTCACCTTTTCATCTCTAGCACAGTAGATCATTGGGAATGAGGAATAAGGAGTAGTAGTTGAAAATACAGGGAACTCTGCTGACTGAGTCACAGGCAACTTGATTGCACATGACAACAACAACAACAACAACTGGTTTCCAGTTTTATTAATAAAGTTCCCAAAAGACTCTGGATACAATCTGGGTAACACATCTAGATTTATTTTTCAGTATCATTAATTATGTCCTCAGTTATATATAATCTGATATTCAACCCATCTATTATACTTTTCATTTCAAAGATTCTTTTTTCTCTCTTACACTCCCACCTGAATTTCAGAACCATCTCAGGAACAGGACTGAGGCCTTGAACACTAATGAGAGAAGACCTGATGAGTTGTGGGAGGATATCAAGGGTATCATCCAGGAAGAGTGCAAATGGTAATTACAAAGACAGAAGAGGAAGAGAAGACCAAAATGGATGTCAGAAGAGACTCTGAAAATTGCACTGGAGCATAGAGAAGCCAAAGCACAAGGAAGAATTCAAGATACTAAAGAATTGAATAGAAGATTTCAAAAGGCAGCACGCGATAATAAAGTAA